>NC_086444.1:324792215-325111143 GCF_028390025.1 Pseudophryne corroboree | reverse complement strand
CTGCCAGCACGAGGAGCCTGACTGCCAGCGGGAGAGATGGTAAGTATCTCTCTCTCTCTCTGTCTCTCCCTATCTTGTCTGCCTTTATGTGTAAAAAGGGGGACTGTGCCTGCTGCAATGTGTAAAAAGTAGAGATGAGCGCCTGAAATTTTTCGGGTTTTGTGTTTTGGTTTTGGGTTCGGTTCCGCGGCCGTGTTTTGGGTTCGACCGCGTTTTGGCAAAACCTCACCGAATTTTTTTTGTCGGATTCGGGTGTGTTTTGGATTCGGGTGTTTTTTTCAAAAAACCCTAAAAAACAGCTTAAATCATAGAATTTGGGGGTCATTTTGATCCCATATTATTATTAACCTCAAAAACCATAATTTCCACTCATTTTCAGTCTATTCTGAATACCTCACACCTCACAATATTATTTTTAGTCCTAAAATTTGCACCGAGGTCGCTGGATGACTAAGCTAAGCGACCCTAGTGGCCGACACAAACACCTGGCCCATCTAGGAGTGGCACTGCAGTGTCACGCAGGATGTCCCTTCCAAAAAACCCTCCCCAAACAGCACATGACGCAAAGAAAAAAAGAGGCGCAATGAGGTAGCTGACTGTGTGAGTAAGATAAGCGACCCTAGTGGCCGACACAAACACCGGGCCCATTTAGGAGTGGCACTGCAGTGTCACGCAGGATGTCCCTTCCAAAAAACCCTCCCCAAACAGCACATGACGCAAAGAAAAAAAGAGGCGCAATGAGGTAGCTGACTGTGTGAGTAAGATAAGCGACCCTAGTGGTCGACACAAACACCGGGCCCATTTAGGAGTGGCACTGCAGTGTCACGCAGGATGTCCCTTCCAAAAAACCCTCCCCAAACAGCACATGACGCAAAGAAAAAAAGAGGCGCAATGAGGTAGCTGACTGTGTGAGTAAGATAAGCGACCCTAGTGGCCGACACAAACACCGGGCCCATTTAGGAGTGGCACTGCAGTGTCACGCAGGATGTCCCTTCCAAAAAACCCTCCCCAAACAGCACATGACGCAAAGAAAAAAAGAGGCGCAATGAGGTAGCTGACTGTGTGAGTAAGATAAGCGACCCTAGTGGCCGACACAAACACCGGGCCCATTTAGGAGTGGCACTGCAGTGTCACGCAGGATGTCCCTTCCAAAAAACCCTCCCCAATCAGCACATGACGCAAAGAAAAAAAGAGGCGCAATGAGGTAGCTGTGTGAGTAAGATTAGCGACCCTAGTGGCCGACACAAACACCGGGCCCATTTAGGAGTGGCACTGCAAAAAAACTGCACTGCACATGACGCAAAGAAAAAAAGAGGCGCAATGAGGTAGCTGACTGTGTGAGTAAGATAAGCGACCCTAGTGGCCGACACAAACACCGGGCCCATTTAGGAGTGGCACTGCAGTGTCACGCAGGATGTCCCTTCCAAAAAACCCTCCCCAATCAGCACATGACGCAAAGAAAAAAAGAGGCGCAATGAGGTAGCTGTGTGAGTAAGATTAGCGACCCTAGTGGCCGACACAAACACCGGGCCCATTTAGGAGTGGCACTGCAGTGTCACGCAGGATGTCCCTTCCAAAAAACCCTCCCCAATCAGCACATGACGCAAAGAAAAAAAGAGGCGCAATGAGGTAGCTGTGTGAGTAAGATTAGCGACCCTAGTGGCCGACACAAACACCGGGCCCATTTAGGAGTGGCACTGCAGTGTCACGCAGGATGTCCCTTCCAAAAAACCCTCCCCAAACAGCACATGACGCAAAGAAAAATAAAAGAAAAAAGAGGTGCAAGATGGAATTGTCCTTGGGCCCTCCCACCCACCCTTATGTTGTATAAACAAAACAGGACATGCACACTTTAACCAACCCATCATTTCAGTGACAGGGTCTGCCACACGACTGTGACTGATATGACGGGTTGGTTTGGACCCCCCCCCAAAAAGAAGCAATTAATCTCTCCTTGCACAAACTGGCTCTACAGAGGCAAGATGTCCACCTCATCATCATCCTCCGATATATCACCGTGTACATCCCCCTCCTCACAGATTATCAATTCGTCCCCACTGGAATCCACCATCTCAGCTCCCTGTGTACTTTGTGAAGGCAATTGCTGCTGGTCAATGTCTCCGCGGAGGAATTGATTATAATTCATTTTAATGAACATCATCTTCTCCACATTTTCTGGATGTAACCTCGTACGCCGATTGCTGACAAGGTGAGCGGCGGCACTAAACACTCTTTCGGAGTACACACTTGTGGGAGGGCAACTTAGGTAGAATAAAGCCAGTTTGTGCAATGGCCTCCAAATTGCCTCTTTTTCCTGCCAGTATAAGTATGGACTGTGTGACATGCCTACTTGGATGCGGTCACTCATATAATCCTCCACCATTCTTTCAATGGTGAGAGAATCATATGCAGTGACAGTAGACGACATGTCCGTAATCGTTGTCAGGTCCTTCAGTCCGGACCAGATGTCAGCATCAGCAGTCGCTCCAGACTGCCCTGCATCACCGCCAGCGGGTGGGCTCGGAATTCTGAGCCTTTTCCTCGCACCCCCAGTTGCGGGAGAATGTGAAGGAGGAGATGTTGACAGGTCGCGTTCCGCTTGACTTGACAATTTTCTCACCAGCAGGTCTTTCAACCCCAGCAGACTTGTGTCTGCCGGAAAGAGAGATCCAAGGTAGGCTTTAAATCTAGGATCGAGCACGGTGGCCAAAATGTAGTGCTCTGATTTCAACAGATTGACCACCCGTGAATCCTTGTTAAGCGAATTAAGGGCTCCATCCACAAGTCCCACATGCCTAGCGGAATCGCTCCGTGTTAGCTCCTCCTTCAATGTCTCCAGCTTCTTCTGCAAAAGCCTGATGAGGGGAATGACCTGACTCAGGCTGGCAGTGTCTGAACTGACTTCACGTGTGGCAAGTTCAAAGGGCATCAGAACCTTGCACAACGTTGAAATCATTCTCCACTGCGCTTGAGACAGGTGCATTCCACCTCCTATATCGTGCTCAATTGTATAGGCTTGAATGGCCTTTTGCTGCTCCTCCAACCTCTGAAGCATATAGAGGGTTGAATTCCACCTCGTTACCACTTCTTGCTTCAGATGATGGCAGGGCAGGTTCAGTAGTTTTTGGTGGTGCTCCAGTCTTCTGTACGTGGTGCCTGTACGCCGAAAGTGTCCCGCAATTCTTCTGGCCACCGACAGCATCTCTTGCACGCCCCTGTCGTTTTTTAAATAATTCTGCACCACCAAATTCAAGGTATGTGCAAAACATGGGACGTGCTGGAATTTGCCCATATTTAATGCACACACAATATTGCTGGCGTTGTCCGATGCCACAAATCCACAGGAGAGTCCAATTGGGGTAAGCCATTCCGCGATGATCTTCCTCAGTTGCCGTAAGAGGTTTTCAGCTGTGTGCGTATTCTGGAAACCGGTGATACAAAGCGTAGCCTGCCTAGGAAAGAGTTGGCGTTTGCGAGATGCTGCTACTGGTGCCGCCGCTGCTGTTCTTGCGGCGGGAGTCCATACATCTACCCAGTGGGCTGTCACAGTCATATAGTCCTGACCCTGCCCTGCTCCACTTGTCCACATGTCCGTGGTTAAGTGGACATTGGGTACAGCTGCATTTTTTAGGACACTGGTGACTCTTTTTCTGAGGTCTGTGTAAATTTTCGGTATCGCCTGCCTAGAGAAATGGAGCCTAGATGGTATTTGGTACCGGGGACACAGTACCTCCAACAAGTCTCTAGTTGGCTCTGCAGTAATGATGGATACCGGAACCACGGTTCTCACCACCCAGGATGCCAAGGCCTCAGTTATCCGCTTTGCAGTAGGATGACTGCTGTGATATTTCATCTTCCTCGCAAAGGACTGTTGGACAGTCAATTGCTTGGTGGAAGTAGTAAAAGTGGTCTTACGACTTCCCCTCTGGGATGACCATCGACTCCCAGCAGCAACAACAGCAGCGCCAGCAGCAGTAGGCGTTACACGCAAGGATGCATCGGAGGAATCCCAGGCAGGAGAGGAATCGTCAGAATTGCCAGTGACATGGCCTGCAGGACTATTGGCATTCCTGGGGAAGGAGGAAATTGACACTGAGGGAGTTGGTGGGGTGGTTTGCGTGAGCTTGGTTACAAGAGGAAGGGATTTACTAGTCAGTGGACTTCTTCCGCTGTCACCCAAAGTTTTTGAACTTGTCACTGACTTATTATGAATGCGCTGCAGGTGACGTATAAGGGAGGATGTTCCGAGGTGGTTAACGTCCTTACCCCTACTTATTACAGCTTGACAAAGGGAACACACGGCTTGACACCTGTTGTCCGCATTTCTGTTGAAATACCTCCACACCGAAGAGCTGATTTTTTTGGTATTTTCACCTGGCATGTCAACGGCCATATTCCTCCCATGGACAACAGGGGTCTCCCCGGGTGCCTGACTTAAACAAACCACCTCACCATCAGAATCCTCCTGGTCAATTTCCTCCCCAGCGCCAGCAACACCCATATCCTCCTCATCCTGGTGTACTTCAACACTGACATCTTCAATCTGACTATCAGGAACTGGACTGCGGGTGCTCCTTCCAGCACTTGCAGGGGGCGTGCAAATGGTGGAAGGCGCATGCTCTTCACGTCCAGTGTTGGGAAGGTCAGGCATCGCAACCGACACAATTGGACTCTCCTTGTGGATTTGGGATTTCGAAGAATGCACAGTTCTTTGCTGTGCTTTTGCCAGCTTGAGTCTTTTCATTTTTCTAGCGAGAGGCTGATTGCTTCCATCCTCATGTGAAGCTGAACCACTAGCCATGAACATAGGCCAGGGCCTCAGCCGTTCCTTGCCACTCCGTGTGGTAAATGGCATATTGGCAAGTTTACGCTTCTCCTCCGACAATTTTATTTTAGGTTTTGGAGTCCTTTTTTAACTGATATTTGGTGTTTTGGATTTGACATGCTCTGTACTATGACATTGGGCATCGGCCTTGGCAGACGACGTTGCTGGCATTTCATCGTCTCGGCCATGACTAGTGGCAGCAGCTTCAGCACGAGGTGGAAGTGGATCTTGATCTTTCCCTAATTTTGGAACCTCAACATTTTTGTTCTCCATATTTTAATAGGCACAACTAAAAGGCACCTCAGGTAAACAATGGAGATGGATGGATACTAGTATACAATTATGGACGGACTGCCGAGTGCCGACACAGAGGTAGCCACAGCCGTGAACTACCGTACTGTACTGTGTCTGCTGCTAATATAGACTGGTTGATAAAGAGATGTCGTAGTATGTATGTATAAAGAAGAAAGAAAAAAAACCCACGGTTAGGTGGTATACAATTATGGACGGACTGCCGAGTGCCGACACAGAGGTAGCCACAGCCGTGAACTACCGTACTGTACTGTGTCTGCTGCTAATATAGACTGGTTGATAAAGAGATGTCGTAGTATGTATGTATAAAGAAGAAAGAAAGAAAAACCACGGTTAGGTGGTATACAATTATGGACGGACTGCCGAGTGCCGACACAGAGGTAGCCACAGCCGTGAACTACCGTACTGTACTGTGTCTGCTGCTAATATAGACTGGTTGATAAAGAGATGTCGTAGTATGTATGTATAAAGAAGAAAGAAAAAAAAACCACGGGTAGGTGGTATACAATTATGGACGGACTGCCGAGTGCCGACACAGAGGTAGCCACAGCCGTGAACTACCGTACTGTACTGTGTCTGCTGCTAATATAGACTGGTTGATAAAGAGATGTCGTAGTATGTATGTATAAAGAAGAAAGAAAAAAAAACCACGGGTAGGTGGTATACAATTATGGACGGACTGCCGAGTGCCGACACAGAGGTAGCCACAGCCGTGAACTACCGTACTGTACTGTGTCTGCTGCTAATATAGACTGGTTGATAAAGAGATGTCGTTGTATGTATGTATAAAGAAGAAAGAAAAAAAAACCACGGGTAGGTGGTATACAATTATGGACGGACTGCCGAGTGCCGACACAGAGGTAGCCACAGCCGTGAACTACCGTACTGTACTGTGTCTGCTGCTAATATAGACTGGTT
Organism: Pseudophryne corroboree; assembly: GCF_028390025.1. Classification (NCBI taxonomy): domain Eukaryota; kingdom Metazoa; phylum Chordata; class Amphibia; order Anura; family Myobatrachidae; genus Pseudophryne; species Pseudophryne corroboree. The sequence continues at coordinate 325,105,088 of NC_086444.1, read as the reverse complement.
GATAAAGAGATGTCGTAGTATGTATGTATAAAGAAGAAAGAAAAAAAAACCACGGTTAGGTGGTATACAATTATGGACGGACTGCCGAGTGCCGACACAGAGGTAGCCACAGCCGTGAACTACCGTACTGTACTGTGTCTGCTGCTAATATAGACTGGTTGATAAAGAGATGTCGTAGTATGTATGTATAAAGAAGAAAGAAAAAAAAACCACGGGTAGGTGGTATACAATTATGGACGGACTGCCGAGTGCCGACACAGAGGTAGCCACAGCCGTGAACTACCGTACTGTACTGTGTCTGCTGCTAATATAGACTGGTTGATAAAGAGATGTCGTAGTATGTATGTATAAAGAAGAAAGAAAAAAAAACCACGGTTAGGTGGTATACAATTATGGACGGACTGCCGAGTGCCGACGCAGAGGTAGCCACAGCCGTGAACTACCGTACTGTACTGTGTCTGCTGCTAATATAGACTGGTTGATAAAGATATGTCGTAGTATGTATGTATAAAGAAGAAAGAAAGAAAAACCACGGTTAGGTGGTATACAATTATGGACGGACTGCCGAGTGCCGACACAGAGGTAGCCACAGCCGTGAACTACCGTACTGTACTGTGTCTGCTGCTAATATAGACTGGTTGATAAAGAGATGTCGTAGTATGTATGTATAAAGAAGAAAGAAAAAAAAACCACGGGTAGGTGGTATACAATTATGGACGGACTGCCGAGTGCCGACACAGAGGTAGCCACAGCCGTGAACTACCGTACTGTACTGTGTCTGCTGCTAATATAGACTGGTTGATAAAGAGATGTCGTAGTATGTATGTATAAAGAAGAAAGAAAAAAAAACCACGGGTAGGTGGTATACAATTATGGACGAACTGCCGAGTGCCGACACAGAGGTAGCCACAGCCGTGAACTACCGTACTGTACTGTGTCTGCTGCTAATATAGACTGGTTGATAAAGAGATGTCGTTGTATGTATGTATAAAGAAGAAAGAAAAAAAAACCACGGGTAGGTGGTATACAATTATGGACGGACTGCCGAGTGCCGACACAGAGGTAGCCACAGCCGTGAACTACCGTACTGTACTGTGTCTGCTGCTAATATAGACTGGTTGATAAAGAGATGTCGTAGTATGTATGTATAAAGAGGAAAGAAAAAAAAACCACGGTTAGGTGGTATACAATTATGGACGGACTGCCGAGTGCCGACACAGAGGTAGCCACAGCCGTGAACTACCGTACTGTACTGTGTCTGCTGCTAATATAGACTGGTTGATAAAGAGATGTCGTAGTATGTATGTATAAAGAAGAAAGAAAAAAAAACCACGGGTAGGTGGTATACAATTATGGACGGACTGCCGAGTGCCGACACAGAGGTAGCCACAGCCGTGAACTACCGTACTGTACTGTGTCTGCTGCTAATATAGACTGGTTGATAAAGAGATGTCGTAGTATGTATGTATAAAGAAGAAAGAAAAAAAAACCACGGTTAGGTGGTATACAATTATGGACGGACTGCCGAGTGCCGACGCAGAGGTAGCCACAGCCGTGAACTACCGTACTGTACTGTGTCTGCTGCTAATATAGACTGGTTGATAAAGAGATGTCGTAGTATGTACGTATAAAGAAGAAAGAAAAAAAAACCACGGTTAGGTGGTATACAATTATGGACGGACTGCCGAGTGCCGACACAGAGGTAGCCACAGCCGTGAACTACCGTACTGTACTGTGTCTGCTGCTAATATAGACTGGTTGATAAAGAGATGTCGTAGTATGTATGTATAAAGAAGAAAGAAAAAAAAACCACGGTTAGGTGGTATACAATTATGGACGGACTGCCGAGTGCCGACACAGAGGTAGCCACAGCCGTGAACTACCGTACTGTACTGTGTCTGCTGCTAATATAGACTGGTTGATAAAGAGATGTCGTAGTATGTACGTATAAAGAAGAAAGAAAAAAAAACACGGTTAGGTGGTATACAATTATGGACGGACTGCCGAGTGCCGACACAGAGGTAGCCACAGCCGTGAACTACCGTACTGTACTGTGTCTGCTGCTAATATAGACTGGTTGATAAAGAGATGTCGTAGTATGTATGTATAAAGAAGAAAGAAAAAAAAACCACGGTTAGGTGGTATACAATTATGGACGGACTGCCGAGTGCCGACACAGAGGTAGCCACAGCCGTGAACTACCGTACTGTACTGTGTCTGCTGCTAATATAGACTGGTTGATAAAGAGATGTCGTAGTATGTATGTATAAAGAAGAAAGAAAAAAAAACCACGGTTAGGTGGTATACAATTATGGACGGACTGCCGAGTGCCGACACAGAGGTAGCCACAGCCGTGAACTACCGTACTGTACTGTGTCTGCTGCTAATATAGACTGGTTGATAAAGAGATGTCGTAGTATGTATGTATAAAGAAGAAAGAAAAAAAAAACACGGGTAGGTGGTATACAATTATGGACGGACTGCCGAGTGCCGACACAGAGGTAGCCACAGCCGTGAACTACCGTACTGTACTGTGTCTGCTGCTAATATAGACTGGTTGATAAAGAGATGTCGTAGTATGTATGTATAAAGAAGAAAGAAAAAAAAACCACGGTTAGGTGGTATACAATTATGGACGGACTGCCGAGTGCCGACACAGAGGTAGCTACAGCCGTGAACTACCGTACTGTGTCTGCTGCGACTGGATGATAAATAATGATATAAAAAATATATATATATCACTACTGCAGCCGGACAGGTATATATATTATATAATGACGGACCTGCTGGACACTGTCTGTCAGCAGAATGAGTTTTTTATAGAATAAATAAAAAAACACCACACAAGTGAAGTCACACGACGAGTGTTTAACTTTTTCAGGCAATCACAATATAGTATACTACTAACTATACTGGTGGTCAGTGTGGTCAGGTCACTGGTCAGTCACACTGGCAGTGGCACTCCTGCAGCAAAAGTGTGCACTGTTTAATTTTAATATAATATGTACTCCTGGCTCCTGCTATAACCTATAACTGGCACTGCAGTGCTCCCCAGTCTCCCCCACAATTATAAGCTGTGTGAGCTGAGCACAGTCAGATATATAATATATACATAGATGATGCAGCACACTGGGCTGAGCAGTGCACACAGATATGGTATGTGACTGTCTTGTACTCCTGGCTCCTGCTATAACCTATAACTGGCACTGCAGTGCTCCCCAGTCTCCCCCACAATTATAAGCTGTGTGAGCTGAGCACAGTCAGATATATAATATATACATAGATGATGCAGCACACTGGGCTGAGCAGTGCACACAGATATGGTATGTGACTGAGTCACTGTGTGTATCGTTTTTTTCAGGCAGAGAACGGATATATTAAATAAAACTGCACTGTCTGGTGGTCACTGTGGTCAGTCACTAGTAAACTCTGCACTCTCTTCTACAGTACTCCTAAGCTCCAGTAAATCAGGTCAATCTCTCTCTCTCTCTCTCTCCTAATCTAAATCACTGTACTCCCTAACAGCTGCTCCCCGTCCCCAATCCTCCCCACAATTATAACTAAGTCACTCAGTCTTTACTCTTTTCTACTATAACGGAGAGGACGCCAGCCACGTCCTCTCCCTATCAATCTCAATGCACGTATGAAAATGGCGGCGACGCGCGGCTCCTTATATAGAATCCGAGTCTCGCGAGAATCCGACAGCGTCATGATGACGTTCGGGCGCGCTCGGGTTAACCGAGCAAGGCGGGAAGATCCGAGTCGCTCGGACCCGTGAAAAAAAACATGAAGTTTGTGCGGGTTCGGATTCAGAGAAACCGAACCCGCTCATCTCTAGTAAAAAGGGGGACTGGCTGCCGTTATGTGTAAAAAGGGGGACTGTGCCTGCTGCTATGTGTAAAAAGGGGGACTGGCTGCAGTTATGTGTAAAAAGGGGGACTGTGCCTGCCGTAATGTGTAAAAAGGGGATGCTGTCTGCTGTAATGTGTAAAAAGGGGACGCTCTCTGCCGTAATGTGTGAAAAGGGGACGCTGTCTGCCGTAATGTGTAAAAAGGGGGACTGTCTGCTGTAATGTGTAAAAAGGGGGACTGTCTGCTGTAATGTGTTAAAGGGGCTCTACCTGGTGTAGTAGCGCTACTGTGCAGCGTAATTTGAATAATGGAGACTACTGTGCACCTTAGTATGGATTGGTATTATTTTGTGGCCATGCCCCTTCCCCATGTAGCCACGCCCCTATATATTTTCCGCGCACCTATGGCGCGCACTGCCCCTATCTTACATGGGGGGCGCCAATGCCGTTTCTTGCACACAGTGCTAAAATGCCTAGTTACGGCACTGGTCCAAACCAACTAATCAGCTTCTATCATTTTTCCAGAACTGTCTTTGAAATGACATAAGCTGATTGATTGCTTTGGGCAACTGCTACACTTTTATCTCTCTTCAAGGCTTGATACATCTCCCCTCAAGCATGAAATACATACTATGTAAAATAACTTCTGTAAATAATTGCTTGAGTTCTTTCTTCAAGCATTTTGTAGCAGTGTTTCACTCTATGCCCCAAATTAAAGGCATGGGTGAACTATTGACCAATATGGGATCATTCACACAAGTTCTTGGCTCATGTAGTTTAAAGGAAAGTTTCCATGTTTCCCTCGATGCTGATTTCACATAAATGTCTCCATAGACACAAATGCTTTTATTGTCTTCCCTGTGCACTATGTGCCTAATGCAATGGAATGAAGCGGAAGTTACATGAGTGCAAAGTGCATAGGTAGTTAAAAACTGACTTAATCACATTGCTAATATGTTTACGCCAAACATGAAAAATCCACTTGTAGTCTGAACTGTACATCTTTAAATAGGTAAAGCTTAAAATAAATAAATAAATAAATAAATAAATAAAAACTATTACAGAAATATTCACCTTGTTCTGCATTTGGCTGCAGTATTTTTTTTATGGAGTTTGGCCTGAAGGCTCTCCTTGTCCTGTCTCAACCATACTACACAGCAGAATTAATTAGTTGTCGGTGATCTATCTCTAGGCTATAAACTATAAGGGGTCTATGTACTGAGCCTTGGAGAAAGATAAAGTGGATGGCATAAACCAACTATCATTTTTCAAACACAGCCTGTAACATTGCAGTTAGAAGCTGATTGACTGGTGCTTTATCTCCGTCCACTTTATCTCTCTTCAAGGCTTAGTACATAGACCCCTAACTCCATTATTGAGGGTCTGAGTTGATAGTAAAATAGGCTTACATTACTCTAAAGAAAAGTGCACATAAAATTAGCATACGTCCGCACATATGCAGAGCTCTAATACCCCAATATGTGGACTTCTCTGCATCCTCAGCAATGGTGCTTGGCTTACTACAAGTATGCTTGGCATACTACATTGTTTAGTAAGCTCTTGCCATGTACTAGGTGCAAAAAATATCAGAGTCAGAATCAGCTTTATTGGCCAGGTTTATTTGCATATACTAGGAATTTTTTGCAGTTACAATTAGAGATGAGCGGTTTCGGTTCGTCGAGATCCGAACCCCCCCGAACTTTACCTATTTTACACGGGTCCGAGGCAGCCTCGGATCTTCCCGCCTTGCTCGGTTAAACCGAACGCGGCCGAACGTTATCATCCCGCTGTCGGATTCTCGCGAGATTCGTATTCTATATAAAGAGCCGCACGTTGCCGCCATTTTCACTTGTGCATTGGAGATTGAACGGAGAGGACGTGGCTACGTTCTCTCCCTGAAAAGCTCCATATCTGTGCTCAGTGTGCTGCAAATATCTGTGCTCAGTGTGCTGCATTTTGGTGACCAACAGTATATAGTTGTACAGGCCATTGCTGTGTCTTGCAGCTCTGTGTCACTGCAAGTATCCATTCCATATCTGTGCTGCATTTTTGTGAGCAGTATATATAGTAGTACAGTGCAGCATTTTGGTGACCAACAGTATATAGTTGGACAGTACAGTAGGCCATTGCTGTATCTTGCAGCTCTGTGTCACTGCAAGTATCCATTCCATATCTGTGCTGCATTTTTGTGAGCAGTATATATAGTAGTACAGTGCAGCATTTTGATGACCAACAGTATATAGTTGTACAGTACAGTAGGCCATTGCTATTGATATAATAATATTACTGGCATATAATTCCACACATTAAAAAATGGAGAACAAAAATGTGGAGGGTGAAATAGGGAAAGATCAAGATCCACTTCCACCTAGTGCTGAAGCTGCTGCCACTAGTCATTAGTGATGAGCGGGTTCGGATCCTCGGGATCCGACCCGCCCGAACTTCACCTTTTTTTTACACGGGTCCGAGCGACTCGGATCCTCCCGCCTTGCTCGGTTAACCCGAGCGCGCCCGAACGTCATCATCCCGCTGTCGGATTCTCGCGAGATTCGGATTCTATATAAGGAGCCGCGCGTCGCCGCCATTTTCACACGTGCATTGAGATTGATAGGGAGAGGACGTGGCTGGCGTCCTCTCCGTTATATTAGAAAAGAACAGAGTAAACTGAGTGACTTAGTTATGTGGGGAGGATTGGGGACGGGGAGCAGCTGTTAGGGAGTACAGTGCAGGGTTTACCACCAGTGAGTTAGTTTAATCCTTTGTTTCTCTGCCTTAAAAAAAACGCTCCACCATATCTGTGCTCAGTGTGCTGCACTGCTGCATGATATATCTGTGCTGAGTGCACTGCTCACACTGCCTAATTGTGGGGACTGGGGAGCAGTTATAGCAGGAGTACAGTGCACAGTTTTGCTGACAGTGACCACCAGTCCAGTATACGTTTGTCTGCCTGAAAAACACTCCTGTGGTGTTTTTTCTTCTTCTTCATACTAGTTTAGCAGTCTGCTGACAGTGTCCACCAGGTCCGTTATATACAGTATATTATATATATAAGCAGTATGGTAGGCCACGGCTGTACCTACCTCTGTGTCGTCAGTGCACTCGTCGTCCATAAGTAATATAATACTATACTTACTATCCATCCATCTACATTGTATTGTATACCTACCTACCTGTGGTGGTTTTTTTTTTCTTCATACTAGTTTAGCAGTCTGCTGACAGTGTCCACCAGGTCCGTTATATACAGTATATTATATATATAAGCAGTACGGTAGGCCACGGCTGTACCTACCTCTGTGTCGTCAGTGCACTCGTCGTCCATAAGTAATATAATACTATACTTACTATCCATCCATCTACATTATTGTATACCTACCTGTGGTGGTTTTTTTTTTCTTCATACTAGTTTAGCAGTCTGCTGACAGTGTCCACCAGGTCCGTTATATACAGTATATTATATATATAAGCAGTACGGTAGGCCACGGCTGTACCTACCTCTGTGTCGTCAGTGCACTCGTCGTCCATAAGTAATATAATACTATACTTACTATCCATCCATCTACATTGTATTGTATACCTACCTGTGGTGTTTTTTTTTTCTTCATACTAGAGATGAGCGGGTTCGGTTTCTTTGAATCCGAACCCGCACGAACTTCACTTTTTTTTTCACGGGTCCGAGCGACTCGGATCTTCCCGCCTTGCTCGGTTAACCCGAGCGCGCCCGAACGTCATCATGACGCTGTCGGATTCTCGCGAGACTCGGATTCTATATAAGGAGCCGCGCGTCGCCGCCATTTTCACACGTGCATTGAGATTGATAGGGAGAGGACGTGGCTGGCGTCCTCTCCATTAGAATAGATTAGAAGAGAGAGAGAGAGAGAGAGATTGTGCAGACAGAGTTTACCACAGTGACCAGTGCAGTTGTTGTTAAGTTAACTTTTATTTAATACATCCGTTCTCTGCTATATCCGTTCTCTGCCTGAAAAAAACGATACACAGCAGTCACACAGTGTGACTCAGTCTGTGTGCACTCAGCTCAGCCCAGTGTGCTGCACATCAATGTATAAAAGCTTATAATAATTGTGGGGGAGACTGGGGAGCACTGCAGGTTGTTATAGCAGGAGCCAGGAGTACATAATATTATATTAATTTAAAATTAAACAGTGCACACTTTTGCTGCAGGAGTGCCACTGCCAGTGTGACTAGTGGTGACCAGTGCCTGACCACCAGTATAGTAGTATATTGTTGTATACTATCTCTTTATCAACCAGTCTATATTAGCAGCAGACACAGTACAGTGCGGTAGTTCACGGCTGTGGCTACCTCTGTGTCGGCAGTCGGCACTCGGCAGGCAGTCCGTCCATCCATAATTGTATAATTATATACCACCTAACCGTGGTATTTTTTTTTCTTTCTTTATACCGTCGTCATAGTCATACTAGTTGTTACGAGTATACTACTATCTCTTTATCAACCAGTGTACAGTGCGGTAGTTCACGGCTGTGGCTACCTCTGTGTCGGCAGTCGGCAGGCAGTCCGTCCATCCATAATTGTATTATTATAATATATACCACCTAACCGTGGTTTTTTTTTCATTCTTTATACCGTCATAGTGTCATACTAGTTGTTACGAGTATACTACTATCTCTTTATCAACCAGTGTACAGTGCGGTAGTTCACGGCTGTGGCTACCTCTGTGTCGGCAGTCGGCAGGCAGTCCGTCCATCCATAATTGTATTATAATATATACCACCTAACCGTGGTTTTTTTTTCATTCTTTATACCGTCATAGTGTCATACTAGTTGTTACGAGTATACTACTATCTCTTTATCAACCAGTGTACAGTGCGGTAGTTCACGGCTGTGGCTACCTCTGTGTCGGCAGTCGGCAGGCAGTCCGTCCATCCATAATTGTATTATAATATATACCACCTAACCGTGGTTTTTTTTTCATTCTTTATACCGTCATAGTCAGTCATACTAGTTGTTACGAGTATACTACTATCTCTTTATCAACCAGTGTACAGTGCGGTAGTTCACGGCTGTGGCTACCTCTGTGTCGGCACTCGGCAGGCAGTCCGTCCATCCATAATTGTATTATAATATATACCACCTAACCGTGGTTTTTTTTTCATTCTTTATACCGTCATAGTGTCATACTAGTTGTTACGAGTATACTACTATCTCTTTATCAACCAGTGTACAGTGCGGTAGTTCACGGCTGTGGCTACCTCTGTGTCGGCAGTCGGCAGGCAGTCCGTCCATCCATAATTGTATTATAATATATACCACCTAACCGTGGTTTTTTTTTCATTCTTTATACCGTCATAGTCAGTCATACTAGTTGTTACGAGTATACTACTATCTCTTTATCAACCAGTGTACAGTGCGGTAGTTCACGGCTGTGGCTACCTCTGTGTCGGAACTCGGCAGGCAGTCCGTCCATCCATAATTGTATTACAATATATACCACCTAACCGTGGGTTTTTTTTCATTCTTTATACCGTCATAGTCAGTCATACTAGTTGTTACGAGTATACTACTATCTCTTTATCAACCAGTGTACAGTGCGGTAGTTCACGGCTGTGGCTACCTCTGTGTCGGAACTCGGCAGGCAGTCCGTCCATCCATAATTGTATTACAATATATACCACCTAACCGTGGTTTTTTTTTCATTCTTTATACCGTCATAGTCAGTCATACTAGTTGTTACGAGTATACTACTATCTCTTTATCAACCAGTGTACAGTGCGGTAGTTCACGGCTGTGGCTACCTCTGTGTCGGAACTCGGCAGGCAGTCCGTCCATCCATAATTGTATTACAATATATACCACCTAACCGTGGTTTTTTTTTCATTCTTTATACCGTCATAGTCAGTCATACTAGTTGTTACGAGTATACTACTATCTCTTTATCAACCAGTGTACAGTGCGGTAGTTCACGGCTGTGGCTACCTCTGTGTCGGAACTCGGCAGGCAGTCCGTCCATCCATAATTGTATTATTATAATATATACCACCTAACCGTGGTTTTTTTTTCATTCTTTATACCGTCATAGTGTCATACTAGTTGTTACGAGTATACTACTATCTCTTTATCAACCAGTGTACAGTGCGGTAGTTCACGGCTGTGGCTACCTCTGTGTCGGAACTCGGCAGGCAGTCCGTCCATCCATAATTGTATTACAATATATACCACCTAACCGTGGTTTTTTTTTCATTCTTTATACCGTCATAGTCAGTCATACTAGTTGTTACGAGTATACTACTATCTCTTTATCAACCAGTGTACAGTGCGGTAGTTCACGGCTGTGGCTACCTCTGTGTCGGCACTCGGCAGGCAGTCCGTCCATCCATAATTGTATTACAATATATACCACCTAACCGTGGTTTTTTTATACCACCTAACCGTGGCAGTCCGTCCATAATTGTATACTAGTATCCAATCCATCCATCTCCATTGTTTACCTGAGGTGCCTTTTAGTTCTGCCTATAAAATATGGAGAACAAAAAAGTTGAGGTTCCAAAATTAGGGAAAGATCAAGATCCACTTCCACCTCGTGCTGAAGCTGCTGCCACTAGTCATGGCCGAGACGATGAAATGCCAGCAACGTCGTCTGCCAAGGCCGATGCCCAATGTCATAGTACAGAGCATGTCAAATCCAAAACACCAAATATCAGAAAAAAAAGGACTCCAAAACCTAAAATAAAATTGTCGGAGGAGAAGCGTAAACTTGCCAATATGCCATTTACCACACGGAGTGGCAAGGAACGGCTGAGGCCCTGGCCTATGTTCATGGCTAGTGGTTCAGCTTCACATGAGGATGGAAGCACTCAGCCTCTCGCTAGAAAACTGAAAAGACTCAAGCTGGCAAAAGCACCGCAAAGAACTGTGCGTTCTTTGAAATCCCAAATCCACAAGGAGAGTCCAATTGTGTCGGTTGCGATGCCTGACCTTCCCAACACTGGACGTGAAGAGCATGCGCCTTCCACTATTTGCATGCCCCCTGCAAGTGCTGGAAGGAGCACCCGCAGTCCAGTTCCTGATAGTCAGATTGAAGATGTCAGTGTTGAAGTACACCAGGATGAGGAGGATATGGGTGTTGCTGGCGCTGGGGAGGAAATTGACCAGAAGGATTCTGATGGTGAGGTGGTTTGTTTAAGTCAGGCACCCGGGGAGACACCTGTTGTCCGTGGGAGGAATATGGCCGTTGACATGCCAGGTGAAAATACCAAAAAAATCAGCTCTTCGGTGTGGAGGTATTTCACCAGAAATGCGGACAACAGGTGTCAAGCCGTGTGTTCCCTTTGTCAAGCTGTAATAAGTAGGGGTAAGGACGTTAACCACCTCGGAACATCCTCCCTTATACGTCACCTGCAGCGCATTCATAATAAGTCAGTGACAAGTTCAAAAACTTTGGGTGACAGCGGAAGCAGTCCACTGACCAGTAAATCCCTTCCTCTTGTAACCAAGCTCACGCAAACCACCCCACCAACTCCCTCAGTGTCAATTTCCTCCTTCCCCAGGAATGCCAATAGTCCTGCAGGCCATGTCACTGGCAAGTCTGACGAGTCCTCTCCTGCCTGGGATTCCTCCGATGCATCCTTGCGTGTAACGCCTACTGCTGCTGGCGCTGCTGTTGTTGCCGCTGGGAGTCGATGGTCATCCCAGAGGGGAAGTCGTAAGCCCACTTGTACTACTTCCAGTAAGCAATTGACTGTTCAACAGTCCTTTGCGAGGAAGATGAAATATCACAGCAGTCATCCTACTGCAAAGCGGATAACTGAGTCCTTGACAACTATGTTGGTGTTAGACGTGCGTCCGGTATCCGCCGTTAGTTCACAGGGAACTAGACAATTTATTGAGGCAGTGTGCCCCCGTTACCAAATACCATCTAGGTTCCACTTCTCTAGGCAGGCGATACCGAGAATGTACACGGACGTCAGAAAAAGACTCACCAGTGTCCTAAAAAATGCAGTTGTACCCAATGTCCACTTAACCACGGACATGTGGACAAGTGGAGCAGGGCAGGGTCAGGACTATATGACTGTGACAGCCCACTGGGTAGATGTATGGACTCCCGCCGCAAGAACAGCAGCGGCGGCACCAGTAGCAGCATCTCGCAAACGCCAACTCTTTCCTAGGCAGGCTACGCTTTGTATCACCGCTTTCCAGAATACGCACACAGCTGAAAACCTCTTACGGCAACTGAGGAAGATCATCGCGGAATGGCTTACCCCAATTGGACTCTCCTGTGGATTTGTGGCATCGGACAACGCCAGCAATATTGTGTGTGCATTAAATATGGGCAAATTCCAGCACGTCCCATGTTTTGCACATACCTTGAATTTGGTGGTGCAGAATTTTTTAAAAAACGACAGGGGCGTGCAAGAGATGCTGTCGGTGGCCAGAAAAATTGCGGGACACTTTCGGCGTACAGGCACCACGTACAGAAGACTGGAGCACCACCAAAAACTACTGAACCTGCCCTGCCATCATCTGAAGCAAGAAGTGGTAACGAGGTGGAATTCAACCCTCTATATGCTTCAGAGGTTGGAGGAGCAGCAAAAGGCCATTCAAGCCTATACAATTGAGCACGATATAGGAGATGGAATGCACCTGTCTCAAGTGCAGTGGAGAATGATTTCAACGTTGTGCAAGGTTCTGATGCCCTTTGAACTTGCCACACGTGAAGTCAGTTCAGACACTGCCAGCCTGAGTCAGGTCATTCCCCTCATCAGGCTTTTGCAGAAGAAGCTGGAGGCATTGAAGAAGGAGCTAACACGGAGCGATTCCGCTAGGCATGTGGGACTTGTGGATGCAGCCCTTAATTCGCTTAACAAGGATTCACGGGTGGTCAATCTGTTGAAATCAGAGCACTACATTTTGGCCACCGTGCTCGATCCTAGATTTAAAGCCTACCTTGGATCTCTCTTTCCGGCAGACACAGGTCTGCTGGGGTTGAAAGACCTGCTGGTGACAAAATTGTCAAGTCAAGCGGAACGCGACCTGTCAACATCTCCTCCTTCACATTCTCCCGCAACTGGGGGTGCGAGGAAAAGGCTCAGAATTCCGAGCCCACCCGCTGGCGGTGATGCAGGGCAGTCTGGAGCGACTGCTGATGCTGACATCTGGTCCGGACTGAAGGACCTGCCAACGATTACGGACATGTCGTCTACTGTCACTGCATATGATTCTCTCAACATTGATAGAATGGTGGAGGATTATATGAGTGACCGCATCCAAGTAGGCACGTCACACAGTCCGTACTTATACTGGCAGGAAAAAGAGGCAATTTGGAGGCCCTTGCACAAACTGGCTTTATTCTACCTAAGTTGCCCTCCCACAAGTGTGTACTCCGAAAGAGTGTTTAGTGCCGCCGCTCACCTTGTCAGCAATCGGCGTACGAGGTTACATCCAGAAAATGTGGAGAAGATGATGTTCATTAAAATGAATTATAATCAATTCCTCCGCGGAGACATTGACCAGCAGCAATTGCCTCCACAAAGTACACAGGGAGCTGAGATGGTGGATTCCAGTGGGGACGAATTGATAATCTGTGAGGAGGGGGATGTACACGGTGATATATCGGAGGGTGAAGATGAGGTGGACATCTTGCCTCTGTAGAGCCAGTTTGTGCAAGGAGAGATTAATTGCTTCTTTTTTGGGGGGGGTCCAAACCAACCCGTCATATCAGTCACAGTCGTGTGGCAGACCCTGTCACTGAAATGATGGGTTGGTTAAAGTGTGCATGTCCTGTTTTGTTTATACAACATAAGGGTGGGTGGGAGGGCCCAAGGATAATTCCATCTTGCACCTCTTTTTTCTTTTCTTTTTCTTTGCATCATGTGCTGATTGGGGAGGGTTTTTTGGAAGGGACATCCTGCGTGACACTGCAGTGCCACTCCTAGATGGGCCCGGTGTTTGTGTCGGCCACTAGGGTCGCTAATCTTACTCACACAGCTACCTCATTGCGCCTCTTTTTTTCTTTGCGTCATGTGCTGTTTGGGGAGGGTTTTTTGGAAGGGCCATCCTGCGTGACACTGCAGTGCCACTCCTAGATGGGCCCGGTGTTTGTGTCGGCCACTAGGGTCGCTAATCTTACTCACACAGCTACCTCATTGCGCCTCTTTTTTTCTTTGCGTCATGTGCTGTTTGGGGAGGGTTTTTTGGAAGGGACATCCTGCGTGACACTGCAGTGCCACTCCTAGATGGGCCCGGTGTTTGTGTCGGCCACTAGGGTCGCTTATCTTACTCACACAGCGACCTCGGTGCAAATTTTAGGACTAAAAATAATATTGTGAGGTGTGAGGTATTCAGAATAGACTGAAAATGAGTGTAAATTATGGTTTTTGAGGTTAATAATACTTTGGGATCAAAATGACCCCCAAATTCTATGATTTAAGCTGTTTTTTAGTGTTTTTGGAAAAAAACACCCGAATCCAAAACACACCCGAATCCGACAAAAATAATTCGGTGAGGTTTTGCCAAAACGCGTTCGAACCCAAAACACGGCCGCGGAACCGAACCCAAAACCAAAACACAAAACCCGAAAAATTTCAGGCGCTCATCTCTACTTCATACTAGTTTAGCAGTCTGCTGACAGTGTCCACCAGGTCCGTTATATACAGTATATTATATATATATAAGCAGTACGGTAGGCCACGGCTGTACCTACCTCTGTGTCGTCAGTGCACTCGTCGTCCATAAGTAATATAATACTATACTTACTATCCATCCATCTACATTGTATTGTATACCTACCTGTGGTGGTTTTTTTTTCTTCATACTAGTTTAGCAGTCTGCTGACAGTGTCCACCAGGTCCGTTATATACAGTATATTATATATATAAGCAGTATGGTAGGCCACGGCTGTACCTACCTCTGTGTCGTCAGTGCACTCGTCGTCCATAAGTAATATAATACTATACTTACTATCCATCCATCTACATTGTATTGTATACCTACCTACCTGTGGTGGGTTTTTTTTTTCTTCATACTAGTTTAGCAGTCTGCTGACAGTGTCCACCAGGTCCGTTATATACAGTATATTATATATATAAGCAGTACGGTAGGCCACGGCTGTACCTACCTCTGTGTCGTCAGTGCACTCGTCATCCATAAGTAATATAATACTATACTTACTATCCATCCATCTACATTGTATTGTATACCTACCTGTGGTGGTTTTTTTTTTTCTTCATACTAGTTTAGCAGTCTGCTGACAGTGTCCACCAGGTCCGTTATATACAGTATATTATATATATAAGCAGTACGGTAGGCCACGGCTGTACCTACCTCTGTGTCGTCAGTGCACTCGTCCTCCATAAGTAATATAATACTATACTATCCATCCCTCTACATTGTATACCTGTGGTGGCTTTTAGTTGTGCGCATTAAAATATGGAGAACAAAAATGTGGAGGTTAAAAAAATAGGGAAAGATCAAGATCCACTTCCACCTCGTGCTGAAGCTGCTGCCACTAGTCATGGCTGAGACGATGAAATGCCATCAACGTCGTCTGCCAAGGCCGATGCCCAATGTCATAGTACAGAGCATGTAAAATCCAAAACACAAAAGATCAGTAATAAAATGACCCAAAAATCAAAATTAAAAGCGTCTGAGGAGAAGCGTAAACTTGCCAATATGCCATTTACGACACGGAGTGGCAAGGAACGGCTGAGGCCCTGGCCTATGTTCATGGCTAGTGGTTCAGCTTCACATGAGGATGGAAGCACTCATCCTCTCGCTAGAAAAAAAGAAAAGACTTGCGGCAAAAGCACAGCAAAGAACTGTGCGTTCTTCAAAATCCCAAATCCCAAAGGAGAGTCCAATTGTGTCGGTTGCGATGCCTGACCTTCCCAACACTGGACGGGAAGAGCTTGCGCCTTCCACCATTTGCACGCACCCTGCAAGTGCTGGAAGGAGCACCCGCAGTCCAGTTCCTGATAGTCAAATTGAAGATGTCACTGTTGAAGTACACCAGGATGAGGATATGGGTGTTGCTGGCGCTGGGGAGGAAATTGACAAGGAGGATTCTGATGGTGAGGTGGTTTGTTTAAGTCAGGCACCCGGGGAGACACCTGTTGTCCGTGGGAGGAATATGGCCATTGACATGCCTGGTCAAAATACAAAAAAAATCAGCTCTTCAGTGTGGAATTATTTCAACAGAAATGCGGACAACTGGTGTCAAGCCGTGTGTTGCCTTTGTCAAGCTGTAATAAGTAGGGGTAAGGACGTTAACCACCTCGGAACATCCTCCCTTATACGTCACCTGCAGCGCATTCATAATAAGTCAGTGACAAGTTCAAAAACTTTGGGCGACACCGGAAGCAGTCCACTGACCAGTAAATCCCTTCCTCTTGTAACCTAGCTCGCACAAACCACACCACCAACTCCCTCAGTGTCAATTTCCTCCTTACCCAGGAAAGCCAATAGTCCTGCAGGCCATGTCACTGGCAAGTCTGACGAGTCCTCTCCTGCCTGGGATTCCTCCGATGCATCCTTGAGTGTAACGCCTACTGCTGCTGGCGCTGCTGTTGTTGCTGCTGGGAGTCGATCGTCATCCCAGAGGGGAAGTCGGAAGACCACTTGTACTACTTCCAGTAAGCAATTGACTGTCCAACAGTCCTTTGCGAGGAAGATGAAATATCACAGCAGTCATCCTGTTGCAAAGCGGATAACTGAGGCCTTGACAACTATGTTGGTATTAGACGTGCGTCCAGTATCCGCCGTTAGTTCACAGGGAACTAGACAATTGCTTGAGGTAGTGTGCCCCCGTTACCAAATACCATCTAGGTTCCACTTCTCTAGGCAGGCGATACCGAGAATGTACACGGACGTCAGAAAAAGACTCACCAGTGTCCTAAAAAATGCAGTTGTACCCAATGTCCACTTAACCACGGACATGTGGACAAGTGGAGCAGTGCAGACTCAGGACTACATGACTGTGACAGCCCACTGGGTAGATGTATTGCCTCCCTCTGCAAGAACAGCAGCGGCGACACCAGCAGCAGCATCTCGCAAACGCCAACTCGTTCCTAGGCAGGCTACGCTTTGTATTACCACTTTCCAGAATACGCACACAGCTGAAAACCTCTTACGGCAACTGAGGAAGATCATCGCAGATTGGCTTACCCCAATTGGACTCTCCTGGGGATTTGTGGCATCGGACAACGCCAGCAATATTGTGCGTGCATTACATCTGGGCAAATTCCAGCACGTCCCATGTTTTGCACATACCTTGAATTTGGTGGTGCAGAATTATTTAAAAAACGACAGGGGCGTGCAAGAGATGCTGTCGGTGGCCAGAAGAATTGCGGGCCACTTTCGGCGTACAGGCACCGCGTACAGAAGACTGGAGCACCACCAAAAACACCTGAACCTGCCCTGCCATCATCTGAAGCAAGAGGTGGTAACGAGGTGGAATTCAACCCTCTATATGCTTCAGAGGATGGAGGAGCAGCAAAAGGCCATTCAAGCCTATACATCTGGCCACGATATAGGCAAAGGAGGTGGAATGCACCTGTCTCAAGTGCAGTGGAGAATGAATTCAACGTTGTGCAAGGTTCTGCAACCTTTTGAACTTGCCACACGTGAAGTCAGTTCAGACACTGCCAGCCTGAGTCAGGTCATTCCCCTAATCAGGCTTTTGCAGAAGAAGCTGGAGGCATTGAAGGAGGAGCTAAAACAGAGCGATTCCGCTAGGCATGTGGGACTTGTGGATGGAGCCCTTCATTCGCTTAACCAGGATTCACGGGTGGTCAATCTGTTGAAATCAGAGCACTACATTTTGGCCACCGTGCTCGATCCTAGATTTAAAACCTACGTTGGATCTCTCTTTCCGGCAGACACAAGTCTGCAGAGGTTCAAAGAACTGCTGGTGAGAAAATTGTCAAGTCAAGCGGAACGCGACCTGTCAACATCTCCTCCTTCACATTCTCCCGCAACTGGGGGTGCGAGGAAAAGGCTCAGAATTCCGAGCCCACCCGCTGGCGGTGATGCAGGGCAGTCTGGAGCGACTGCTGATGCTGACATCTGGTCCGGACTGAAGGACCTGCCAACGATTACTGACATGTCGTCTACTGTCACTGCATATGATTCTCTCCCCATTGAAAGAATGGTGGAGGATTATATGAGTGACCGCATCCAAGTAGGCACGTCAGACAGTCCGTACGTATACTGGCAGGAAAAAGAGGCAATTTGGAGGCACTTGCACAAACTGGCTTTATTCTACCTAAGTTGCCCTCCCTCCAGTGTGTACTCCGAAAGAGTGTTTAGTGCAGCCGGTAACCTTGTCAGCGATCGGCGTAGGAGGTTACTTCCACAAAATGTGGAGAAGATGATGTTCATCAAAATGAATTATAATCAATTCCTCCGTGGAGACATTCACCAGCAATTGCCTCCAGAAAGTACACAGGGACTCTGAGATGGCTGATTCCAGTGGGGACGAATTAATACTCTGTGAGGAGGGGGATGTACACAGTGAAAAGGGTGATGAATCGGAGGATGAGGAGGAGGTGGACATCTTGCCTCTGTAGAGCCAGTTTGTGCAAGGAGAGATTGATTGCTTCTTTTTTGGTGAGGTCCCAAACCAACCAGTCATTTCAGCCACAGTCGTGTGGCAGACCCTGTCGCTGAAATGATGGGTTTGTTAAAGTGTGCATGTCCTGTTTATACAACATAAGGGTGGGTGGGAGGACCCAAGGACAATTCCATCTTGCACCTCTTTTTATTTATTTATTTATTTATCTTTGCGTCATGTGATGTTTGGGGCTAATTTTTTTAAGTGCCATCCTGTCTGACACTGCAGTGCCACTCCTAGATGGGCCAAGTGTTTGTGCCGGCCACTTGGGTTGCTTAGCTTAGTGATCCAGCGACCTTGGTGCAAATTTTAGGACTAAAAATAATATTGTGAGGTGTCCAGAATAGAATGGAAATGAGTGGAAATTGTGATTATTGAGGTTAATAATACTATGGGATCAAAATGACCCCCAAATTCTATGATTTAAGCTGTGTTTGAGGGTTTTTTTGTAAAAAAAACCACACGAATCCAAAACACACCTGAATCCGACAGACGTGGAACCGAATCCAAAACCAAAACACAAAACCCGAAAAATTTCCAGTGCACATCTCTAGGGTACATACATATCCCCCCTCCCCCGCCTCCCCCCCCCAAAAAAATAATAAAAAAAAAATAAAATTTATATATATATATATTTATATATAAATAAAAAAATTATTGACAGATGCAGGCAATTCTTAAGAAAGAGAATTCAGACATCTAAAACAGCCCTGGGTGAGACTGTTTCTGGATTACAGTCTGTATCAGTGTTATGTTGGATAAGGGTCTGATTTTTTTTTTTTTGTTGGAGTACTTTTCAATAGAGATAGGGGCACTTACAGTACTTGGCCCTTACACTGTCACATCAAGTCATCTGCTCTATTGTTGTAAATGTATTACCCTAATTTAAATGATAAATTGAACCAAGGAACACCCACATTTCACACAGTGGGGGTAATTCCAAGTTGATCGCAGCAGGAAAATTTTTAGCAGTTGGGCAAAACCATGCGCACTGCAGGGGGAGCAGATATAACATGCGCAGAGAGAGTTAGATTTGGGTGTGGTGAGTTCAATCTGCAATTTAGATTGCAGTGTAAAAATAAAGCAGCCAGTATTTACCCTGCACAGAAACAAAATAACCCACCCAAATCTAACTCTCTCTGCACATGTTATATCTGCTCCCCCTGCAGTGCACATGGTTTTGCCCAACTGCTAAAAAATTTCCTGCTGCGATCAACTTGGAATTACCCCCAGTGTGTAGTCACTCTAAATGTTTGTGCTTGTTTAATGCTTCTTTAAAAGGAAGATATATAACAGTAGGTATTTCCTTTTCCCTTGCATCATAATTACTCTTTGCCAATGTGAAAGTCACAAGCATGCAAAAACATTATACTGGGATCATATGGCCCCAAAACTGATATAAAAATGTCTTGCAACTAATCAAAGGCATTTTAGTTGCTGTAGGCCACCTGAATGGTGTGATGGAAGCAGGCAATGCAGATAAGAGTAGAGCATAAGTGATAATTTGCAGAACTGATAATACATTGGACTATACGTTTAAGTCTTTGGGAGTTCATGGACAATGCAAACCTTTACTGGTGCAATGCGCAATTGCTTGGAAGAAATGGCATGGCTAGAAAAAGGACGTGCACTAAAACTCATTAACATTTCCAGAGGTTAACAAATACTGTAGATGGTGCTGACATGGATGATTTAGGATCATATTAACATGTCATTTTTATCTTCAGTATACTGTAAATCAGATTGCTAAATTGCAGAATAGCAAATTGGCCGATTATCGGCAAACAGCATATGCATTGTGGATGCGTGAAGGCTGCATTGCGATTGGCGTGCATTCGCAGGATCAATGAGATGTGATCACAGAGTGATTGACAGGAAATAACTGTATGTGGGAGGAAACATGACATTTGTGGGGAGTGGTTGGGAAAAATGGCCATATATCTGACGCAGCTGCGATCTCTTGTGATTAAAAACATGGCACAGGTATGACTGCATCCTCATTATTCTGAGTAGGCATGGGTAAACCGCAACTGTCGATGGTACTCGGTTTCTGAAAATGGATCACAATTCTGCAAATGCATACGCAGAGTTGCAACTGGTTTAAAATACATTGAAAAAGCCACATCACATTTTTGTGCACACATGATGTCAGCTCTTTGATGCATCTAAAAATATTTTTTGGGTCTTTGTCTCTGACTGGTTGGCCACTCCTGATTCGGCCAATAATGTCACATTTATATACAGTAGCATGGAACTGGCACTTAAAGGCCTATGGGTTCTTCAAGAACACAAAGAGTATACGCTAAATTAACTATTCTTAATTTGACAAATATTTCCAGATTATAATGCAAATTAAATTAGCCGTACTGTAAAAAAAGAAAGGTATAAAAATCAGAAATTAGTATCACTTACTGAAAGGCCTATTTTTCTGGAGTGGAGGAGTTCACAAGAAGGTATATTGGATCACCCCTAATCAGATTACCTCTCTTTAGGAATAAACATGAATACTGTACTTTGACGGCTCTCATTCTTATGGTTATACAACTCCATCCTCAGCCCTCACCCTCTAAGTCAATGTTAAACAAAAGTCTACTATGATGTATACACAACCCCTCTGTAGTTCTAACACATGGGGCCTAATTCTTAGTTGATCGCAGAAGCAATTTTGTTAGCAAATGGGCAAAACCATATGCACTGCAGGGGGGGGGGCAGATATACCACATGCAGAGAGAGTTAGATTTGGGTGGGGTATATTCAAACTGAAATCTAAATTGCAGTGTAAAAATAAAGCAGCCAGTATTTACCCTGCAAAGAATCAAAATAACCCACCCAAATCTAACTCTCTCTGCACATGTTACATCTGCTCCACCTGCAGTGCACATGGTTTAGCCCAATTGCTAACAAACTTGCTGCTGCGATCAACTCAGAATTACCCCCATGGTCTCCTTGTCAAACAAGCAGGGTCTCTTAATTGCCTGCTTAACTACCTGTTAGGAGGCTAAGAACCTGTGACTTGTCACTACTCTGGACAGTTTTATGGATTTGTAAGGATGGAACTTGCCTGACAAAATGTCTCTCAGATCTCTTAACTCAGGTGGCATCACTAGTCATAAAACTGGCGGAGGAATATCAAAGTATGCCTTTCTTAAGACACTTCTGTTACCTGTGCAGGTGTAGGCTCTGTGGACAAGGGATACTGTAGGAGACTGATTTGCCCATAGCTCACACATGAGACCCTGCAGTGAAACGTAAAAAGTAAAAACACACTCTTTTCAATCTAGGAGGGGGGAAGACCAAGCCAAATGTCTCCTGACTCAATTCACTGATAATTACCTGGCTTGATAATTACAGCCTTTACTGACATGCACATAGAATAGCAATTGACATACAGTTTGAAAATACTATGTTTTTATATAGGATATACATTGACAGTGTATACATTTTGAAACTACCACATTTTAGGATCAGATAACGGGAATGATCATGACACGGTGGTAGTAAAAATTTATTATAGAATTGTGGTTCACTATCTGTAATCACTTGTTATATTTGTTTTACAGTATGTGTACTATTATATATATACATATATATATATATATATATATATATATATATAAAACAGTCTGAGCTATTTGTAGAGGATGCTGTCAATATACCGGCTGTTGGGATCCAGGTGTTCAGGAGACCGACGCTGGAATCCTGACAGCCGGTGGAATACTGAAGCCAGCAATCCCGACAAACGCTGAGTATTCCCACTCAGTCCATGCCACCGACTGAATAGGAATAGAACCTGTGGCGAGTGAAGTGAGCCAACATGACTGATGCGTGGTGAGTGCAGGAGCCCTTGAGAGGACTCGCTGCCTCACTACCGGGATTCCAGCAGACGGGATGCCACTGTCAGTAAAGTGACAGTCGGTATCCCGTCTGCCGGGATATCATATGTATCCCGTTTGTAGATATATAAATTCCAATCTCTGAGGGGCATATTCAATTTAATGCCATCACTTTTATTTCCCTGTGGTCTGCGTAATTTTGAGCAGCCGCAACAGGGCTTTTGGTAATCAATTAGAGGTTGGAATTATTGCCCCCTTTTTCTCACAGCTTCAGAACATGTGTACACTTTGAAAGATCATTGTTTTAAGGTCAGAATAGGTAATTGGAAGTTATCAATTAGATATAACATGTGCAGAGAGAGTTAGATTCGGGTGCGGTGTGTTCAAACTGAAATCTAAATTGCAATGTAAAAATAAAGCAGCCAGTATTTACCCTGCACAGAAACAAAATAACCCACCCAAATCTAACTCTCTCTGCACATGTTATATCTGCCCCCCCCCTGCAGTGCACATGGTTTTGCCCATCTGCTAACAAATTTGGTGCTACGATCAACTCAGAATTACCCCACAAGTGCAATAATCAGCCATTTTAAACAATGTAAAAAAATTTGGGGTTGAAGTATCGAGGCAAGCTAGTTTTTACTGTTGTAAAGGGAGCTCATGTCTGATTTTCTTATTATAGTGAAAACCAGTTCAGTCTTTCTAGCTAATATTGTGGGAAGATTGCATGTTGCCTGTTTGTAAGGTTACTTGGTTTTTGACTCATGGGCCAATATTTACTAAGAATTCGAGTTTGTCCGATTTGTGTTTTTTTTTCTAAGTCCCAATCCGGGAATTCACTAAGCACCAATCTCGGCAGTGTTTGGACTATTCGTAATGGTTTGATTTGCAAAGTTCCGAAATACGAATGAATAGACCATCGGTCAAACACGGCTGTTATTTCATACAATACGGGCATTCACTATTCATTCGTATTTGGGTGTTAGTTTCTGAGTGCTCAAGTGCGGGTCTGTTTTTTTTAGAATCGTTAAAAAAAGCAGCAAAAAAATAGACCTGCTTTTTCCAGTCGAGTTTGGATAACCATGCACGGATCAGTGAGATTTGAGCATGGTTATCTATGGGAAAGGGTCTGTTTAGTGTAAAAACTCAAAAAAAATTGCGTGGGGTCCCCCCTCCTAAGCATAACCAGCCTCGGGCTCTTTGAGCCGGTCCTGGTTGAAATAATATGGGGGGAAAAATGACAGGGGTTCCCCCATATTTCTTCAACCAGCACCGGGCTCTGCGCCTGGTCCTGGTTCCAAAAATACGGGGGACAAAAAGCGTAGGGGTCCCCCGTATTTTTTGAACCAGCACCGGGCTCCACTAGTCAGAGAGATAATGCCACAGCCGGGGGACACTTTTATATAGGTCCCTGCGGCCCTGGCATTAAATCACAAACTAGTCACCCCTGGCCAGGGTACCATGGAGGAGTGGGAACCCCTTAAATCATGGGGTCCCCCCCTCCAGCCACCCAAGGGCCAGGGGTGAAGCCCGAGGCTGCCCCCCCCATCCAAGGGTGGCGGATGGGGGGCTGATAGCCTTTTGAAAAAATGTGAATATTGTTTTTAGTAGCAGTACTACAAGTCCCTGCAAGCTTCCCCCGCAAGCTGGTACTTGGAGAACCACAAGTACCAGCATGCGGTGGAAAACCGGGCCCGCTGGTACCTGTAGTACTACTACTAAAAAAAATACCCCCCAAAAAACAGGACACACACACCGTGAAAGTATAAGTTTATTACATACATGCACACCTCCATACATACATACTTACCTACCTATGTTCCCACGAGGCTCGGTCCTCTTCTCCATGTAGAATCCTTGGGGTACCTGTGATAAAAATTATACTCACATAATCCAGGGAATCTTGTATTCTTTGTATAATCCACGTACTTGGCAAAACAAAAAAACGGAAACCCGACCACGCACTGAAAGGGGCCCCATGTTTACACATGGGACCCCTTTCCCCGACTGCCAGGACCCCCCCTGACTCCTGTCAAAGAGGGTCCCTTCTGCCAATCAGGGAGCGCCACGTCGTGGCACCCTCCTGATTGGCTGTGTGCTCCTGTAGTGTCTGTCAGGCAGCACACGGCAGTGATACAATGTAGCGCCTATGCGCTCCATTGTAGCCAATGGTGGGAACTTTGGGGTCAGCGGTTGACCGAAAGTAACCTCACCGCTGACCGCAAAGTTCCCACCATTGGCTACAATGGAGCGCATAGGCGCTACATTGTATATGTGCCGTGTGCTGCCTGACAGACACTACAGGAGCACACAGCCAAACAGGAGAGTGCCACGACGTGGCGCTCCCTGATTGGCAGAAGGGACCCTCTTTGACAGGAGTCAGGGGGGGTCCTGGCAGTCGGGGAAAGGGGTCCCATGTGTAAACATGGGACCCCTTTCAGTGCGTGGTCGGGTTTCAGTTTTTTTGTTTTGCCAAGTACGTAAATTATTACAAAAGGACATGACACACAGGATTTAGGTGAGTATAATTTTATTTTCGGGTACCCTGGAATCGCCGTTGAGACGTGGGCCGAGTCGGCATGTGAACATAGGTAAGTATGTGTGTGTCGGAATGTATGTAATAAAGTTGTACTTTCAAGGTGTGTGTGTCCTGTTTTTATTTGGGTATTTTTTTTGCAGAAGAACTATAGGTACCAGCGGGCTCGTTTAACCCCCGCATGCTGGTACTTGTGGTTTTCCAAGTACCAGCTTGCGGGGGAGGCTTGCAGGGACTTGTAGTTCTTGTGCAAAAAACAATATTCTTTTATTTTACACTTGGCTATCAGCCCCCATCCGCAGCCCATGGATGGGGGGGACAGCCTCGGGCTTCACCCCTGGCCCTTGGGTGGCTGGAGGGGGGGGACCCCTTGATTTAAGGGGTCCCCACTCCTCCAGGGTACCCCGGCCAGGGGTGACTAGTTAGTGATTTAATGCCAGGGCTGCAGGGACCTATATAAAAGTGTCCCCCGGCTGTGGCATTATCTCTCTGACTAGTGGAGCCCGGTGCTGGTTCAAAAAATACGGGGGACCCCTACGCTTTTTGTCCCCCATATTTTTTGCACCAGGACCAGGCGCAGAGCCCGGTGCTGGTTGATCAAATATGGGGGAACCCCTGTCAATTTTCCCCCCATATTTTTTCAACCAGGACCGGCTCAAAGAGCCCGAGGCTGGTAATGCTTAGGAGGGGGGACCCCACGCAATTTTTTCCAGATTCTTAAACACTTTAAAAACCTTTTTCAGGTACACAGTGAAGCCCTGCATGGATCTCACAGATCCGGCCGGGATTCCTTGTGTTTTGTCAGGCAGTGTTTTACTCATCACTCCCGTAAAACACTGCCTGATATTACGAATCACATCGACATCGGAAAAAACGATTGTGCAAAACTCGGCAGCTTAGTGAATGATCGTATCAGGATTCAAAAAGTTGCAGTAAAATACACCCGATACCATTCGAGTTCAAACACCCTTCAAAACGGCCAAAACACGAATCTTTGTAAATATACCCCATGTGGTCTTTGTGCTTCAGTGCCTGCTGCTTAGCCTCAAATCGATTGCATATGTTGCTATGGAAAATGTCTCTATACATATATTTTCTATTGATATGTTACTGTCTCTCTACCTATTGTGTCTATCATCTCAACACTTCTAAGCCCATAAGGCCTGAAAGAACACTGGGGATTGCTGGAGAACAGTGTGACTCCTCACTATGTCCACCACCTTGATGTCTTTGGATATGAAATAACTACTAGCATAGCTGTCAAAGTCTTTGACTTAGTCTTAGTATCAGTGGTATTGCGCAATCTGCCTTTGTATTTGCATCTTGTGTATCCTGGTCATCCTGTTCCATTGTTTATCCTGTATATGCCTTGTTCTGATGTCGTTGCTGTCCCCCGACTCTCTGTTCTGTCCTGTCACCTTCAGTTTGCTTTGTAGTAGTCTTGACATTACTTGTAGCATGTCAAGCATAGGGAGCATGAGCATCTGAGTATGTATGTTCTGTATTCTAATTTAAATTTCCAAGGAATATGCTGAAATAATGATCAAGCCAAAATTTTTATATAACTGCAAAGTTAAACAGCAGAAAAAAAGTCAAAGAAAAATAAATAAATAAATGGTCTTTTAAATGTGATATTACAAACTTTGAGTAAGAGGAGATGTCTGGTAGTACTGGGTAAGAGTTAATCTGAAAGATTTAATCCGAATATACTTGTTTGCTAGAATCATCTGTAGAATTTTTTTTTTCAATTGCAGAAATGAATACTGGGATAGAAGTAAAATGAAACATTTGCCCTTTAAACATATAGAGGATTCAATTGTGAATACTCCTGATAGAAATGCTTAATGGCTGCTTTCTCTGCAGTTACTGTAAAATACCTGTGTTTTTAGCATTTAGATCTGAACCACTGAATTGATATTTGAGCTGTCCCAGTAGAGACTGATACATACATAGAGTTTTTTCTTGGTCTTGTCTGCAGGAAAAGTTAATAGTGCCCTTAATTTCAGCTGAAACCAAAAATGTCAAGGCTAAAGTGATTGCCTTGTGTATCGAAAAATTGTTTGCCCATTTTCAGCACAAACTCATTTATATAAACTACTCAGGTAGAACACAAATTGAAATGTTCAGTTAGAAAATATCTGCACTAAGGGGGTAATTCCAAGTTGATCGCAGCAGGAATTTTTTTTGCAGTTGGGCAAAAACATGGTGGTCATTCCGAGTTGTTCGCTCTGTATTTTTTTCGCATCGCAGCGATTTTCCGCTAACTGCGCATGCGCAATGTTCGCACTGCGACTGCGCCAAGTAAATTTGCTATGCAGTTAGGTATTTTACTCACGGCATTACGAGGTTTTTTCTTCGTTCTGGTGATCGTAATGTGATTGACAGGAAGTGGGTGTTTCTGGGCGGAAACAGGCCATTTTATGGGAGTGTTTAAAAAAACGCTACCGTTTCTGGGAAAAACGCGGGAGTGGCTGGAGAAACGGAGGAGTGTCTGGGCGAACGCTGGGTGTGTTTGTGACGTCAGACCAGGAATGACAAGCACTGAACTGATCGCACTGGAAAAGTTAGTCTCGAGCTACTCAGAAACTGCACAGAGAAGTCTTTTCGCAATATTGCGAATCTTTCGTTCGCAATTTTGATAAGCTAAGATTCACTCCCAGTAGGCGGCGGCTTAGCGTGTGCAAAGCTGCTAAAAGCAGCTTGCGAGCGAACAACTTGGAATGAGGGCCCATGTGCACTGCAGGGGAGGCAGATATAACATGTGCAGAGAGAGTTAGATTTGGGTGTGGTGTGTTCAATCTGCAATCTAATTTGCAGTGTAAAAATAAAGAAGCCAGTATTACCCTGCACAGAAATAAAATAACCCACCCAAATCTAACTCTTTCTGCACATGTTATATCTGCCTCCCCTGCAGTGCACATGGTTTTGCCCAACTGCTAAAAAAATTCCTGCTGCGATCAACTTGGAATTACCCCCTAAGGGGGTAATTCAGAGTTGATCGCAGCAGCAAATTTGTTAGCAATTGGGCAAAACCATGTACACTGCAGGTGTGGGAGATATAATATGTGCAGAGAGAGTTAGATTTGGGTGGGTTATTTTGCTTCTGTGCAGGATAAATACTGGCTGCTTTATTTTTACACTGCAATTTGGATTTCAGTTTGAACACACCCCACCCAAATCAAACTCTCTCTGCACATGTTATATCTGCCCCCCCCTGCAGTGCACATGCGGGGTCATTCCGAGTTGATCACTAGCTGCATTTGTTCGCAGCGCAGCGATCAGTCTAAAAAAACGGCAATTCTGTGCACGCGTATGCGGCGCAATGCGCACGCGTGACATACGGGCACAACGAACAATGCAGTTTTCCACAGGGTCTAGCGATGCATTTCAGTTGCACTGGTTGCCGCAGAGTGATTGACATGAAGTGGGCTTTCTGGGTGGCAACTGACCATTTTCAGGGAGTGTTTGGAAAAATGCAGGCGTGCCAGGGAAAACACGGACGTGGCTGGGCGGGTGTGTGACGTCAAATCCGGAACTGAATAGTCTGAAGTGATCCAAGCGCTGAGTAGGTTTTGAGCTACTCTGAAACTACTCAAATTGTTTTGCAGGTGCTCTGTGATACAACCGTTCGCACTTCTGCTAAGCTAAAATACACTCCCAGTGGGCGGCGGCATAGCGTTTGCATGGCTGCTAAAAACTGCTATAGAGTGATCAACTCAGAATGATCCCCATGGTTTTGCCCAACTGCTAACAAACTTGCTGCTACAATTATTAGGCCCTAAGAATTAGAATTAGGCCCTAAGATACATAAGGGGCTGATGCAGAGTTGAATGCAAGCCCATTTGTGGAGTGTATCTGTTAGAAGATACACTATATAGAGGCTGCAGAAAGTAATCAAACAGGAACTCGTTATGTATAAACTGGAGCAACCAACCAGATACTGCAAACTTAACATGGAGGAGGAAAGAAAGAACACCTTGTAGATCAATATATATGAAAAACATACCCCCTAGCTACCATTTTTGATGACATCTGTATGTATAATAAATTCAGTTGAGAACTGGGGGTCGGGCGGGGATGAGGTGGGGAATGAGGTGGAACTGAGGTCCACCACCTGTAATGGTAGGGGGAACTAGTTCTCCTCTATTGCCCTGCACCATAATTCAAACAGAAAAGCCTTCCCCATCACATACGTCAATTGATGATGCTGGCGGCGCTAGTGTTACTGATGAGCTGCAGCCACCTCCCACTTCCTCATGTTCTGGTGGCTCCATGGTCCTCCTCCATCTACAGCCCACCGCTCCTGGTACCCATACACGCTGTGTCTGTTGGAGAGTATTCATGCCCTCTTTAGGTCCCAGTGGCTTCCGTTTCTGGCATGGCAACTATGATGTCATGCTGTCAATCGCTGCTGGAGTGAAGAAGAGCCATGAAGAGGAACAGGTTCTGTGCATCTTGAAGACAAGATGAGAGGGGGCAGGAGGGACAAGGGAGGTGAGGAAGCTGCTGGAGGGATACAGGGTATGGAGCTGCTGGGGGGACACAGGTGGAGTGACAGAGGCAGAAATATGTATAAGGGGCATGACTGTGGGCATTTGTGCATAAGCTGTACTACTGTGGTCATTATGTGTAAGGGGCACTACTACTGTGGGCATTCCATATATAAGTGGCACTAGTATTTTGGCCAGTTTGTGTATAAACGGCTCTTCTGTGGGCATTATGTGTATAAGTGGCACTACTGTGGTCCTTATGTGTAATGGGCACTATAACTGTTTTAATTATTTGTAAGGGGCACTACTACTTTGGGGAATTGTGTATAAGGGACACTACTATGGGCATTGCATATTAAGGGTACTACTGGTGGCATAACGTGTAGAAAGGAAACCATTGTGCAGCACAATGTAAATAAATGTTACTACTGACTGATATAACCATAAGGGGCATTACTACTGCATGTGGTGAAATATGAACCAGGGGCACTACATGCAGTGTCATGTGAATAATATTGTGCTACTGTGTGGTGTAATTTGAATTGGGGGTACTATTGTGGGACCATGCGGCTTCTTTGTTATATCAATGTCCCTTTATAAAGTGTGATAAGTAGGGCACTAATTTATACTTTGTAGGGGGGTGCCAAAAACACTAGCAGTGGCCCTGGCTCCATTTGATGCGAGGAGGAGGGGGGGGGCAAGTTGGCGGCATGGTAAATGACTTCCAACACCTCTCCAGGACCACTTTAAGCCCTGCGAATCCTGTTTGGTTGAGTTTAAACAGGCTGGGCATCACTGGGATACATGACAGTTTCACTTACGTCCTAGTGGATACTGGGGTCTTGTACTTTAGTACCATGGGGTATAGATTGAGTCCACTGAAGCCTGGCACTTTTAAAACCTATAGTGTGTGTATTTGTGTGCTGGCTCCTCTCTTCTATGCACCTCCTACCAGACTCAGTTTAGGAAAATGTGCCTAGGAGCCGGATGCATTTCTCTGGAGCTCCAGAGAGTTTCCTTTAGTTTTTATTTTATTTTATTATTTTCAGGTAGCCTTGTATCCAGACTATCTAAGAAATTGGTACTGCCAGTAAAAGGAGCTGGCTGACCATAAAATTGAGACCTCGCTCAAGGCAATTTATATGGCAGCAGGCGCTGCACAACGTCCCACAATAGTTTGAGGTAGTCAAGTAGTCTGATACTATTATTGATGGTTTAGACTCTCTGCCCCGGGATGAGGTCATTACTCTGCTGCAACATATACAGGATGCTGCAAATTTTATGAGCAAGACTATTAAAGAGTTGTGTAAGATAAATGGCCGCACTACTGCTATGGCTGTTTCGGTGCACAGAGCTCTGTGGTTACGTCAGTGGTTGGCTGACCCTGATTCCAAAAAGGGTGTATAAAATCTTCCCTTTACAGGTGATGCCTTGTTTGGAGACTAATTAAATAAATGGATCTCCCAAGCAAAGGCGGGCAAGTCTACCTATTTGCTGTCGGCTGCACCACCTGCTAGACGTTCTTACACGGACCCTCCTTGCAGTCCTTTCATGTGGCAAGGTTCAGCGGCAGGGGCCGAGGGGTCTCCACCACTTCCAGAGGTTCTCGTGGTAAATCCCGTAAAACTGCACCTGCTGTCTCCCTGGACCAGACCACCAGATCCCCTGCCACTAAGCCTTCCGCGGTATGGTTGGCCCCAGCGGCAAGGCAATTTTCAGGTAGGTGCTCACCTTCAGCACATCGCCCACGTGTGGGCAGAGTCCTGCCGTGATCTTTGGGTGAGGGACCTCATTTCCCAAGGATACTGGCTGGAATTTCAAACACTCCCTCCTCACAGGTTTTTCAAGTCGGGCTTACCAGCTTTTCCTGCAGCAAAAGTTACCTTACAAGAGGATATTCAAAAACTTTTGCAGACAGTGGTGGTGGTTCCTGTACCTCCTCCATTATGCAACAGGGGTTTTTACTCCAGTCTTTTTGTTGTTCCCAAACCAGACGGTTCGGTGCGCCCCATCTTGAACCTGAAGTCTCTAAGCTCATATCTGCGGTTGTTCAAATTCAAGATGGAATCCCTGCGGGCAGTGGTGTCCACTCTGGAGGAGGGGGAGTTCCTGGTGTCTCTGGATGTCAAAAATGCTTACCTACACATCCCCATGTGGCCCCATCATCAGGCTTTCCTCAGGTTCGCCATATTGGACGACCATTTCCAGTTTCAGGCCTTACCCTTTGTATTGTCAACAGCTCCGAGGGTCTTCACCAAGGTTATGGCGGAGATGATGCTGCAACTGCGCATGATGGGAGTGAACATAGTCCCCTACTTGGACGATCTCCTAATAAAGGCTGTGTCCCCTAATAAAGGCTTTGCTACCGCTGCACGTGGCACAGGTTACCATTCCCAATTGTAGTCCACGTGGATCGTAAAGTATGAAAAAGTCTAAAAATATTAGAAAAACACATGTCGACCATTTATTATGTCGACCTAGAACATGTCGACCTAGAAATGCACAGCATCAATCTGACAACCTAGATGAACCATGAAATTGACTAGAAAGTATGCATCCAGTATCCGGGGGTAAGTCACATGATTACTATCACCTCGGACCCCACTGATGGCAGATATGTTCATTTTTTTATTTATATATAAACTAAGTTGTTTATTATTATTATTACTGTGGGTTAGCCTCCTACTTACTTTTAATTATATATAGAGTGTGGAAATTTGTTGCTTGTATTGAAAATGTGGATGATTAAATAAAGTGTTTATATCGCATCTGTTGGGCAACAAGTGATTAAGGGGGTTTAAATAGATCCCATTTCTGGACTGAGCTTTACTTCTGATGAAGCTAGGTGACCGAGCCTAAGGAAACGCGTTAAGTGTCAAGCTGCTGTCATCATTCGTGTCCTGTGCTCTAAAGGATCTTGATATGGACTTTCAATTTCTGCATTCGGAAAACTTTCTCTGAGGGACTACACTATACAGCACTGATTGGAGAGACCCAGTCTTCATACAACTGCTACAGCCTGCCTGCTGTCAATTTTCAAGTCTCTGGAAGTCTCCATCACCATGGGTAATACCAGCTGTACATAAACATAATTTTTCCCAGGGAATTATTAACACTTGGCAGTCCGGGATCCTTTTAAGGACACCTACCTGCAGCAATTACTATTTATATTTTTTCTCAGCTCAATTTATGCCCTAATACATGTTTTTATTGGATTAATCCTTTTTATTTGTTGCATGTGTTGTTTTAGATAATAAATGTATATCTTTTTAAATTCATCCACAGTGATTTATTAATTTTGGAGAAAAATAAAGCGCCAGTTCCTTTTCCATTTTGCATACTTTTGTTTTGGGACTGACAATCCTTTACTGGCAGCTGTGGCAGCGCATCTGGGTTTTGCTTCTTTATTCGATCTGACAACTCACCTACTTACGGATCATGGGTTGATCCTAAATTTTCAGGAATCTCAACTGGAACCGACCCAACGTCCTCAGTTCCTGGGAATGATACTGGATACTGTATCTCAAAAGGTGTTTCTCCTGGTGTACAAGGCCTTGACTATCCAGGATATGGCCCAAGTGGTGCTCTGTCCTCGCAAGGTATCCATACATCTTTACATCTGATTACTGGGCAAGATGGTGGCTGCTTATGAGGCAATCCAATACGGCAGATTTCATGCCCGACCATTTCAACTGGATCTGCTGGACAAATGGCCGGGTTCTCACCTGCACATGCATCAGGAAGTGACCTTATCTCCGAAAGGCCAGAGTTCTCTATTATGGTGGCTACAAGTTCCTCACCTGGTAGAGGGCAGGAGTTTCAATATCCACTCGTGGATTCTACTGACAATGGATGCCAGCCTCCGGGGTTGGGGGCGATGATCCAAGGGGTCCAGTTCCATGGGATATGGTCAAGACAGGAATCTGCTCTGCCCATAAACATCCTAGAACTCAGGGCAATTTACAATGCTCTTCTGCAGGCTTCTCATCTCCTGAAGGATTGGGCGATCCAGGTTCAGTTTGACAACGCCACGGTGGTGACATACATAAACTGACAAGGGGGAATGAGAAGCATAGCGGCAATGCGAGGGATGTAAAAAATCCTCTTCTGGGCAGAACCAACGCAAGGACCATCTCAGCTATATTCATTCTGGGAGTGGACAACTGGGAAGCAGACTTCCTCAGCAGGCACATCATCCATTCGGGGGAATGAGGCATACATCCTCAGGTGTTTCAATAGTTAATTCACCGGTGAGGCTGTCCGCAGATAGATCTGATGGATTCTCATCTCAACAAGAAGCTATTTTATTACTGTTCCAGAATGAGCGTTCTGCAGGCTGTAGCAGTGGACGCGCTGATGCACCGTGGATGTACCAACTTGTGTACCTGTTCCCTCCTCTACCGCTAATCTCATTCCCTCCTCTACCGCTAGTCCCAAGGGTGCTAAAAAAGCTAAGAAGGGAAAGCGTTCAGGCAATTCTAATTGCCACGGATTGGCCTCGATGGGCGTGGTACTCGGACCTGTCTATGTCTCTTGAGGATCCCTGGGCTCTGCCTCTCCAAGATGATCTTCTTCAGCAAGGTCCGTTCGTCTATCCAGACTTACAGAAGCTACGTTTGACAGCTTGGAAGTTGAGAGGGAGATTCTAGCAAGAAAGGGTCTTTCCTCCTGGGATATTTCCACCAATGGTCCAGGCTTGGAAGATGGTTACATCAAAACATTATCATCGTATCTGGAAAGTATGTTTCCTGGTGTGAAAGTAGAAAGTTTTCTCCCGTGGAATTTAGAATTGGTAGTTTTCTACTTTTCCTGCAAGCGGGAGTGGATATGGGCCTACGTTTAGGCTCCATCAAAGTCCAGATTTTGGCGCTCTCTATTTTCTTCCAGAAACAGCTTGCCAAGTTGCCAGAAGTACAAACTTTCCTAAAGGGAGTTCTTTATTTGCAACCGCCCTTTGTGCCGTAGGACCTCAATGTGGTTCTGTCCTTTCTCCAATCAGATTGGTTTGAACCCTTAAATAGGGTGTAGTTAAAATTTCTAACTTGGAATACGGTGATGTTATTGGCATTGGCGTCTGCCAGGTGTGTCTCTGAATTAGGGGCCTTATCTTGTAAGAGCCCTTATTTGGTTTTTCATGAGGACAGGGTGGAACTTACTACCCGTCCTCAGTTTTGGTGTCAGCTTTTCATGTGAATCAGCCTATTGTGGTCAGGGCTCTGAAGATATATGTCAAAAGGACGGCCCGTCATCGGAAATCTGACTCCCCTTTGTCCTTTATGATGCCTCCAAGATTGGTCGGCAAGCTTCCAAGCAATCTATTGCTCATTGGCCCAGTTTGACCATTCAACAGGCCTATACTTCGGCAGCTCTACCCTTACCAAAGTCTGTTCAGGCCCACTCGACAAGGTTGGTGGGGTCTTACTGGGCGGCTGCCCAGGGTGTATCGGCCCTACAGTTGTGCTGTGCTGCAACTTGGTCTGGTACGAACACGTTTGTTAAATTCTATAGGTTCGATACCTTGGCCAAGGAAGACCTTCAGTTTTGGTCAGGCGGTTTTACAGGGGTCTCAGCACTATCCCACCCATTTGGGAGCTTTGGGACTTCTCCATGGTACTAAAGTACAAGACCCCAGTATCCACTAGGACGTAAGAGAAAATAGGAATTTAATACCTACCGGTAATTCCTTTTCTCCTAGTCCGTAGTGGATACTGGGCGCCTGCCTCAGTGCTTCGTTTCTGCTTACCTGTGTAAGTATTTGGTTGGACTGAGGTTGCGGCCCCATTCTGTTGTTGGGATAGCTGTGCTATCCGGATTAGGTTGGTGTTGCTATCCTCTGTTCTGGTTAGTGCCCTCCTTTCGTTTATCATTGTGTGTTGGCTTGTTGCCTCACCGCTGTTGTATTGTCCTTCTCTCATATAATGTCCGTCTCCTTGGGCACAGTTTTCCTAGACTGAGTCTGGTAGGAGGGGCATAGAG
Organism: Pseudophryne corroboree; assembly: GCF_028390025.1. Classification (NCBI taxonomy): domain Eukaryota; kingdom Metazoa; phylum Chordata; class Amphibia; order Anura; family Myobatrachidae; genus Pseudophryne; species Pseudophryne corroboree. Next base: position 325,069,821 of record NC_086444.1, on the reverse strand, counting down.
GGGAGGAGCCAGCACACACATGCACACACTAAAGGTTTTTAAAGAGCCAGGCTCCAGTGGACCCAATCTATACCCCATGTTACTAAAGTACAAGACCCCAGTATCCCCTACGGACTAGGAGAAAAGGAATTACCGGTAGGTATTATATTCCTATTTTTTTCCATCAAACACTCAAATTTATTAAGAATTGTATTTCTTGGACTCGTGTTTTTCGAAGGACGCATCAATCATGTATTGTTGTGTTTGCTCTGAACGTGGCCAAACATTCCAGTTTATGATTCACTTCGCATTTGCTAAATATGATTAAACACGAATAAATACTGAAACCACTTTCTATTGTATTTTCATTGGTAGAAGATGTCACATGTAATAGTGTCATGCACAAACTATATAAATAAGCCCCTAACCAATCGGACGTTGTGGGTTTCAGTATTAGGAGTTTGCAGAGGGACAGTGTGGTGAGAGAAGTTGTTTTTTGAGTTTTGTAGAATATTGGAATGTCTATTGTTATGGTGAATAAGTTGTCTTTTTCTTTTACTTGTCTTTTTTATTTTTGTTTGTTTTATTTTTCAGTCTTACTTGTGTTTTTTTTTTGTCCTGTAATGTTTCTGTGTGTGGCTGTGGTGTGTGTGCTCAGTATTTATATCTAGCACAGTTTGTGTTATTTGTCTTTTATTTTCTTTGTGTTTTGTGTTTGTCCACGGAGAGGTGGGGAGGAGACAGTTAAGGCAGAGGAAGTTCATGAAAAGAGTGTGGTAGAGGAGGTGGCTGGCCAGGAGACACAAGATATAGTACTACTGATTTGTACAGTGACAAGGTGTCCACCAAGAGGGGCAAGACCAAAACTGTCCAAAATGTTCAATTTACATTTGTGGAGAACATAGCCTTGGTGCAGGAGGTGATGAAGTCCCATTAATTGGTATTCGGTCATCAGGCTGCCCGCACTTAAGTGCACAGGGAGACTGCAATTTGGGCAGGTGTTGTGATGGCCATTAATGATGAGGGGCTGATCCATCACACAGAGATTAACTGCAAAAAGAGGTACTCTCATATTTTGTGACGGGTTCAGCAAAAGATGGCCAAGCATGTAAGGTGTGCTCTGGATCTCCCTACCAGACTGACTACTTGGATTAAGAAAAGCCATTGAAGGTGCTGATACCACCAGAAGTCATCACCTGTTGGAACGAGCGTGACATGGATGCCCCCAGGCAGCTGTCATGTCTAGCAAAGTTTGAGGATCTTGCAGCTGAGACTTGCCCGAGGAGGTAGATGGCTGTGGGTGAACAAGATGAGGGGGTTGCATATAGTTCCTTTGCATGGGACACGGAGCAATGAAGAACGTAGGCGGGGTTGAAAGTCAATAAATAGTATTTATTATGTACAGGGCTGAGGTAGAGAACTGTGGCTGGAGCACGATGGTTAAAGAACGTAGTTGCGGATAAAGAACTGCAGGTTGTGACTTGAAAGACGAGGTTGTGAAAAATTAACTGCGGAACTGTGGATGGTGGTTAAAAGATGTGGCTGGAGGTAAAGAACTGTGGACTGTGATTTGGAAGACGAGACTGTAGATGATGAACTGTGGAAGACGTGGCTGGAGACAAGGACTGTGGACTGTGGTTTGGAGGATGAGGCTGAAGATAAAAATCTGCAGGTTGTGGTCGGTGGTACAAAGACGTGGCAGGTGAAGTAGGATTACAGTGCTTCTTATAGATTGGTCTGTTTCTGCATCATGCTATCGGTCTTAACTTGAATTACTGTATATAGATTATGGGCTTGTACATTATTCATGAATAGTGTGCGCATATTTGCAGCTGGAGGCATAGTGTACTGCAGCAGTGACACCTTTTCATGATTTTAATGTGTTTATCACCTTGGTTATTGTATTGTATCCATGTCACTTTTGTCTGTTTGTGTTATATGATTTTACAGTTGGCCCTATGGACGCGATTGAAAACATCCTGGTTACTATGGATCTCGCCTGCGACATGGCGCGCCGTGATGACATTATCCAAGAGACGCGACAGCGGACCGGGAGAGTGAACTCGCGGGTGCACCATGGAGCAGGTGAGTAGTGTTAGGGCCCGCTGTGATTTGATTTTGTTGGGTATATATGTCTGTTTGTTAGCGCACATTTGTTACCTTGGCCCTGAGGACGGAGGTTGCTCCGAAACATGTCGGCTTCTTGCTAATAAATCACATGCTTAACTAAAGGATGTCAGACTGTTGAGTGCCGCCTGAACTACTTCACATACTGCATAATGGGAATTATGTCCCACGAGGAAGGCACCGCAGCACTATAAATTCTTTTGCCTCGAGTGCCGGACACCATCTGGTCAATTATATATATACTGTATATATATTAGAGATGTGCACTGGAAATTTTTCGGGTTTTCTGTTTTGGTTTTGGATTCAGTTCCGCGGCTGTGTTTTGGATTCGGACGCGTTTTGGCATAACCTCCCTGAAATACTTTTGTCGGATTCGGGTGTGTTTTGGATTCGGGTATTTTTTTTCAAAAAACCCTCAAAAACAGCTTAAATCATAGAATTTAGGGGTAATTTTGATTCTATAGTATTATTAACCTCAATAACCACAATTTCCACTCATTTCCAGTCTATTCTGAACACCTCACACCTCACAATACTATTTTTAGTCTGAAAATTTGCACCGTGGTCGCTGGATGACTAAGCAAAGCGACCCAAGAGGGCGGCACAAACACCTGGCCCATCTAGGAGTGGCACTGCAGTGTCAGATAGGATGGCACTTCAAAAAATTGGCCCCAAACAGCACATGATGCAAAGAAAAGAGAAAAAGAGATGCACTGTGGTCACTGGATGGCTAAGCTAAGCAACACAAACACCTCAATATCACAGGAATTATTTGTTCTAATCAATGGTATTATTGGTCCAAATCACTGGAGGAAAATGACAAAATCACTGGAATTATTCGTTCTAATCAATGGTATTATTGGTCCAAATCACTGGAAGAAAATGACAAAATCACTGGAATTATTCGTTCTAATCAATGGTATTATTGGTCCAAATCACTGGAAGAAAATGACAAAATCACTGGAATTAAATGGCAGTAATGTCGGGAATTATATCAAATGGCAGTACCACTGGACATATATGGAAGTGTCAGACAGGATGGCACTTAAAAAAATTGGCCCCAAACAGCACATGATGCAAAGAAAAGAGAAAAAGAGGTGCACTGTGGTCACTGGATGGCTAAACTAAGTGACACAAACACCTCAATATCACAGTAATTATTTGTTCTAATCAATGGTATTATTGGTCCAAATCACTGGAAGAAAATGACAAAATCACTGGAATTATTCATTCTAATCAATGGTATGATTTGTCCAAATCACTGGAAGAAAATGACAAAATCACTGGAATTAAATGGCAGTAATGTCGGGAATTATATCAAACGGCAGTACCACTGGACATATACGGAAGTGTCAGACAGGATGGCACTTAAAAAAAATGGCCCTAAACAGCACATGATGTAAAGAAAAGAGAAAAAGAGGTGCACTGTGGTCGCTGGACGGCTAAGCTAAGCAACACAAACACCTCAATATCACAGGAATTATTTGTTCTAATCAATGGTATTATTGGTCCAAATCACTGGAAGAAAATGACAAAATCACTGGAATTATTCGTTCTAATCAATGGTATTATTGGTCCAAATAACTGGAAGAAAATGACAAAATCACTGGAATTATTTGTAAACATTTGTAGAAAGTCGCTGCTTTCTGATTACAGAAATGCTCAGATATTCCTGCAAATCCACAATCCCTTCCCAGAGGAAAAAGAAATTGAGAAACCATTGTTTGAGAACGTTTGTTCTCTTTCCCTTACAAAGGAACAAACCACTTTCCAAGAAGACTGACGTTTTGGGGATTATGGAGACATAATGTTTTTGAATATAAATCCTAAAGCAGGTGGTGAATTAGAGCAAAAGAGTGCAAGAGACCAGCCATGCAGTTTCTGAAATATTATGACAAAATGTTACTGTATTTTATAAGCACTCATTCCTGACTCTGCTAAGTACTGTTTGGTATACTGTATCTGGCTTCCATGAGGTAGTTGTCCATTATTTCAGCTTCCATTGACCTTTTTGAAAGCGGTAGAAGTTATCGATTCTTTTTTTTACTTTTATTTTTCCCTATTTTTAATTTTCTCCTGCATAGCCCAGTAAATTGTTGCAATGGTAAGTATTGACTTGTGCCTTCTGGGGGTCCACTTCTTCACCAAACCCAGCCAAATCTCATCCTAACCCTCTGTTCAATGTTCTCTATGTACCTCATCTGTGTCACCTATGTCTGTCTACCCCTCCCCTTTAGTTTATAAGCTCTCACGAGCAGGGCCCTCTTCCCTCATGTGCTAATCCTTTGTCTTACTTTAATAATCTTCAACTGTACCACATCCAGCAGTCTTCTGCCACCTGATACTTATTCCAGTGTCATCTGCTGATGTAACTATGTGTATTTACCCTGTACTTGTCCTACACTGTCATCAACTATAAGTTGCTGTTTTCCTGTTTGATTATTTATGTACTCTGTAATTGGGTGCTGCAGAACCCTTGTGGCGCCATATAAATAAAGGATAATAATAATAATAATAATAATAATAATAATAATAATAATAATAATTTAGGGTGTATAATCCCCAGGTGTATCTCACACATCACACAGTACAGCATATAGGGGGTATAGTCCCCAGGTGTATCTCACACATCGCTCAGTAAAGATTACAGGATGTATAATCACCAGGTATATAACACACGTTGCACAGTACAGTATACATACTGGTCACAACAATGCAGCAGATATTGAGAACTGCTCAGGATACTAGAAGTGACACAGAGCTGCAAGATACATCAATAGCCTACTGTACTGTACTATATATGTATACTGCTGGTCACCAAAATGCTGAACTGTCCTACTATATACTAGTGATGAGCGGGTTCGGTTCCTCGGAATCCGAACCCGCCCGAACTTCACCTTTTTTTACACGGGTCCGAGCGACTCGGATCCTCCCGCCTTGCTCGGTTAACCCGAGCGCGCCCGAACGTCATCATCCCGCTGCCGGATTCTCGCGAGGCTCGGATTCTATCGCGAGACTCGGATTCTATATAAGGAGCCGCGCGTCGCCGCCATTTTCACACGTGCATTGAGATTGATAGGGAGAGGACGTGGCTGGCGTCCTCTCCGTTTATAATAGATAGAGAGTGAGACACTTGATTTACTGGAGCATTAGGAGGAGTACTCAGAGAGTGCAGAGTTTTGCTGATAGTTATACTAGTGACTGACCACCAGTGCAGTTTTATTTATTTTTATTATTTAATATAATCCGTTCTCTGCCTGAAAAAAAACGATACACAGTCACATACCATATCTGTGCTCAGCCTCAGTGTGCTGCATCTTCTATGTATATCTGACTGTGCTGAGTGCTCACTGCTCACACAGCTTAATTGTGGGGGAGACTGGGGAGCAGTTATAGCAGGAGTACATATTTAACAGTGCACACTTTTGCTGCCAGAGTGCCACTGCCAGTGTGACTGACCAGTGACCACTGACCACCAGTATATTGTGATTGTCTGCCTGAAAAAGTTAAACACTCGTCGTGTGGTGTTTTTATTCTATAAACGCATTCTGCTGACAGTGTCCAGCAGGTCCGTCCATAATTGTATACCTACCTGTGGTTTTTTTTTTTTCTATCTTCTTCATACTAGTAGTTTACTTTAGGAGTCTGCAGTGCTGACAGTGTCCAGCAGGTCCGTCATTATATAATATATACCTGTCCTGCAGTAGTGATATATATATATATTTTTTATATCATTATCATCCAGTCTATACTAGCAGCAGATGCAGTACGGTAGTCCACGGCTGTAGCTACCTCTGTGTCGGCAGTCGCTCGTCCATCCATAATTGTATACCTACCTGTGGTGTTTTTTTTTTTTCTATCTTCTTCATACTAGTAGTTTACTTTAGGAGTCTGCAGTGCTGACAGTGTCCAGCAGGTCCGTCATTATATAATATATACCTGTCCTGCAGTAGTGATATATATATATTTTTTATATCATTATCATCCAGTCTATACTAGCAGCAGACGCAGTACGGTAGTCCACGGCTGTAGCTACCTCTGTGTCGGCAGTCGCTCGTCCATCCATAATTGTATACCTACCTGTGGTGTTTTTTTTTTTTTCTATCTTCTTCATACTAGTAGTTTACTTTAGGAGTCTGCAGTGCTGACAGTGTCCAGCAGGTCCGTCATTATATAATATATACCTGTCCTGCAGTAGTGATATATATATATTTTTTATATCATTATCATCCAGTCTATACTAGCAGCAGACGCAGTACGGTAGTCCACGGCTGTAGCTACCTCTGTGTCGGCAGTCGCTCGTCCATCCATAATTGTATACCTACCTGTGGTGTTTTTTTTTTTTTCTATCTTCTTCATACTAGTAGTTTACTTTAGGAGTCTGCAGTGCTGACAGTGTCCAGCAGGTCCGTCATTATATAATATATACCTGTCCTGCAGTAGTGATATATATATATTTTTTATATCATTATCATCCAGTCTATACTAGCAGCAGACGCAGTACGGTAGTCCACGGCTGTAGCTACCTCTGTGTCGGCAGTCGCTCGTCCATCCATAATTGTATACCTACCTGTGGTGTTTTTTTTTTTCTATCTTCTTCATACTAGTAGTTTACTTTAGGAGTCTGCAGTGCTGACAGTGTCCAGCAGGTCCGTCATTATATAATATATACCTGTCCTGCAGTAGTGATATATATATATTTTTTATATCATTATCATCCAGTCTATACTAGCAGCAGACGCAGTACGGTAGTCCACGGCTGTAGCTACCTCTGTGTCGGCAGTCGCTCGTCATCCATAAGTATACTAGTATCCATCCATCTCCATTGTTTACCTGAGGTGCCTTTTAGTTGTGCCTATTAAAATATGGAGAACAAAAATGTTGAGGTTCCAAAAATAGGGAAAGATCAAGATCGACTTCCACCTCGTGCTGAAGCTGCTACCACTAGTCATGGCCGAGACGATGAAATGCCATCAACGTCGTCTGCCAAGGCCGATGCCCAATGTCATAGTACAGAGCATGTAAAATCCAAAACACCAAATATCAGTAAAAAAAGGACTCAAAAAACTAAAATAAAATTGTCGGAGGAGAAGCGTAAACTTGCCAATATGCCATTTACCACACGGAGTGGCAAGGAACGGCTGAGGCCCTGGCCTATGTTCATGGCTAGTGGTTCAGCTTCACATGAGGATGGAAGCACTCAGCCTCTCGCTAGAAAAATGAAAAGACTCAAGCTGGCAAAAGCACAGCAAAGAACTGTGCGTTCTTCGAAATCACAAATCCACAAGGAGAGTCCAATTGTGTCGTTTGCGATGCCTGACCTTCCCAACACTGGACGTGAAGAGCATGCGCCTTCCACCATTTGCACGCCCCCTGCAAGTGCTGGAAGGAGTACCCGCAGTCCAGTTCCTGATAGTCAGATTGAAGATGTCAGTGTTGAAGTACACCAGGATGAGGAGGATATGGGTGTTGCTGGCGCTGGGGAGGAAATTGACCAGGAGGATTCTGATGGTGAGGTGGTTTGTTTAAGTCAGGCACCCGGGGAGACACCTGTTGTCCGTGGGAGGAATATGGCCATTGACATGCCTGGTGAAAATACCAAAAAAATCAGCTCTTCGGTGTGGAAGTATTTCAACAGAAATGCGGACAACATTTGCCAAGCCGTGTGTTGCCTTTGTCAAGCTGTAATAAGTAGTGGTAAGGACGTTAACCACCTCGGAACATCCTCCCTTATACGTCACCTGCAGCGCATTCATCATAAGTCAGTGACAAGTTCAAAAACTTTGGGCGACAGCGGAAGCAGTCCACTGACCAGTAAATCCCTTCCTCTTGTAACCAAGCTCACGCAAACCACCCCACCAACTCCCTCAGTGTCAATTTCCTCCTTCCCCAGGAATGCCAATAGTCCTGCAGGCCATGTCACTGACAATTCTGACGAGTCCTCTCCTGCCTGGGATTCCTCCGATGCATCCTTGCGTGTAACGCCTACTGCTGCTGGCGCTGCTGTTGTTGCTGCTGGGAGTCGATGGTCATCCCAGAGGGGAAGTCGTAAGACCACTTTTACTACTTCCACCAAGCAATTGACTGTCCAACAGTCCTTTGCGAGGAAGATGAAATATCACAGCAGTCATCCTGCTGCAAAGCGGATAACTGAGGCCTTGGCATCCTGGGCGGTGAGAAACGTGGTTCCGGTATCCATCATTACTGCAGAGCCAACTAGAGACTTGTTGGAGGTACTGTGTCCCCGGTACCAAATACCATCTAGGTTCCATTTCTCTAGGCAGGCGATACCGAAAATGTACACAGACCTCAGAAAAAGACTCACCAGTGTCCTAAAAAATGCAGTTGTACCCAATGTCCACTTAACCACGGACATGTGGACAAGTGGAGGAGGGCAGGCTCAGGACTATATGACTGTGACAGCCCACTGGGTAGATGTATGGACTCCCGCCGCAAGAACAGCAGAGGCGGCACCAGTAGCAGCATCTCGCAAACGCCAACTCTTTCCTAGGCAGGCTACGCTTTGTATCACCGCTTTCCAGAATACGCACACAGCTGAAAACCTCTTACGGCAACTGAGGAAGATCATCGCGGAATGGCTTACCCCAATTGGACTCTCCTGTGGATTTGTGGCATCGGACAACGCCAGCAATATTGTGTGTGCATTAAATCTGGGCAAATTCCAGCACGTCCCATGTTTTGCACATACCTTGAATTTGGTGGTGCAGAATTATTTAAAAAACGACAGGGGCGTGCAAGAGATGCTGTCGGTGGCCAGAAGAATTGCGGGACATTTTCGGCGTACAGGCACCACGTACAGAAGACTGGAGCACCACCAAGAACGCCTGAGCCTGCCCTGCCATCATCTGAAGCAAGAAGTGGTAATGAGGTGGAATTCAACCCTCTATATGCTTCAGAGGTTGGAGGAGCAGCAAAAGGCCATTCAAGCCTATACAACTGAGCACGATATAGGAGGTGGAATGCACCTGTCTCAAGCGCAGTGGAGAATGATTTCAACGTTGTGCAAGGTTCTGCAACCTTTTGAACTTGCCACACGTGAAGTCAGTTCAGACACTGCCAGCCTGAGTCAGGTCATTCCCCTCATCAGGCTTTTGCAGAAGAAGCTGGAGACATTGAAGGAGGAGCTAACACAGAGCGATTCCGCTAGACATGTGGGACTTGTGGATGGAGCCCTTAATTCGCTTAACAAGGATTCATGGGTGGTCAATCTGTTGAAATCAGAGCACTACATTTTGGCCACCGTGCTCGAACCTAGATTTAAAACCTACCTTGGATCTCTCTTTCCGGCAGACACAAGTCTGCTGGGGTTCAAAGAACTGCTGGTGAGAAAATTGTCAAGTCAAGCGGAACGCGACCTGTCAACATCTCCTCCTTCACATTCTCCCGCAACTGGGGGTGCGAGGAAAAGGCTCAGAATTCCGAGCCCACCCGCTGGCGGTGATGCAGGGCAGTCTGGAGCGACTGCTGATGCTGACATCTGGTCCGTACTGAAGGAACTGACAACAATTACGGACATGTCGTCTACTGTCACTGCATATGATTCTCTCCCCATTGAAAGAATGGTGGAGGATTATATGAGTGACCGCATCCAAGTAGGCACGTCAGACAGTCCGTACTTATACTGGCAGGAAAAAAAAGGCAATTTGGAGGCCCTTGCACAAACTGGCTTTATTCTACCTAAGTTGCCCTCCCACAAGTGTGTACTCCGAAAGAGTGTTTACTGCCGCCGCTCACCCTGTCAGCAATCGGCGTACGAGGTTACATCCAGAAAATGTGGAGAAGATGATGTTCATTAAAATGAATTATAATCAATTCCTCCGTGGAGACATTCACCAGCAGCAATTGCCTCCACAAAGTACACAGGGAGCTGAGATGGTGGATTCCAGTGGGGACGAATTGATAATCTGTGAGGAGGGGGATGTACACGGTGATATATCGGAGGATGATGATGAGGTGGACATCTTGCCTCTGTAGAGCCAGTTTGTGCAAGGAGAGATTAATTGCTTCTTTTTTGGTGGGGGTCCAAACCAACCCGTCATTTCAGTCACAGTCGTGTGGCAGACCCTGTCACTGAAATGATGGGTTGGTTAAAGTGTGCATGTCCTGTTTATACAACATAAGGGTGGGTGGGAGGGCCCAAGGACAATTCCATCTTGCACCTCTTTTTTCTTTCATTTTTCTTTGCGTCATGTGCTGTTTGGGGAGTAGTTTTTGGAAGGGCCATCCTGCGTGACACTGCAGTGACACTCCTAGATGGGCCAGGTGTTTGTGTCGGCCACTTGGGTCGCTTATCTTAGTCACACAGCTACCTCATTGCGCCTCTTTTTTTCTTTGCGTCATGTGCTGTTTGGGGGGTGTTTTTTGGAAGGGCCATCCTGCGTGACACTGCAGTGCCACTCCTAGATGGGCCAGGTGTTTGTGTCGGCCACTTGGGTCGCTTATCTTAGTCACACAGCTACCTCATTGCGCCTCTTTTTTCCTTTGCGTCATGTGCTATTTGGGGGGGTGTTTTTTGGAAGGGCCATCCTGCGTGACACTGCAGTGCCACTCCTAGATGGGCCAGGTGTTTGTGTCGGCCACTAGGGTCGCTTATCTTAGTCACACAGCTACCTCATTGCGCATCTTTTTTTTCTTCTTTGCGTCATGTGCTGTTTGGGGAGTAGTCTTTTAAAAGGCCATCCTGCGTGACACTGCAGTGCCACTCCTAGATGGGCCAGGTGTTTGTGTCGGCCACTAGGGTCGCTTATCTTAGTCACACAGCTACCTCATTGCGCCTCTTTTTTTCTTTGCGTCATGTGCTGTTTGGGGGGTGTTTTTTGGAAGGGCCATCCTGCGTGACACTGCAGTGCCACTCCTAGATGGGCCAGGTGTTTGTGTCGGCCACTTGGGTCGCTTATCTTAGTCACACAGCTACCTCATTGCGCCTCTTTTTTTCTTTGCGTCATGTGCTGTTTGGGGGGTGTTTTTTGGAAGGGCCATCCTGCGTGACACTGCAGTGCCACTCCTAGATGGGCCAGGTGTTTGTGTCGGCCACTTGGGTCGCTTATCTTAGTCACACAGCTACCTCATTGCGCCTCTTTTTTTCTTTGCGTCATGTGCTGTTTGGGGGGTGTTTTTTGGAAGGGCCATCCTGCGTGACACTGCAGTGCCACTCCTAGATGGGCCAGGTGTTTGTGTCGGCCACTTGGGTCGCTTATCTTAGTCACACAGCTACCTCATTGCGCATCTTTTTTTTCTTCTTTGCGTCATGTGCTGTTTGGGGAGTAGTTTTTTGAAGGGCCATCCTGCGTGACACTGCAGTGCCACTCCTAGATGGGCCAGGTGTTTGTGTCGGCCACTAGGGTCGCTTAGCTTAGTCACACAGCTACCTCATTGCGCCTATTTTTTTCTTTGCTTCATGTGCTGTTTGGGGGGTGTTTTTTGGAAGGGCCATCCTGCGTGACACTGCAGTGCCACTCCTAGATGGGCCAGGTGTTTGTGTCGGCCACTAGGGTCGCTTAGCTTACTCACACAGCTACCTCATTGCGCCTCTTTTTTTTCTTCTTTGCGTCATGTGCTGTTTGGGGAGTAGTTTTTTGAAGGGCCATCCTGCGTGACACTGCAGTGCCACTCCTAGATGGGCCAGGTGTTTGTGTCGGCCACTTGGGTCGCTGAGCTTAGTCATCCAGCGACCTCGGTGCAAATTTTAGGACTAAAAATAATATTGTGAGGTGTGAGGTGTTCAGAATAGACTGGAAATGAGTGGAAATTATGGTTATTGAGGTTAATAATACTTTGGTATCAAAATGACCCCCAAATTCTATGATTTAAGCTGTTTTTTAGGGTTTTTTGAAAAAAACATCCGAATCCAAAACACACCCGAATCCGACAAAAAATATTCGGTGAGGTTTTGCCAAAACGCGTTCGAACCCAAAACACGGCCGCGGAACCGAACCCAAAACCAAAACACAAAACCCGAAAAATTTCCGGTGCTCATCACTACTATATACTGCTCACAATAATGCAGCACAGATATGGAATGGATACTTGCTGTGACACAGAGCTGCAAGATACTACAGCAATGGCCTAATGTACTGTACAACTATATACTGTTGGTCACCAAAATGCTGCACTGTAATACTATATACTGTATACTGCTCACAGTAATGCAGCACAGATATGGAATGGATACTTGCAGTGACACAGAGCTGCAAGATACAGCAATGGCCTACTGTACAGCTATATACTGTTGGTCACCAAAATCCTGCACTGTAATATTATATATACTGCTCACAATAATGCAGCACAGATATGGAATGGATACTTGCAGTGACACAAAGCTGCAAGATACAGCAATGGCCTACTGTACTGTACAACTACTGTATATACTGTTGGTCACCAAAATGCTGCACTGTAATACTATATATACTGCTCAAAAAAATGCAGCACAGATATGGAATGGACACTTGCGTTTGGGGGGCGGAGTGGGGATGGCACCTGACACCGGTCTTAAAAACAGGGGCCATTTTGAAGGCATGACAGGTCTAGGATCTGTGCTGTTGGATGCAGACTTCCTAGACACAGGTGTCCGGATCCAGCAGCCAGCCTGAGTAACCTTGATCCTCAGACGCAGCACTCAGATCCTCACTAATGCAAACAGAAGGCGTAATCTCCTATAAACACTTCCTGCTGCATTACAGTTTTAATGACATGGAATTGCACAGGCGCTGTTTTGCAGCTGTACAATTCCTTACAAACATGAATCATGCCCTTAAATCTACATCATATACATTGCCATATGATTAAAATTCAAGCACCCATACTTCTAAGTTTGACATTAATGCTTTTTACATTTTGCAACAATGGAGGCCCACACTGGTGATATTTGTGAATATGCACCAGTTTATCTCCACTTACTTAAAGGGCGAAGTTAGCATAATTTTCTAAAAATATTGCAATATTTCTTTTTAGCCTACAATACTTACGCATTTGTCTGCCATAGGTTCTGAAGATACTGGTTCAGAACATGTGGAGCAATGCTCAGATGTGAAACCAGTATAGGAAGAACAGGATACATTTACGCTAAACCTGTATCCTGAAATAGACCCAATACCACCCCTCCAGAGAGTTCCAACTCTACCACCACAATTAAGCTCTAACCGTCCACCTATCCAGCTAGAGGCTGTGTTTTAGCAATTACTAAATGTGCAGCTGACCCAACTCAGAAACCAAGTGCATCTAAAATCAACAATAAATAAGTCTGGACACCAAATTATGGCATGCAAATCAGAGCTAGCACCACCAGAACATCAGCTGGTAACTGCCACACACCACCACCATACCTCCCAACATGACCCTCTCCAGGAGAGACAGAAGCTCTGCTCCTGTACTTCCCTCTAATTTATTATTGCAATCACCTGTGCTGAAACACCTTTCTTATCCATTAACCTGCTCAAAACAGGTGCCGGAAATCATCAATTAAGAGAAAAGTCCAGAAGCAGAGCATTTTGTCCCTCCTGGAGAGGGATGTGTTTGGAAGTATGCACCATCTCTGTGCCTACACCACCTGGAAACTCCATGCCCGAGATGGCTCACAACCTATATAAATTATGTAATTAAGGCAATAAAAAAAGGTTAAAATTTGTTAAAAACTTTGAAAAGTTAACTTTGTTTGCAAGGTTCTGTTTTGCATATTGTTTAATTGATTTTATGTTTTAGGGAACTTGTAGGACACTTTCCATGCAAGGTTTATATTTGTAGATTTTTTTTTATAACGGTTTCTTGTTGCAAAAGAAAACAAACTTTAATAAATATTTTAAAAAACCTTTTATGTGATTAACATGTGCAAATCTTATGTGATAAATTGTGTATATTAAGTAGTGATGTGCACCGGAAATTTTTCGGGTTTTGTGTTTTGGTTTTGGATTCGGTTCCGCAGACGTGTTTTGGATTCGGATGCATTTTGGCAAAACCTCCCTGAAAATTTTTTGTCGGATTCGGTTGTGTTTTGGATTCGGGTGTTTTTTTTACAAAAACCCCTCAAAAACAGCTTAAATCATAGAATGTGGGGGTCATTTTGATCCCATAGTATTATTGACCTCAATAACCATAATTTCCACTCATTTCCAGTCTATTCTGAACACCTCACATCTCACAATATTATTTTTAGTCCTAAAATTTGCACCGAGGTCGCTGGATGGCTAAGCTAAGTGACCCAAGTGGCCAACACAAACACATGGCCCATCTAGGAGTGGCACTGCAGTGTCAGACAGGATGGCAGATTTAAAAAAATAGTCCCCAAACAGCACATGATGCAAAGAAAAAAAGAGGTGCAATGAGGTAGCTGTGTGACTAAGCTAAGTGACCCAAGTGGCCGACACAAACACCTGGCCCATCTAGGAGTGGCACTGCAGTGTCAGACAGGATGGCAGATTTAAAAAAAAGTCCCCAAACAGCACATGATGCAAAGGAAAAAAGAGGTGCAATGAGGTAGCTGTGTGACTAAGCTAAGCGACCCAAGTGGCCGACACAAACACCTGGCCCATCTAGGAGTGGCACTGCAGTGTCAGACAGGATGGCAGATTTAAAAAAAAGTCCCCAAACAGCACATGATGCAAAGATAAAAAGAGGTGCAATGAGGTAGCTGTGTGACTAAACTAAGCGACCCAAGTGGCCGACACAAACAGCTGGCCCATCTAGGAGTGGCACTGCAGTGTCAGACAGGATGGCAGATTTAAAAAAAATAGTTCCCAAACAGCACATAATGCAAAGAAAAAAAGAGGTGCACCAAGGTCGCTGGATGGCTAAGCTAAGCGACCCAAGTGGCCGACACAAACACCTGGCCCATCTAGGAGTGGCACTGCAGTGTCAGACAGGATGGCAGATTTAAAAAATAGTCCCCAAACAGCACATGATGCAAAGAAAAAAAGAGGTGCACCAAGGTCGCTGGATGGCTAAGCTAAGCGACCCAAGTGGCCGACACAAACACCTGGCCCATCTAGGAGTGGCACTGCAGTTTTCTAGCGAGAGGATGAGTGCTTTCATCCTCATGTGAATCTGAACCACTAGCCATGAACATAGGCCAGGGCCTCAGCCGTTCCTTGCCACTCCGTGTCGTAAATGGCATATTGGCAAGTTTACGCTCCTCATCAGACGCTTTTAATTTTGATTTTTGGGTCATTTTACTGAACTTTTGTAGCATACTTGATGACACAGAGGTAGAGCAGTGGACTACTGTACCGTACTGCTATATATATACTGGTGGTCAGCAAAATTCTGCACTGTCCTCCTACTACAGTATATACTACAATGCAGCACAGATATGGAGCGTTTTTCAGGCAGAGAATGTAGATATTTGCAGCACACTGAGCACAGATATTTTCAGCACACTGAGCACAGATATTTGCAGCACACTGAGCACAGATATTTGCAGCACACTGAACACAGCAACTGAGAGAACGCTGCACATCCTCTCGCTATCATCTCCAATGCACGAGTGAAAATGGCGGCGACGCGCGGCTCCTTATATAAAATACGAATATCGCGAGAATCCGACAGCGGGATGATGACGTTCGGGCGCGCTCTGGTTAACCGAGCTAGGTGAGAGGATCCGAGGCTGCCTCGGAACCATGTAAAATGGGTGAAGTTCCGGGGGGTTCGGATCTCGAGGAACTGAACCCGCTCAACACTAATATTAAGCAAACTAAAGGTATAAGTAACACCATTTTAGTACAAGTTTTGTAGATACACATTCAGAGTATATAAATGTAGGTACATATTCCAAATATTTAAAATGGCCTCTGTTAGATACAATGTTAAAGGTACTGTGGGGCTAATTCAGACCTGATCGCTGCTGTGCGTGTTCGCACAGCAGCGATCAGGTCTGAAGTGCCCATGCGCTGGCGCATGGCAGACAGCCGATGGTTGTCTTAGCCCTGCGATTGCCTTTGCCTGATTGACAGGCAGAGGTGGTCGCTGGGCAGGAGGGGGTGGGCCGGCGGCATTTGGCCGGCGGCATTTGGCCGCCGTTAAGGGGGGGTGGCCGGGGCAACGCAGGCGTATCCGGACAATTGGAGGGGCGGGCTGCGGTGGGTGCGTGACATCACGTGCAGCCGCGGCGACCCGGACAGCGATGAGTAGCTCCCTGCCAGTACGCAGGAGCTGTGCAGGTAGGGAGCTACTTGTCAAGTACAAAAGCATCGCCGCTGTGCGATGCTTTTGTACTTGTATGACAGGGTAGGGCCTGACATGCGGGGTGGACTAGCCCTCTGCTGGGCGTCCCCCCACATGTCAGGGACGCTGATCATAGATGTGCTAAATTTAGCACATCTGCGATCAAGTCTGAATCACCCCCTGTGTTTAGACAGTTATCAAAGATATACATTAAACTTTAAACACATGCAACCACGCTGCTGCTGAGGTAATCTTTTTGAACTTCTATTTCAGCCTGAGTTTGCTCTTTGTTCGACTGTGTTTGCAAACACGATTCTTAGTAAATCTGCATGTTCTGTACCTCTCTATGGAAAGTATTTGCGAGTTGGTTCATTGACTCTATATATAGAATTATATTTGTGTGTTCGGCCATTTTATTGAGGTAGTATCATGTTTTTATACACATGTTTGACTTTAGTAAATTCACCCCTAGCCTAAATACGCCATGCGGCACAAGACACCTGGAACGAGTGAGCTGCACCAATTGGTAGTGTAATTCATGTGAATGTGCAGTTCAATTGCATTGCAATGCAACAAAACTGCTTTTTGAGACTGCACTGACTAATTTGATATGAGACACATACTGTATATCTGTGTGCCACTTAGTCTGAACCTGTGCACAACGGAACTTGGCATGAAAAATAATCTGCTGTCACTGCATTGTAGAACTTTGTATACAGATTCAGACTCAGACGGAGTCCCTGGCAAAGTGGCTCAATAATGATACATTCAGGTGATTAAAGCCCCCTTATTGACCTGAATTGCAGCAATAGTGGGCTAAATAAAGAATTATTGGCACTATACTGGAAACTAATGAGGAGGAAAAGGATCTAGGAGTCACTATTTCAGGTGACTTAAAGGCAGGTAAGCAATATAACAAAGCAATGAGGAGGGCTAGCCAGATGCTTGGCTGCATTGGGAGAGGAATCAGCAGCAGAACGAAGTAATATTGCCACTGTATAGATCATTGGTACGGCCTTATCTAGAATACCGTGTTCAATACTGGAGGCCATATCTTTAAAAGGATATTAATACAGTAGAGACTGTACAAAGAAGGGAAACTAAAATAGTGCATGGCCTACATCACAAAACATAGCTAGAAAGACTAAAAAAATCTCAATATGTATAGTTTGGAGCAGAGAAGGGAAAGGGTGGATATTATAGAAATTTTCAAATATATCAAGGGTTATAACAAAGTCCAGGAGGGAAACATTCTCCAAATGAAGAGACGCAATAGGACACAAGGACATGCACTGAGACTGGAGGGGGGGGGGAGGTTCAGGGGAAATTTAAGGAAAACTTACTTCACAGAAAGAGTAGTGGACAAGTGGAAGAGCCTCCCATAAGAGGTGGTAGAGGCTAAGACAGTGCAAAAAATAATTACGTAAGCCCCTTATAGTTTATGCATTGATTATGTTTATACAGGTTGAGTATCCCTTATCCAAAATGCTTGGGACAAGAAGTATTCTGGATATTGGATTTTTCCGTATTTTGGAATAATTGCATACCATAATGAGATATCATGGTGATGGGACCCAAGTCTAAGCACAGAAAGCATTTATGTTTCATATACACCTTATACACACAGCCTGAATGTCATGTTAGCCAATATTTTTAATAACTTTGTGTATAAAACAAAGTTTGTGTACATTGAGTCATCAGAAAACAAAGGTTTCACTATCTCACTCTCACTCAAAAATTCTGTATTTCGGAATATTCCGTATTTCGGAATATTTGGATATGGTATACTCAACCTGTATGAACATATTGTAACATAAGCAACATGTCTGTGATTATTACAGGACTGTCCTATAACAATGTAACATACTCTGTGAACAATAAATTATATTGCAGTTTCATTGTTGGCCAGTCGTGTGGAATGTGAATTTTTTTTTTAAGGATGATGTAGATATTCATTTTAAAATATTTATGCAGGCTCAACGCAACAAAAGAGATTAAAACAATATATCTCTTTAACACACATGCCTTACAACCAGCAAAGCAGGTTTAAGTAAAATCATTGAAAGATAAGTATGACTCGGGAAACCATTATGTCCTTTAAACACTTTCCTTTGAAAGGTGAATTCAAAGAGATCCTTACTTACTTCTAAGCTCTACTATATTGTTAGGGAGGAAAGGAACATGCATTGGACAAAGTCAAACTGAACTGCTTTAGCAAAATGTAGGAAAAGATATGAGCACGACTTGCATTATTCATCGACATCTGACACAGCTTGCTGGTGGTTGTGAAGGAAAAAGTATAGTTAAAACACGTTATGACTGAGAGATTACATGTAGAATTCATGAATGTCCATATAAAATGTTCCTTTACTGACATAGAATATTTTATGTGTAATATTTATATGAAACCGTGACTACAAGTTGGAAATCAAAAAACTATCTGCACACAGATAGCAGAGCGTTGTGGTAAACTGAACTTTTTCAAATTGGACTGAAGTACTAAGTGGTGTGCCACAAGGGTCTGTACTTGCACCACTATTGTTCAACATTTTCATTAACGATCTAGCACTAGCAGTAGATCTAGAGAGCATGGTGTAAATTTTTGCAGATGATACCAAATTATATAAAGATTTTAAATACGGAGGGGGATGTTGAGTCTCTTCAGAATGACTTAGTTAAACTGGAAGCATGGGCAGCAACATGGAGAATGAGCTTCAATATAGACAAGTGTAAGGTAATGCACTTTGGTAGCAAGAACAAAAATAACACCTACATACTAAATGGGGTAAAATTAGGGGATTCTGTACTGTAAAAAGACCTAGGTGTTCACATAGATAGCCAACTAAACAGCAGTACCCAAAGTAGGATTGCAGCAAAGAAGGCTAACAAGCAGAGCCGGCCCTAACCAATATGATACCCTAGGCAAGATTTTGGCTGGTGCCCCCTAGCACCGCCGCTAGTTCTGCAGGAGATGCCTGGCATGAGTCAGCTGGCAGCTCTGCTAACATCTGGCGCCTTTTATTTATGAAAATGCATCTTATTTGCATTACTATGTGGCTAGGGTGCACAAGCAGCTTCTGCTGATTAACATGATATGCGGCATGCCTATATTCTGTGTGCAACTGCGGCTGTATCTGCATACGAAATGCTACATTGCAGTGATTTTCAGGAATACACTGTAATGTAGCATTTCGTATGCAGATACAGCCGCAGTCGCACACAGAATATAGGCATGCCGCATATCATTTTAATCAGCAGAAGCTGCTGGTGCCCTTAAGCATACCAAATGCCCTAGGCATTTGCCTAGTTTGCCTATGCCTAAGGCCGGCTCTGCTAACAAGGTACTAGCATGTATAAAGCGGGGAATTGATGCAAGGGACGAGAGTGTTATACTCCCATTATATAAATTCCTAGTGAGGCCACATCTTGAATACTGTGCACAATTTTGGGCACCATACTACAAAAAGGATATCCTGGAACTAGAAAACGTTCAGAGGCAGGCAACCAAACTAATTAAGGGGATGGAGATGCTGGAATATGAGGAAGGGCTTGCAAGGCTAGGCTTGTTTACACTGGAAAAGAGGAGACTAAGAGGGGACATGATCAACATTTACAAATATATAAGGGGACAATACACAGAGCTTGCAGGGGGATCTGTTTTTGGTAAGATCAACACAGAGGACACGTGGACAACTGCTTAGGTTAGAGGAGAGGAGATTTCGCACACAGAGACGTAAAGGTTTCTTTACAGTAAGGGCAATACGTGTTTGGAATTCCCTGCCTGAGAGAGTAGTAGTGGCGGATTCTGGGGGGTAATTCAGACCTGATCGCTAGGCTGCGTATTCTCACAGACTGCGAACAGATCTGAACTGTGCATGCGTATGCACCACAATGCGCTGGCGTGATGGATTGCAGCAACGGGGATCGCCGGTCAGCGACAGGATGGTGCAAAATTTGTGAACACACGGGCGATCGCAAGGAGATTGACAGGAAGAGGGCGTTTTTGGGTGGTATCTGACCATTTTCAAGGAGTGTCAGGGAAAATGCAGGAGGGACCAGACATTTGGAGAGAGGTATTTTGATGTCAGCTCCGGCCCCGATCATCGCACTGGCTGAGTATGTCCTTGGCTGAGCAGAAACTGTACATACTGATGTTTGTGCAGTTCTGCTACAAATGTAATCACATACCTGCACACACTCCATAACCTCCCCCTGTAGGTGGCGACTACTGTACCTGATCGCAGGGATGCAAAAAACGCACCCTAGCGATCAGGTCTGCATTACCCCCTTGGTCAACATTTTTAAGAATGGGCTAGGTAAGTACCTAATGGATAAGGACATACAGGGTTATGGTGCGTAGTCACGCACTATAGTTATAAAAAAAAAAAAGAACAAAAGAAGAATAAACACAACGGCCAACATTAACAACAGACAAAATTAGTCCTACAAATAATACAGCGTAGACCACAAATAGGTTGAACTCAATGGACAAATTACCTTTTTTCATCCTCAGAAACTATGTTACAATGTTACTTTCTTCATTGTGCTATTTACAGGTGTAGCTGGAAGTAGGAGTACTGAGAGTTGGTCACTTGGGAACAAAGCACCTGGGTCCATAGCTATCAAGGCACTGGTGATTTATGCATACATTAGGACAATTGCTTCCTTAGCACTACTCCCTATGCCATTCGTGCTGACTTTCAACACAGCGGGTGACATCTGGGGGTCATGATGCAATATAAATTGGTGGTACATGGGTGAGGTGGCGTGATTGCATAATTGTGCCCTTATATACAATGTCAAGATTACTGGCATTGTTAAGCGGGGGGGTGGATACGATGACATGATTCTGTGCAAAAAATGCCATGGCTACACGGATTTTACTTATCCCCACTTTAATGAAGAATTGGGTGGCGCTGAGTGGATGCTGGCAGGCTCCAGGAAAATAGGCAAATATGTACTATACTTTAGCACAGAATAACGTATCTATTGGGACTGTGCTGTACTGGCCAGTCACAGTAGTTGCAGTTAAAATGTAAAATATGATGGGATAGGAGGCTAGGGGAAGATGTACAAAGTCTTGGAGAGTGATAAAGTAGAGAGAGATAAAATACCAACCAATCAGCTCCTAACTGCTTTGTCACAGGCTGTGTTTGAAAAATTAGAGTTAGGAGCTGATTGGTTGGTACTTTATCTCCATTCACTTATCTCTCTCCAATGCTTAGTACATCAACCCCTAAACCTTATGAGATGCACATTGGACAGTGAGATAAAGTCTATTGTAAATGTGGCTACTGCATGGCTGCAGGTCTTGAAGACTGACTTCCTGTTCTACAGTTGCTCTGTATACGGTATGCAGCAGCTTGGATTGGCCTTAACAGCTGCACCTGTCACTTTGCTGAGAATGTGAACACAGGTATCTGTTATTACAGTACAAGCAAAACAGTAATGTTGCTTTAGACAGTTATGTTATTGTTACTCAATACCGAAGTGTAACTTGGAAATGGTGTTATGCATAAAAAAACCCTTGATTTATTATTATTATTATTATTATTATTATTATTATTGTCATCCTTTATTTATATGGTGCCACAAAGGTTCCGCAGCGCCCAATTACAGAGTACATAAACAAATAATCAAAACAGGAAAACAACAACTTACAGATGAAGCAATATAGGACAAGTACAGGGTAAATAAATGGGATCTGTTCAATTTGTCTCCTGCCGGGATCCCGGCAGTCAGGATGCCGATCCTGGAATCCCACCAGCCGGCAATGCCGCCAGCCAGAATACCAGCGGACAGGGACTATTTCCACTCGTGGGTGTCCATGACAACCATAGAGTGGGAATAGAACTCTCGCCACAGAGCCCGCAGCATGGCGAGTGCAGGGAGCACGCAAGGGGACTCGTACCGCTCGCCCCGCTGCCGGCATTCTGCCAGGAATGATGCTGCTGCCGGGATACTAGCAGTCGGCACACCGCCTGTCGGGATTACGTATGTAATCCAAATAAACATAGCTACATCAGCAGATGACACTAATAACACAATGACACACAATAAGTATCAGGTTGCAGAAAACCGTGGGATTTAGCGCAGTTGAAGATTATTAAAATAAGAAAACACATGAGGGAAGAGGGCCCTACTCGTGAGAGCTAACATTCTAAGTGATTTAGTTTATATTCCCCTTTCATTTATTTACATTTAGAGCACATGATTTTAGACATTTTTTGTTATGGATTGGGTGTTCACGAATGTATACAAATACAGAAAAATGGGCACACTCACAAGACTTCAGAAGAACTTAACTTACTTTAAAAAGAAATATAGACACAAAAAAAAGTTTTTAAACTGTTTACTGAAATTAAAAAACAAATATAGGACATTAAGCTGAAAACGTTAAAGGGGAAAAATTATTGTGAGACCGAGGTGACTGCCCCTCCTTGCCCCTTTAGGTGCACCCCCCGGGCACAAACACCTTGGCTGTGGGGAGTCACTGGTGATGCCGTTTGGGGGCTGGTAGTTTGAGAGATGGCTGTTGAGATGGAGGAAGCCTCCTTAATGGCTATTTGGGCCACCAGCTCCCTTTGCAGGGCCCCAAAAGCTGCTGTCTGCTTATGTATGTCTGCTGTCTGATCTCGGATGGCCTGTGATTGATCATGTGTTGCAATGGTCTGCTCCTGCAGCTGCTTGTCTACATTGTAGGCAATGCATATGTTGGTCCGCAGCACCACTGCTATTGATAGGTTGAGTCTCTTCAACTACCGGCTGATATAGTCCAACTGTTGGGTTTTGCGTCCATAAAACCAGTTTGGTGCTCCCTGAAATTGAAGAGGGAGGATGCAAGTTCCTCCACACTTGGGGTGGTGCTCAGTGGGGTGGACAACGAGGGTTGCTGCGGCATGGGTGATGGCGGGTTAGTGTGTGTGTGGATGTCAGTCTACTCATCCTCTTCCTCATTCCCTCCCTATGCCACCAGCACAACTTCAGATGGCTGTACCATAGGCACTGGTGGTGGTGTGTGGAGTGGTGGCGGATTAACAGCACAAGAAGAATCTGAAAAGGAAACAAAAATCTATGTAAATATACTTGTACTGTACCAAAAATACTGATCCTAGTCATTTAGACTACCAAGCAATGCATGTGCTAAATATATCTATGCTTGATGTCAGGTGCATTTTGTAGGGACTCCAATAATTTTAAGCTAAACACCACAACATTGGCATTATCCCAGAGTCTACATGCTGTCGGAGAGGAGAGGGACCACAACGGAGGCTGCTCCTCTTTTAAAATGCCCCTGTGTCTGTTGTGCCTGCTCACCAAGAAGGCACGGATAAAAAGTTACTATTCTGTGCACAAGGGCACTGTTTTCAGCGTACAAAAACTTCACATTACAGCCAGTTCTAATTTTCCTGAGTGCTAGTGAAGCTGGCTCATCTTCATCCTCCTCCTCTTCACTCTCCTGCTCCAGACTCTTCTGGTACTCTAGATCTTTAGTGCCGGACTTCTCACTGTCAAGCTACTACTCCTCATAATGAAACTCGCATTCTGGTTGGTCTAAAAACTTGCATGCTTACTGGTGTGAAATCTTGTTACATGTGAGTTACGTTTGTGCCTGAAAACTTGCACCCTGTTACATTGTGCGAGTTATAGGAAATATAGCACCTTCCAAGTATTTGAGAAGGTGTGAGTTTGAACTCGCATGAAAAACTTGTACCCTATCACATTTCACCACAAGTTATGATACATTTCTCCCTCCATCTGATTCAAATTGCTTATTAAAGTATTGAGTCTGCCCAGTGGTCCCACTATGCGGGTACGCTTGGGTACGCAGTACCCTTAAGAATTTGGCAGCGGGTACGCAGTATCACCTGCCACACACTTTGCACCCGTGATCGCCATTACCACAATTATATTGCGCCACAAAGCAACAAGACCATGGTGCTTGGCAGCATGGCGGCGCCTCCCACTTTGTCAAGGTTACTGGGTGCTCAACAGTAACGTCATGATGTCACATCATGCTTCCTCCACTGGCAGCTGTGGCTGGCATGAGGAGAGGAGCCTGATTACACTTTCCCGCAGAGTCTCTTGCTGGAAGCAGCAGTGCAGCCGTTACCCTTCACTCAGCTCGTGCAACACATCGGCACTGAGCGGCTTTTGTTCTTCACAGACTGGGCTGCTGGTCATGTCTCTGAGTTCCCTATGTGGGGTAATTACTTTCTAATATAATGTGGACACTACTGTATAACTCTATTATTATGGAGGTATTTCTATTATACTAGGGGCACTACTACAGTTTAATTTCCTTGTATAATGGAGGCATTACTATATATTGTTAGTAAATTGGGGGCATTACTATATATATTTATTATACTGGGGGCATTACTATATATTTCTATTATACTGGGGGTATAGAAACATAGAAACATAGAATTTGACAGCAGATATGAACCACTTGGCCCATCTAGTCTGCCCCTTTTTTTTATCCTTTAGGTAATCTCAACCCTTTTTGAACCTTAATTCTGTGTAAGGATATTCATATGCCTATCCCAAGTAGAGATGAGCGGGTTCGGTTCCTCGGAATCCGAACCCGCCCGAACTTCATGTTTTTTTTCACGGGTCCGAGCGACTCGGATCTTCCCGCCTTGCTCGGTTAACCCGAGCGCGCCCGAACGTCATCATGACGCTGTCGGATTCTCGCGAGGCTCGGATTCTATCGCGAGACTCGGATTCTATATAAGGAGCCGCGCGTCGCCGCCATTTTCACTCGTGCATTGAGATTGATAGGGAGAGGACGTGTCTGGCGTCCTCTCCATTAGAATAGAGATAGATTAGATAGAGAGAGAGAGATTGTGCAGAGTCGCAGACAGAGTTAGTTTACCACAGTCAGTGACCAGTGCAGTTGCTAGTTAACTTTTATTTAATATAATATATCCGTTCACTTCTCTCTGCTATATCCGTTCTCTGCCTGAAAAAAAAAAACGATACACAGCACAGTCAGTCACACAGTGTGACTCAGTCTGTGTGCACTCAGCTCAGCCCAGTGTGCTGCACAGTCATCAATGTATAAATTAAAAGCTTATAATTAATTGTGGGGGAGACTGGGGAGCACTGCAGGTTGTTAGCAGGAGCCAGGAGTACAATTATATTAATTAACAGTGCACACTTTTGCTGCAGGAGTGGTGACCAGTGCCTGACCACCAGTATAGTATTGTTGTATACTACTAATATCTCTTTAAATATCAACCAGTCTATATTAGCAGCAGACACAGTACAGTGCGGTAGTTCACGGCTGTGGCTACCTCTGTGTCGGCACACGGCAGGCAGTCCGTCCGACCAGAATTGTATTATTTATTATTATATACCTACCACCTAACCGTGGTTTTTTTTTCATTCTTTATACCGTCATAGTGTCATCCTAATTGTTACGAGTATACTACTATCTCTTTATCAACCAGTGTACAGTGCGGTAGTTCACGGCTGTGGCTACCTCTGTGTCGGCACACGGCAGGCAGTCCGTCCGACCAGAATTGTATTATTTATTATTATATACCTACCACCTAACCGTGGTTTTTTTTTCATTCTTTATACCGTCATAGTGTCATCCTAATTGTTACGAGTATACTACTATCTCTTTATCAACCAGTGTACAGTGCGGTAGTTCACGGCTGTGGCTACCTCTGTGTCGGCACACGGCAGGCAGTCCGTCCGACCAGAATTGTATTATTTATTATTATATACCTACCACCTAACCGTGGTTTTTTTTTTCATTCTTTATACCGTCATAGTGTCATCCTAATTGTTACGAGTATACTACTATCTCTTTATCAACCAGTGTACAGTGCGGTAGTTCACGGCTGTGGCTACCTCTGTGTCGGCACACGGCAGGCAGTCCGTCCGACCAGAATTGTATTATTTATTATTATATACCTACCACCTAACCGTGGTTTTTTTTTTCATTCTTTATACCGTCATAGTGTCATCCTAATTGTTACGAGTATACTACTATCTCTTTATCAACCAGTGTACAGTGCGGTAGTTCACGGCTGTGGCTACCTCTGTGTCGGCACACGGCAGGCAGTCCGTCCGACCAGAATTGTATTATTTATTATTATATACCTACCACCTAACCGTGGTTTTTTTTTTCATTCTTTATACCGTCATAGTGTCATCCTAATTGTTACGAGTATACTACTATCTCTTTATCAACCAGTGTACAGTGCGGTAGTTCACGGCTGTGGCTACCTCTGTGTCGGCACACGGCAGGCAGTCCGTCCGACCAGAATTGTATTATTTATTATTATATACCTACCACCTAACCGTGGTTTTTTTTTCATTCTTTATACCGTCATAGTGTCATCCTAATTGTTACGAGTATACTACTATCTCTTTATCAACCAGTGTACAGTGCGGTAGTTCACGGCTGTGGCTACCTCTGTGTCGGCACACGGCAGGCAGTCCGTCCGACCAGAATTGTATTATTTATTATTATATACCTACCACCTAACCGTGGTTTTTTTTTTCATTCTTTATACCGTCATAGTGTCATCCTAATTGTTACGAGTATACTACTATCTCTTTATCAACCAGTGTACAGTGCGGTAGTTCACGGCTGTGGCTACCTCTGTGTCGGCACACGGCAGGCAGTCCGTCCGACCAGAATTGTATTATTTATTATTATATACCTACCACCTAACCGTGGTTTTTTTTTTCATTCTTTATACCGTCATAGTGTCATCCTAATTGTTACGAGTATACTACTATCTCTTTATCAACCAGTGTACAGTGCGGTAGTTCACGGCTGTGGCTACCTCTGTGTCGGCACACGGCAGGCAGTCCGTCCGACCAGAATTGTATTATTTATTATTATATACCTACCACCTAACCGTGGTTTTTTTTTTCATTCTTTATACCGTCATAGTGTCATCCTAATTGTTACGAGTATACTACTATCTCTTTATCAACCAGTGTACAGTGCGGTAGTTCACGGCTGTGGCTACCTCTGTGTCGGCACACGGCAGGCAGTCCGTCCGACCAGAATTGTATTATTTATTATTATATACCTACCACCTAACCGTGGTTTTTTTTTTCATTCTTTATACCGTCATAGTGTCATCCTAATTGTTACGAGTATACTACTATCTCTTTATCAACCAGTGTACAGTGCGGTAGTTCACGGCTGTGGCTACCTCTGTGTCGGCACACGGCAGGCAGTCCGTCCGACCAGAATTGTATTATTTATTATTATATACCTACCACCTAACCGTGGTTTTTTTTTTCATTCTTTATACCGTCATAGTGTCATCCTAATTGTTACGAGTATACTACTATCTCTTTATCAACCAGTGTACAGTGCGGTAGTTCACGGCTGTGGCTACCTCTGTGTCGGCAGTCGGCAGGCAGTCCGTCCATCCATAATTGTATTATTATTATAATATATACCACCTAACCGTGGTTTTTTTTTCATTCTTTATACCGTCGTCATAGTGTCATACTAGTTGTTACGAGTATACTACTATCTCTTTATCAACCAGTGTACAGTGCGGTAGTTCACGGCTGTGGCTACCTCTGTGTCGGCAGTCGGCAGGCAGTCCGTCCATCCATAATTGTATTATTATTATAATATATACCACCTAACCGTGGTTTTTTTTTCATTCTTTATACCGTCGTCATAGTGTCATACTAGTTGTTACGAGTATACTACTATCTCTTTATCAACCAGTGTACAGTGCGGTAGTTCACGGCTGTGGCTACCTCTGTGTCGGCAGTCGGCAGGCAGTCCGTCCATCCATAATTGTATTATTATTATAATATATACCACCTAACCGTGGTTTTTTTTCCATTCTTTATACCGTCGTCATAGTGTCATACTAGTTGTTACGAGTATACTACTATCTCTTTATCAACCAGTGTACAGTGCGGTAGTTCACGGCTGTGGCTACCTCTGTGTCGGCAGTCGGCAGGCAGTCCGTCCATCCATAATTGTATTATTATTATAATATATACCACCTAACCGTGGTTTTTTTATACCACCTAACCGTGGCAGTCCGTCCATAATTGTATACTAGTATCCAATCCATCCATCTCCATTGTTTACCTGAGGTGCCTTTTAGTTCTGCCTATAAAATATGGAGAACAAAAAAGTTGAGGTTCCAAAATTAGGGAAAGATCAAGATCCACTTCCACCTCGTGCTGAAGCTGCTGCCACTAGTCATGGCCGAGACGATGAAATGCCAGCAACGTCGTCTGCCAAGGCCGATGCCCAATGTCATAGTACAGAGCATGTCAAATCCAAAACACCAAATATCAGAAAAAAAAGGACTCCAAAACCTAAAATAAAATTGTCGGAGGAGAAGCGTAAACTTGCCAATATGCCATTTACCACACGGAGTGGCAAGGAACGGCTGAGGCCCTGGCCTATGTTCATGGCTAGTGGTTCAGCTTCACATGAGGATGGAAGCACTCAGCCTCTCGCTAGAAAACTGAAAAGACTCAAGCTGGCAAAAGCACCGCAAAGAACTGTGCGTTCTTTGAAATCCCAAATCCACAAGGAGAGTCCAATTGTGTCGTTTGCGATGCCTGACCTTCCCAACACTGGACGTGAAGAGCATGCGCCTTCCACTATTTGCATGCCCCCTGCAAGTGCTGGAAGGAGCACCCGCAGTCCAGTTCCTGATAGTCAGATTGAAGATGTCAGTGTTGAAGTACACCAGGATGAGGAGGATATGGGTGTTGCTGGCGCTGGGGAGGAAATTGACCAGGAGGATTCTGATGGTGAGGTGGTTTGTTTAAGTCAGGCACCCGGGGAGACACCTGTTGTCCGTGGGAGGAATATGGCCGTTGACATGCCAGGTGAAAATACCAAAAAAATCAGCTCTTCGGTGTGGAGGTATTTCACCAGAAATGCGGACAACAGGTGTCAAGCCGTGTGTTCCCTTTGTCAAGCTGTAATAAGTAGGGGTAAGGACGTTAACCACCTCGGAACATCCTCCCTTATACGTCACCTGCAGCGCATTCATAATAAGTCAGTGACAAGTTCAAAAACTTTGGGTGACAGCGGAAGCAGTCCACTGACCAGTAAATCCCTTCCTCTTGTAACCAAGCTCACGCAAACCACCCCACCAACTCCCTCAGTGTCAATTTCCTCCTTCCCCAGGAATGCCAATAGTCCTGCAGGCCATGTCACTGGCAAGTCTGACGAGTCCTTTCCTGCCTGGGATTCCTCCGATGCATCCTTGCGTGTAACGCCTACTGCTGCTGGCGCTGCTGTTGTTGCCGCTGGGAGTCGATGGTCATCCCAGAGGGGAAGTCGTAAGCCCACTTGTACTACTTCCAGTAAGCAATTGACTGTTCAACAGTCCTTTGCGAGGAAGATGAAATATCACAGCAGTCATCCTACTGCAAAGCGGATAACTGAGTCCTTGACAACTATGTTGGTGTTAGACGTGCGTCCGGTATCCGCCGTTAGTTCACAGGGAACTAGACAATTTATTGAGGCAGTGTGCCCCCGTTACCAAATACCATCTAGGTTCCACTTCTCTAGGCAGGCGATACCGAGAATGTACACGGACGTCAGAAAAAGACTCACCAGTGTCCTAAAAAATGCAGTTGTACCCAATGTCCACTTAACCACGGACATGTGGACAAGTGGAGCAGGGCAGGGTCAGGACTATATGACTGTGACAGCCCACTGGGTAGATGTATGGACTCCCGCCGCAAGAACAGCAGCGGCGGCACCAGTAGCAGCATCTCGCAAACGCCAACTCTTTCCTAGGCAGGCTACGCTTTGTATCACCGCTTTCCAGAATACGCACACAGCTGAAAACCTCTTACGGCAACTGAGGAAGATCATCGCGGAATGGCTTACCCCAATTGGACTCTCCTGTGGATTTGTGGCATCGGACAACGCCAGCAATATTGTGTGTGCATTAAATATGGGCAAATTCCAGCACGTCCCATGTTTTGCACATACCTTGAATTTGGTGGTGCAGAATTTTTTAAAAAACGACAGGGGCGTGCAAGAGATGCTGTCGGTGGCCAGAAAAATTGCGGGACACTTTCGGCGTACAGGCACCACGTACAGAAGACTGGAGCACCACCAAAAACTACTGAACCTGCCCTGCCATCATCTGAAGCAAGAAGTGGTAACGAGGTGGAATTCAACCCTCTATATGCTTCAGAGGTTGGAGGAGCAGCAAAAGGCCATTCAAGCCTATACAATTGAGCACGATATAGGAGATGGAATGCACCTGTCTCAAGTGCAGTGGAGAATGATTTCAACGTTGTGCAAGGTTCTGATGCCCTTTGAACTTGCCACACGTGAAGTCAGTTCAGACACTGCCAGCCTGAGTCAGGTCATTCCCCTCATCAGGCTTTTGCAGAAGAAGCTGGAGGCATTGAAGAAGGAGCTAACACGGAGCGATTCCGCTAGGCATGTGGGACTTGTGGATGCAGCCCTTAATTCGCTTAACAAGGATTCACGGGTGGTCAATCTGTTGAAATCAGAGCACTACATTTTGGCCACCGTGCTCGATCCTAGATTTAAAGCCTACCTTGGATCTCTCTTTCCGGCAGACACAGGTCTGCTGGGGTTGAAAGACCTGCTGGTGACAAAATTGTCAAGTCAAGCGGAACGCGACCTGTCAACATCTCCTCCTTCACATTCTCCCGCAACTGGGGGTGCGAGGAAAAGGCTCAGAATTCCGAGCCCACCCGCTGGCGGTGATGCAGGGCAGTCTGGAGCGACTGCTGATGCTGACATCTGGTCCGGACTGAAGGACCTGACAACGATTACGGACATGTCGTCTACTGTCACTGCATATGATTCTCTCAACATTGATAGAATGGTGGAGGATTATATGAGTGACCGCATCCAAGTAGGCACGTCACACAGTCCGTACTTATACTGGCAGGAAAAAGAGGCAATTTGGAGGCCCTTGCACAAACTGGCTTTATTCTACCTAAGTTGCCCTCCCACAAGTGTGTACTCCGAAAGAGTGTTTAGTGCCGCCGCTCAACTTGTCAGCAATCGGCGTACGAGGTTACATCCAGAAAATGTGGAGAAGATGATGTTCATTAAAATGAATTATAATCAATTCCTCCGCGGAGACATTGACCAGCAGCAATTGCCTCCACAAAGTACACAGGGAGCTGAGATGGTGGATTCCAGTGGGGACGAATTGATAATCTGTGAGGAGGGGGATGTACACGGTGATATATCGGAGGGTGAAGATGAGGTGGACATCTTGCCTCTGTAGAGCCAGTTTGTGCAAGGAGAGATTAATTGCTTCTTTTTTGGGGGGGGTCCAAACCAACCCGTCATATCAGTCACAGTCGTGTGGCAGACCCTGTCACTGAAATGATGGGTTGGTTAAAGTGTGCATGTCCTGTTTTGTTTATACAACATAAGGGTGGGTGGGAGGGCCCAAGGATAATTCCATCTTGCACCTCTTTTTTCTTTTCTTTTTCTTTGCATCATGTGCTGATTGGGGAGGGTTTTTTGGAAGGGACATCCTGCGTGACACTGCAGTGCCACTCCTAGATGGGCCCGGTGTTTGTGTCGGCCACTAGGGTCGCTAATCTTACTCACACAGTCAGCTACCTCATTGCGCCTCTTTTTTTCTTTGCGTCATGTGCTGTTTGGGGAGGGTTTTTTGGAAGGGACATCCTGCGTGACACTGCAGTGCCACTCCTAGATGGGCCCGGTGTTTGTGTCGGCCACTAGGGTCGCTAATCTTACTCACACAGTCAGCTACCTCATTGCGCCTCTTTTTTTCTTTGCGTCATGTGCTGTTTGGGGAGGGTTTTTTGGAAGGGACATCCTGCGTGACACTGCAGTGCCACTCCTAGATGTGCCCGGTGTTTGTGTCGGCCACTAGGGTCGCTAATCTTACTCACACAGTCAGCTACCTCATTGCGCCTCTTTTTTTCTTTGCGTCATGTGCTGTTTGGGGAGGGTTTTTTGGAAGGGCCATCCTGCGTGACACTGCAGTGCCACTCCTAGATGGGCCCGGTGTTTGTGTCGGCCACTAGGGTCGCTTATCTTACTCACACAGCGACCTCGGTGCAAATTTTAGGACTAAAAATAATATTGTGAGGTGTGATGTGTTCAGAATAGGCTGAAAATGAGTGTAAATTGTGTTTTTTGAGGTTAATAATACTTTGGGATCAAAATTACCCCCAAATTCTATGATTTAAGCTGTTTTTTAGGGTTTTTTGAAAAAAACACCCGAATCCAAAACACACCCGAATCCGACAAAAAAAATTCGGTGAGGTTTTGCCAAAACGCGGTCGAACCCAAAACACGGCCGCGGAACCGAACCCAAAACCAAAACACAAAACCCGAAAAATTTCCGGCGCTCATCTCTAATCCCAAGCATGTTTAAATTGCTCTACAGTCTTAGCCTCTACCACCTCTGATGGGAGGCTATTCCACTTATCCACTACCCTTTCTGTGAACTAATTTTTCCTTAAATTTCCCCTGAACCTGCCTCACTCCAATTTCAGTGTATGTCCTCGAGTTCTAATACTTCTCTTCCTTTGAGGAATGTTTCCCTCCTGAACTTTGTTAAAACCTTTGGTATATTTGAAAGTTTCTATCATGTCTCCCCTTTCCCTTCTCTCCTCCACACTATACATGTTAAGATCTTTTAGCCTTTCCGGGTAAGTTTTGTGATGTAAGCCATGCACCATTTTAGTTGCCCTTCTTTGTACACTCTCTAATGTATTTATATCCTTCTGGAGATATGGTCTCCAGAACTGGACACAGTATTCCAGATGGGGCCGCACCAATGATTACTTCTCTTTTCCTGCTACTGATTCCTGTCCCTATGCAACCAAGCATCTGACTTGCCTTTCTCATTGCTTTGTTGCATTGCTTTCCTGCCTTTAAGTCACTTGAAATAGTGACTCCTAAATCCCTTTCCTCCACAGTAGTTTCCATTATAGTACCCTTGATACTATATTTAGCCTTTGGGTTTTTGAGACCCAAGTGATTGATTTTGCATTTTTTAGCATTAAGCTGTAGTTGCCATGTTCTTGACCATTTTTCAAGCCTAGCTAGGTCATCAATCATTTGTTTTAACCCTCCTAGTGTGTCTACCCTGTTGCATATCTTTGTATTATCTGCAAAAAGGCATACTTTCCCATCAATACCATTTGCAATGTCGCCAACAAAGATATTAAAGAGAACTGGTCCGAGTACAGATTCCTGGGGTACTCCACTGGTAACATTTCCCTCCATAGATTGCACTCCATTTACTACAACTGTCTGTTTCCTATCCTGCAACCAGGTTCTTATCCATTTAACTATTTTATAATCCACCCCAACACTTTCAAGTTTATTTAGCAGTCTGCAATGTGGGACAGTGTCAAATGCCTTACTAAAGTCTAGATATGCTACATCTACAGCTCCCCCTTGATCTGATATTTTTAGAGATGTGCACCGGACATTTTTCAGGTTTTGTGTTTTGGTTTTGGATTTGGTTCTGCGGCCGTGTTTTGGATACGGACGCATTTTGGCAAAACTTCCCTTAAAATTTTTTGTCGGATTCGGGTGTGTTTTGGATTCGGGTGTTTTTTTTCAAAAACAGCTTAAATCATAGAATTTGGGGGTAATTTTGATCCCATAGTATTAATAACCTCAATAACCATAATTTCCACTCATTTCCAGTCTATTCTAAACACCTCATACCTCACAATATTACTTTTAGTCCTAAAATTTGCACCGAGGTCGCTGAATGACTAAGCTAAGCGACCCAAGTGGCTGGCACAAACACCTGGCCCATCTAGGAGTGGCACTGCAGTGTCAGACAGGATGGTACTTAAAAAAAATTGGCCCCAAACATCACACGATGCAAAGATAAAAAAAAAAAGAGGTGCAAGATGGAATTGTCCTTGGGCCCTCCCACCAACTCTTATGTTGTATAAACAGGACATGCACACTTTAACAAACCCTTCATTTCAGCGACAGGGTCTGCCACACGACTGTGGCTGAAATGACTGGTTGGTTTGGGCCCCCACCAAAAAAGAAGCAATCAATCTCTCCTTGCACAAACTGGCTCTACAGAGGCAAGATGTCCACCTCCTCCTCATCGTCCGATTCCTTACCCCTTTCACTGTGTACATCCCCCTCCTCACAGAGTATTAATTCGTCCCCACTGGAATCTACCATCACAGGTCCCTGTGTACTTTCTGGAGGCAATTGCTGGTAAATGTCTCCACGGAGGAATTGATTATAATTCATTTTGATGAACATCATCTTCTCCATATTTTGTGGAAGTAACCTCGTACGCCAATCGCTGACAAGGTGACCGGCTGCACTAAACACTCTTTCGGAGTACACACTGGAGGGGAAGCAGCTTAGGTAAAATAAAGCCAGTTTGTCCAAGGGCCTCCAAATTGCCTCTTTTTCCTGCCAGTATACGTACGGACTGTCTGACATGCCTACTTGGATGCTGTCACTCATATAATCCTCCACAATTCTTTCAATGGTGACAAAACCATATGCAGTGACAGTAGATGACATGTCAGTAATCGTTGGCAGGTCCTTCAGTCCGGACCAGATGTCAGTTATCCCTCTTTACTGCCCTGCATCACCGCCAGCAGGGTGGTTTGGGAAATGTTATCCTTTTCCTGGCAGCTCCAGTGGCGGTAGAAAATGAAGAAGGAGCTGTTGACGGGTCACGTTCCGCTTGACTTGACAAGTGTCTCACCAGCAGGTCTTTGAACATCTGCAGACTTGTGTCTGCTAGAAAGAGAGATATAATGTAGGCTTTAAACCTAGGATCGAGCACGGTGGCCAAAATGTAGTGCTCTGATTTCAACAGATTGACCACCCGTGAATCCTGATTAAGCGAATGAAGGTCTCCATCCACAAGTCCCACATGCCAAGCGGAATCGCTCTATTTTAGCTCCTCCTTCAATCTCTCCAGCTGCTTCTGCAAAAGCCTGATGAGGGAAATGACCTGACTCAGGCTGGCAGTGTTTGAACTGACTTCACGTGTGGCAAGTTCAAAGGGTTGCAGAACCTTGCGCAATGTTGAAATCATTCTCCACTGCGCTTGAGTCAGGTGCATTCCCCCTCCTTTGCCTATATCGTAGGCAGATGTGTAGGCTTGAATGGCCTTTTGCTGCTCCTCCATCCTCTGAAGCATATAGAGGGTTGAATTCCACCTCGTTACCACCTCTTGCTTTAGCTGATGGCGGGGCATGTTCAGGAGTGTGGCTGAATGCCGAAAGTGGCCCGCAATTCTTCGGGCCACCGACAGCATCTCTTGCACGCCCCTGTCATTTTAAAAAAAATTCTGCATCACCAAATTCATTGTATGTGCAAAACATGGGACGTGCTGGAATTTCCCCACATGTAATGCACGCACAATATTGGTGGCGTTATCTGATGTCACAATTCCCCAGGAGAGTCCATTTGGGGTAATCCAATCTGCGATGATGTTCCTCAGTTTCCGTAAGAGGTTGTCAGCTGTGTGCCTCTTATGGAAAGCGGTGATACAAACCGTAGCCTGCCTAGGAACGAGTAGGTGTTTGCGAGATGCTGCTACTGGTGCCGCCACTGCTGTTCTTGCTGCGGGAGGCAATACATCTACCCAGTGGGCTGTCACAGTCATGTAGTCCTTAGTCTGCCCTGCTCCACTTGTCCACATGTCCGTGGTTAAGTGGACATTGGGTACAACTGCATTTTTTAGGACACTGGTGACTCTTTTTCTGACGTCTGTGTACATTCTCTGTATCGCCTGCCTAGAGAAGTGGAACCTAGATGGTATTTGGTACCGGGGACACACTACCTTAAGAAATTCTCTAAGTCCCTGTGAACTAACGCCGGATACCGGACGCACGTCTAACACCAACACAGTTGTCAAGGCCGGAGTTATCCGCTTTGCAACAGCATGACTGCTGTGATATTTCATCTTCCTCGCAAAGGACTGTTGGACAGTTAATTGCTTACTGGAAGCAGTCCGGACCAGATGTCATCTATCGCTTCTAACTGCCCTGCATCACCGCCAGCGAGTGGTTTTGGAAATTCCGACTTCCCCTCTGGGATGACGATCAACTCCCAGCAGCAACAACAGCAGCGCCAGCAGCAGTAGGCGTTACACTCAAGGATCCATCGCAGGAATCCCAGATAGGAGAGGACTCGTCAGACTTGCCAGTGACATGGCCTGCAGGACTATTGGCGTTCCTGTCTTAGGAGGAAATTGACACTGATGGAGTTGGTGGTGTGGTTTGCAGGAGCTTGGGTACAAGAGGAAGAAGGGATTTAGTTGTCAGTGGACTGCTTCCGCTGTCACCCCAAGTTTTTGAACGTGTCAATGACTTCTGATGAATGCGCTCCAGGTGACGTATAAGGGAGGATGTTCCTAGGTGGTTAACGTCCTTACCCCTACTTATTACAGCTTGACAAAGGAAACACACGGCTTGACACCTGTTGTCCGCATTTCTGTTGAAATAATTCCACACCGAAGAGGTGATTTTTTTTGTATTTTGACCAGGCACGTCAATGGCCTTATTCTTCATCCCACGGACAACAGGTGTCTCCCCGGGTGCCTGACTTAAACAAACCACCTCTCCATCAGAATCCTCCTTGTCAATTTTCTCCTCAGCGCCAGCAACACCCATATCCTCATCCTGGTGTACTTCAACAGTGACATCTTCAATTTGACTATCAGGAACTGGACTGTGGGTGCTACTTCCAGCACTTGCAGGGGGCGTGCAAATGGTGGAAGGAGCCACCTCTTTCCGTCCAGTGTTGGGAAGGTCAGGCATCGCAACTGACACAATTGGACTCTCCTTGGGGATTTGTGATTTAGAAGAACCCACAGTTATTTGCTGGTCTTTTGCCAGCTTAACTCTTTTCATTTTTCTACCGGGAGTATGAGTGCTTCCATCCTCATGTGAAGCTGAACCTCAAGCCATGAACATAGGCCAGGGCCTCAGCCGTTCCTTGCCACTCCGTGTCGTAAATGGCATATTGGCAGTTTACGCTTCTCTTCAGACGCTTTTAATTTAGATTTTTGGGTCATTTTACTGAACTTTTGCTTTTTGGATTTTACATGCTCTCTACTATGACATTGGGCATCGGCCTTGGCAGACGGTGTTGATGGCATTTCATCATCTCTGCCATGACTAGTGGCAGCAGCTTCAGCACTAGGTGGAAGTGGATCTTGATCTTTACCTATTTTACCCTCCACATTTTTGTTCTCCATTTTTTAATGTGTGGAATTATATGCCAGTAATATATCTGGAATTAGACGGCAGTAATGTCTGAAATTAGATACCACTAGATAGATACCAGATACCACTGTCACTGGAATGATGATGACCTATGCACAGTGACAGGACACTACCACAGCACCCTACAGCAGCAAGACGCAGCACAAGACATTGGACTTTTAGTCACCACAATGCAGCACTGATAATAATGAGCACAGATACACTGTGCACTGTTCAGTATAATAGAACTGAGTGACACTGGGCAGCGAGAACAGCACTGGACTACTGTACTGTACTACCATATACTGGTCAGTGGTCACCACAATGCAGCACGATAATAATGAGCACAGATACACTGTGAGCTGTTCTGGATAATAGAACTGAGTGACACTGGGCAGCGAGAACAGCACTGGACTACTGTACTGTAATACCATATACTGGTCTCCACAATGCAGCACTGATACTGAGTACAGATATTGAGCTGAGATTTGCTGATATTGGGCTATTTGGGCAGAGAACGTAGCCACGTCCTCTCTCTATCTCGACAATGCAAGAGTGAAAATGGTGGCGGCGTGCGGCTCTTTATATGGAATCCGAATCTCGCGAGAATCTGACAGCGGGATGATGACGTTTTTCCCCCGTTCGGGTTTTGCGTGTTAGGCATGAAGAACCGAGGCTGCCTCGTACCCGTGTAAACCATGTGAGTGACACTGGGCAGCGAGAACAGCACTGGACTACTGTACTGTACAACTACCATATACTGGTCAGTGGTCACCACAATGCAGCACCAATAATAATGAGCACAGATACACTGTGCACTGTTCTGGATTATAGAACTGAGTGACATTGGAAAAATACGTTTTTTGGGGGAAAGTGCGTCAATGTGGCGCAAAGCAGCTCAGTTTGTTCAGGTCCAAATAATAAATGTCACCACATTTAAAACACAATTTCACACAACACAAATTTTGTACCTGTATAACATATGGTGCCGCTTAATAGGAAAGAAGCTAATACATCCTTTTTTAGGAGAGGTGCAGAGAATTTCTCATATTTCCAATTCTTCTTCAGGTGATATATATCCGGAATGGGTACCCCAGAAGAAATTATAACAAAAGAAATACAATGTGTAGTTTGTTCTTACACAAGTAACGAGGTGAGAATACAGATTTTTAGAAGCTGCTCAAGGGCGTACCCCACTCACACAAAGGATAGAGGGAGTATACACATCAAGGTATCTTTTAACCGAGTAGTGCCCTGATCCCTTTAAAAGTCCCGTCTGGTGTCTTTCATTCTCTGAAGTGCAAACCAGTCAGGTGATGTTACCCAAAAGTAGTCAGCTTACAATAATTAGAAGGCGTACCCCAACACTCACAGCAAGAGGGAGGGTGGTAAACGCATCAAGGTATCTTTGTGTTGAATGTTGTCCTAGGTTCTTTTTCTCATAATGTATGTCCGGGTCATGTGTCCCAATATGAAAAGATATGATAACAAACAAAACAATGTGTAGTATATCCTTAACAACCAGGGAGTAAGAATATGGGGTTTTAGGGAGTTAATCAAAGGCGTACTCCACTCACACAAAAGGTAGAGGGAGTACACACATCAAGGTATCTTTAAAACCAAATAGTGCCCCAATCACTTTAGAAACCGCTCTGGTGTCTTTCACTCTCTAGATGCAAAACCAGTTTAGTGGTATTACCCAAGGTTTTGTAATATTCAGGAGTGTACCCCAACACTCACAACAGAAGGAGGGGAAGAAAACACATCAAGGTATCTTTTTGGAGGCCTGTTAAAGGTATGGCGTACCCAAACTCACAGTTCATAGTGTGTTGATGCTCCCATAAAGGTATCTTTTACACGGCTGGTGAAAATCTTCATACAAAGCACTGGAGCACTCAGGTCCGTGGTAGTCAGAAAAAGCAATATTTATTGGATTAAAAATCCATAAAATGTTTCGTATAAAAACATGTTACAAAAGTCCACACGCAATGTGAATAAAAGTTGCACCAACATCAAAAAACATGCAAAGTTAAAAACAAAAGAAAGTAACAAACATCAGCTGGAAGTTATGAAGCTACTCACACTCCTGTGTCAACACGTTTCGGTGAATAACCTTTATCAAGACATGATGGAGTGTGCAGGAGCTTGATATTTATACTGTCACTAACCAATTACATTAGTGCAGGAAATGACCTCACGTGCTTAATTGGATTTCAGGTCAAATTCCTCCTAAATATTACATTTTTTGTTCAGTAAATATATTGGATAAATTGTTTACCACATTAAAATTTTTTTCATATGGATCATACATAAAATGCACCAATACAGGACTTAATTTAAAAAGTAACGCTGGCCGAAAGTTCCCATTTCCCCCATGCTCATGGGAAATGTAGTCCGTCCTCTGTCTGATCTCACCGGAAGTGATGTCATATTGTGGACCAGATAACAGGATGTGGCCGTCCTGCAGGTTTGTGAGCATTATGTTTCCTTACTTCTGCCCGGCATTATGGTCCCATCAGCGGAAGAATAAAGAATCACTGGAGACATTTTGTTCCCTGCTCAATACTAACAATAGGAATATTCAACTTTCCTTTGTTAGTGATAAATACAGTATCAATTTTATGGACATAACTGTATATGTACAGGACAGGAAACTCAACACCAAAACTTTCTCCAAGCCTACGGACTCAGGTTCCTACATTACTGCCACCAGCTGTCACCACGAAAACTGGTTAAGCTCTATCCCAGTAGGTCAATTTAAAAGGCTGAAGAGAAATTGCAGTGACAATATAACGTTTCACTCACAAGCAATAGAACTAGCTCAGACATTTGAGGACTGTGGGTATAACAAAGAGAAGGTAATGAAGGCCAAGGGAGAAGTTAGTTGTATGGAATGGAAAGATCTTTTGTCCAACAATGCCCAGAGGGAAAGAGATAGCAGATACGAATGGGCATTTGTCACTGAATTTAATGTACAACATAAAGCCATAGAACATATTCTAAAAAAACATTGGGGACTCCTGAAGAAGGACCCTGTTATTGGCACCCTTGTGCCTGAGGGACCGGTACATAGTTACCGTAAGGCCCCTAACCTAAGGAACAAGCTGGTCTCCAGTGCCCTTCCACCACCTCCGGCCCCTTTAAGAATCACCTCAAAGGGATTCTATAGATGCGGTGGGTGTATAGGTTGTAAGAATGTGAAAAGCGAGGGCAGCAATAAAATTGAAAATGTTCTTATAAATAATAACAAAGTGGACATTAAAGATTTCGTAACCTGCGACAGAAAAAACTTCATATACGTCATCAGATGTAAATGCAATTTATTTTATATTGGTCGCACTTCACGCCCCCTAAAAATTAGAATGGGGGAACATATCAGGAACATAAAGAAGGGGCTGGAGAGCCACTCTTTATCGTTACATTTTAAGACCCAACACGGTTCATCTATTTCTGATATCACTGGCTTTTACGGTCTGAGACACATTAAGACAACTATCAGAAATACCAATACAGCTCTTCTCCTGGCAAAAACAGAGATGAACTGTATTTTTAACTAGAACAATCTCAGCCCAAACGGATTGAACTGTGATTTTGAATTAAAATGGTTTTTATAGCACTTATGGGTCATTTGTTGTTCTCACTGTCAATCTTTGAGCATTATGTAATTTAAATTATACATGACCACTGTTGTATTAATTTATATATTTACAAACTTATTAGATTTACTATACATTATTGGGTGAGAACTGTATCTGTTGCAATATTTTATTGTCTGGCCGGTTGTCTCTTTTTCTGTATAATAATGGTTTTACAATCAGATCGTTTTACTTAAAACTACATTTACCATGATGCCTCATTCTTTGTTCCTGAAGAATTGAGGAGACTTCCGGCTGCTATACACTGTTAAACTACAATACCCAGAACTATTGGGAAAATGTGTGACAACATCCTTTTGATGAACTACAGGATGACGTCACTTCCGCTGATGGGACCATAATGCCGGGCAGAAGTAAGGAAACATAATGCTCACAAACCCGGAGGACGGCCACATCCTGTTATCTGGTCCACAATATGACATCACTTCCGGCGAGATCAGACGGAGGACGGACTACATTTCCCATGAGCATGGGGGAAATGGGAACTTTCGGCCAGCGTTACTTTTTAAATTAAGTCCTGTATTGGTGCATTTTATGTATGATCCATATGAAAATTTTTTTAATGTGGTAAACAATTTATCCAATATATTTACTGAACAAAAAATGTAATATTTAGGAGGAATTTGACCTGAAATCCAATTAAGCACGTGAGGTCATTTCCTGCCCTAATGTAATTGGTTAGTGACAGTATAAATATCAAGCTCCTGCACACGCCATCATGTCTTGATAAAGGTTATTCACCGAAACGCATTGACACAGGAGTGTGAGTAGCTTCATACCTTCCAGCTGATGTTTGTTACTTTCTTTTGTTTTTAACTTTGCATGTTTTTTGATGTTGGTGCAACTTTTATTCACATTGCGTGTGGACTTTTGTAACATGTTTTTATACGGAACATTTTATGGATTTTTAATCCAATAAATATTGCTTTTTCTGACTACCACGGACCTGAGTGCTCCAGTGCTTTGCATGAAGATTTTCACCAGCCGTGTAAAAGATACCTTTATGGGAGCACCAACACACTATGAACTGTGAGTTTGGGTACGCTATACCTTTAACAGGCCTCCAAAAATATACCTTGATGTGTTTTCTTCCCCTCCTTCTGTTGTGAGTGTTGGGGTACACTCCTGAATATTACAAATCCTTGGGTAATACCACTAAACTGGTTTTGCATCTAGAGAGTGAAAGACACCAGAGCGGTTTCTAAAGTGATTGGGGCACTATTTGGTTTTAAAGATACCTTGATGTGTGTACTCCCTCTACCTTTTGTGTGAGTGGGGTACGCCTTTGATTAAGTCCCTAAAACCCCATATTCTTACTCCCTGGTTGTTAAGGATATACTACACATTGTTTTGTTTGTTATATCTTTTCATATTGGGACACATGACCCGGACATACATTATGAGAAAAAGAACCTAGGACAACATTCAACACAAAGATACCTTGATGCGTTTACCACCCTCCCTCTTGCTGTGAGTGTTGGGGTACGCCTTCTAATTATTGTAAGCTGACTACTTTTGGGTAACATCACCTGACTGGTTTGCACTTCAGAGAATGAAAGACACCAGACGGGACTTTTAAAGGGATCAGGGCACTACTCGGTTAAAAGATACCTTGATGTGTATACTCCCTCTATCCTTTGTGTGAGTGGGGTACGCCCTTGAGCAGCTTCTAAAAATCTGTATTCTCACCTCGTTACTTGTGTAAGAATAAACTACACATTGTATTTCTTTTGTTATAATTTCTTTTGGGGTACCCATTCCGGATATATATCACCTGAGTGACACTGGGCAGTGAGAACAGCACTGGACTACTGGACTACCATATACTGGTCAGTGGTCTCCACAATGCAGCACTGATAATAATGAGCACAGATACACTGTGCGCTGTTCTGGATAATAGAACTGAGTGACACTGGGCAGCGAGAACAGCACTGGACTACTGTACTGTAATACCATATACTGGTCTCCACAATGCAGCACTGATACTGAGCACAGATATTGAGCTGAGATTTGCTGATATTTGGCTATTCGGGCAGAGAACGTAGCCACGTCCTCTCTCTATCTCGACAATGCACGAGTGAAAATTGTGGCGACGCGCGGCTCTTTATATGGAATCCGAATCTCGCGAGAATCCGACAGCGGGATGATGAAGTTTTCCCCCATTCGGGTTTTGCGTGTTAGGCATGAAGAACCGAGGCTGCCTCGTATCCGTGTAAACCATGTGAAGTTCGGGGGGGTTCGGATCTCTATGAACCAAACCCGCTCATCTCTAATTATTTTCATCACAGAGTCAAAAAAGTGATCACAATATATTTCTATTATACTGGGGTTATTACTATATACTTCTATTATACTGGAGGCATTACTATATATTTCTAGCCTATCCTCCAGAGTGCAAAGAAAAGGAGCGGTGTTGTGTGGCCATGCCGCTAGTGTCATGTAGCCACTCCCACTAGTGGCATGTGACCATGCCACCTCACAACACATGACCACACCTATTTTTCAGTAC
Organism: Pseudophryne corroboree; assembly: GCF_028390025.1. Classification (NCBI taxonomy): domain Eukaryota; kingdom Metazoa; phylum Chordata; class Amphibia; order Anura; family Myobatrachidae; genus Pseudophryne; species Pseudophryne corroboree. The sequence goes on along the minus strand of NC_086444.1, from coordinate 325,026,156 downwards.
TCAGTACCACTGAGAAAATATTTCTACTTACACCACTGAGTCTGCCATACCCCTTTCACACCGCACAAATAACCTGGTATCGACCCGGTATATTGCCTGGTCGACGCGGGTCACTGTGCGGTGTGAAAAGGGTCACTGCTGAATTCCCGGGTCGCCTGAGCCAGTAATAAGGAAGGGTTATTTCTGGGTTATTACCAGGTCAGGTTCAGTGTAAATGGGTTGCCGGGTCAATGCGACCCATTCACAGTATAGGCAGAGGTGGCATGGAGTTGGTCTCCACCCCTGATGGCAACCCAAACCGGCATATTGCCGGGCCGGGAAGACAGTGTGTAAGGGTCCAATGCCAGGTCACACCCGGGAAGGACCCGTTTCCAATTCCCAGGTGCGACCCAGCATTGCAATGTGAAATGGGTATCAGTGATCAACTCTCCATACCCCTTACTGTCTCACAAGGCTGGAGCATTGTGCCATTTTTAATGGTAAACGTACTCGTATTAGTACCTTTTTTTTAAATCAACAGATTCATACATCTTTTATTTTTAATACTGTGTATATTTTTTCACCCCGACAAATGATTTACTCTCACAACACAGTTTACAGTCAAGAATGTTTTAATGATCATCATTCAGACTAATTTCTTTCTCTAATGCAGTATACAATATACATGTGAAGTGTGTTGATAAATAATAGAGAAAGCGGGATTAATTAAAATGCTAAAATGTTTCCCACGGCCTTGACATTTAGATACATATTTGGAAAAGTAAGCAGATTGCTAATCCTGGAAACAGAAATGATAGCTTTATTTAGAATGCATTGCAGTTAAGTCAATTTCTGTTTAATGCAAACAGCTTTGTTGAAGGACAAATACTTCTGGGTGTTTGTAACTGTTTCGGCATGAAGCAGCTGCTGCAAAAGACACTAATTTCACTTGTGGCAGAAGAAACTCCCAGCTCAGCAAATTAAATTTAAAAATGGAATAATGTTCATTTCAAGGTTTGTTTATTATCACAATCACTTACATCATTGTTTTTAGTTTCACCTGTAATATATACACTGATCACATTTAATTTCCCCTTTGCTGTCATTTTTCACAGCAGAGATCTGAAACACCTAAAATATACTCTTTGAATATGATGTAAATTCTTAACACATAACAGAGGAACGGCTTCTGCAAGTTCAGATAGTACAAATGAGATATGAATTGCCTGGTTAATTTACTGTTGACCGAATGAGCCCTTCAATTTTAGCAGACAAATGGCAATATAATTTTATCATTTACTTTATTCTGAGGTTATTCCCTAGAAGCAGATAGCAGAGATAGTGGGCAGGTTTATCGATCTCCGCTTTACTGACTAGACACCAAAAATGGAACAATCTGTAGTTTTCAAAGAGCAGTCAACCTAATTTACTCTGCAGATTGTGGTAATGATTACAATAAGAAGCACTTAAGACAAATGTAATGGCAATCTATGGTCAATGTTGCCTGCTGAGAATTAAACACATTTCTAGAGAACAACTGTTGTTAACCATTTCTGTGAGAAAGGCGTCTGAACTCCATATCACTGAATAAATATTATACAGGTTGAGTATCCTTTATCCAAAACGCTTGGGACCAGAGGTATTTTGGATATCGGATTTTTCCGTATTTTGGAATAATTGCATACCATAATGAGATATCATGGCGATGAGACCCAAGTCTAAGCACAGAATGCATTTATATTACAAATACACCTTATACACACAGCCTGAATGTCATTTTAGCCAATATTTTTAATAACTTTGTGCATTAAACACAATTCATTTATGGTTCATATACACCTTATACACACAGCCTGAAGGTAATTTAATACAATATTTTTAATAACTTTGTGTTTTAAATAGAGATGAGCGGGTTCGGTTTCTCTGAATCCGAACCCGCCAGAACTTCATGTTTTTTTTCACGGGTCCGAGCGACTCGGATCTTCCCGCCTTGCTCGGTTAACCCGAGCGCGCCCGAACGTCATCATGACGCTGTCGGATTCTCGCGAGGCTCGGATTCTATCGCGAGACTCGGATTCTATATAAGGAGCCGCGCGTCGCCGCCATTTTCACACGTGCATTGAGATTGATAGGGAGAGGACGTGGCTGGCGTCCTCTCCGTTTAGAATAGATTAGAGAGACACTTGATTTACTAATTTTGGGGAGCATTAGGAGTACTCAGTACAGTGCAGAGTTTTGCTGATAGTGACCAGTGACCACCAGTTTTATTTATAATCCGTTCTCTGCCTGAAAAAAGCGATACACAGCACACAGTGACTCAGTCACATACCATATCTGTGTGCACTGCTCAGGCTCAGGCCAGTGTGCTGCATCATCTATTATCTATATATAAATAATATTATATATATCTGTCTGACTGCTCAGCTCACACAGCTTATAATTGTGGGGGAGACTGGGGAGCACTACTGCAGTGCCAGTTATAGGTTATAGCAGGAGCCAGGAGTACATAATATATTATATAGTGAGTGACCACCAGACACACAGTGCAGTTTATTTAATATATCCGTTCTCTGCCTGAAAAAAGCGATACACACAGTGACTCAGTCAGTCACATACCATATCTGTGTGCACTGCTCAGGCTCAGGCCAGTGTGCTGCATCATCTATATATATTATATATCTGTCTGACTGCTCAGCTCACACAGCTTATAATTGTGGGGGAGACTGGGGAGCACTACTGCAGTGCCAGTTATAGGTTATAGCAGGAGCCAGGAGTACATAATATTATATTAAAATTAAACAGTGCACACTTTTGCTGCAGGAGTGCCACTGCCAGTGTGACTAGTGACCAGTGACCTGACCACCAGTATATATAATATTAGTAGTATACTATCTCTTTATCAACCAGTCTATATTAGCAGCAGACACAGTACAGTGCGGTAGTTCACGGCTGTGGCTACCTCTGTGTCGGCACTCGGCAGCCCGTCCATAATTGTATATACCACCTAACCGTGGTTTTTTTTTCTTTCTTTATACATACATACTAGTTACGAGTATACTATCTCTTTATCAACCAGTCTATATATTAGCAGCAGACACAGTACAGTGCGGTAGTTCACGGCTGTGGCTACCTCTGTGTCGGCACTCGGCAGCCCGTCCATAATTGTATATACCACCTAACCGTGTTTTTTTTTTCTTTCTTTATACATACATACTAGTTACGAGTATACTATCTCTTTATCAACCAGTCTATATATTAGCAGCAGACACAGTACAGTGCGGTAGTTCATGGCTGTGGCTACCTCTGTGTCGGCACTCGGCAGCCCGTCCATAATTGTATATACCACCTAACCGTGGTTTTTTTTTCTTTCTTTATACATACATACTAGTTACGAGTATACTATCTCTTTATCAACCAGTCTATATATTAGCAGCAGACACAGTACAGTGCGGTAGTTCACGGCTGTGGCTACCTCTGTGTCGGCACTCGGCAGCCCGTCCATAATTGTATATACCACCTAACCGTGTTTTTTTTTTCTTTCTTTATACATACATACTAGTTACGAGTATACTATCTCTTTATCAACCAGTCTATATATTAGCAGCAGACACAGTACAGTGCGGTAGTTCACGGCTGTGGCTACCTCTGTGTCGGCACTCGGCAGCCCGTCCATAATTGTATATACCACCTAACCGTGGTTTTTTTTTCTTTCTTTATACATACATACTAGTTACGAGTATACTATCTCTTTATCAACCAGTCTATATATTAGCAGCAGACACAGTACAGTGCGGTAGTTCATGGCTGTGGCTACCTCTGTGTCGGCACTCGGCAGCCCGTCCATAATTGTATATACCACCTAACCGTGGTTTTTTTTTCTTTCTTTATACATACATACTAGTTACGAGTATACTATCTCTTTATCAACCAGTCTATATATTAGCAGCAGACACAGTACAGTGCGGTAGTTCATGGCTGTGGCTACCTCTGTGTCGGCACTCGGCAGCCCGTCCATAATTGTATATACCACCTAACCGTGGTTTTTTTTTCTTTCTTTATACATACATACTAGTTACGAGTATACTATCTCTTTATCAACCAGTCTATATATTAGCAGCAGACACAGTACAGTGCGGTAGTTCACGGCTGTGGCTACCTCTGTGTCGGCACTCGGCAGCCCGTCCATAATTGTATATACCACCTAACCGTGGTTTTTTTTTCTTTCTTTATACATACATACTAGTTACGAGTATACTATCTCTTTATCAACCAGTCTATATATTAGCAGCAGACACAGTACAGTGCGGTAGTTCACGGCTGTGGCTACCTCTGTGTCGGCACTCGGCAGCCCGTCCATAATTGTATATACCACCTAACCGTGGTTTTTTTTTCTTTCTTTATACATACATACTAGTTACGAGTATACTATCTCTTTATCAACCAGTCTATATATTAGCAGCAGACACAGTACAGTGCGGTAGTTCACGGCTGTGGCTACCTCTGTGTCGGCACTCGGCAGCCCGTCCATAATTGTATACTAGTATCCAATCCATCCATCTCCATTGTTTACCTGAGGTGCCTTTTAGTTGTGCCTATTAAAATATGGAGAACAAAAATGTTGAGGTTCCAAAATTAGGGAAAGATCAAGATCCACTTCCACCTCGTGCTGAAGCTGCTGCCACTAGTCATGGCCGAGACGATGAAATGCCAGCAACGTCGTCTGCCAAGGCCGATGCCCAATGTCATAGTACAGAGCATGTCAAATCCAAAACACCAAATATCAGTAAAAAAAGGACTCCAAAACCTAAAATAAAATTGTCGGAGGAGAAGCGTAAACTTGCCAATATGCCATTTACCACACGGAGTGGCAAGGAACGGCTGAGGCCCTGGCCTATGTTCATGGCTAGTGGTTCAGCTTCACATGAGGATGGAAGCACTCAGCCTCTCGCTAGAAAAATGAAAAGACTCAAGCTGGCAAAAGCAGCACAGCAAAGAACTGTGCATTCTTCGAAATCCCAAATCCACAAGGAGAGTCCAATTGTGTCGGTTGCGATGCCTGACCTTCCCAACACTGGACGTGAAGAGCATGCGCCTTCCACCATTTGCACGCCCCCTGCAAGTGCTGGAAGGAGCACCCGCAGTCCAGTTCCTGATAGTCAGATTGAAGATGTCAGTGTTGAAGTACACCAGGATGAGGAGGATATGGGTGTTGCTGGCGCTGGGGAGGAAATTGACCAGGAGGATTCTGATGGTGAGGTGGTTTGTTTAAGTCAGGCACCCGGGGAGACACCTGTTGTCCGTGGGAGGAATATGGCCGTTGACATGCCAGGTGAAAATACCAAAAAAATCAGCTCTTCGGTGTGGAGGTATTTCACCAGAAATGCGGACAACAGGTGTCAAGCCGTGTGTTCCCTTTGTCAAGCTGTAATAAGTAGGGGTAAGGACGTTAACCACCTCGGAACATCCTCCCTTATACGTCACCTGCAGCGCATTCATAATAAGTCAGTGACAAGTTCAAAAACTTTGGGTGACAGCGGAAGCAGTCCACTGACCAGTAAATCCCTTCCTCTTGTAACCAAGCTCACGCAAACCACCCCACCAACTCCCTCAGTGTCAATTTCCTCCTTCCCCAGGAATGCCAATAGTCCTGCAGGCCATGTCACTGGCAAGTCTGACGAGTCCTTTCCTGCCTGGGATTCCTCCGATGCATCCTTGCGTGTAACGCCTACTGCTGCTGGCGCTGCTGTTGTTGCCGCTGGGAGTCGATGGTCATCCCAGAGGGGAAGTCGTAAGCCCACTTGTACTACTTCCAGTAAGCAATTGACTGTTCAACAGTCCTTTGCGAGGAAGATGAAATATCACAGCAGTCATCCTACTGCAAAGCGGATAACTGAGTCCTTGACAACTATGTTGGTGTTAGACGTGCGTCCGGTATCCGCCGTTAGTTCACAGGGAACTAGACAATTTATTGAGGCAGTGTGCCCCCATTACCAAATACCATCTAGGTTCCACTTCTCTAGGCAGGCGATACCGAGAATGTACACGGACGTCAGAAAAAGACTCACCAGTGTCCTAAAAAATGCAGTTGTACCCAATGTCCACTTAACCACGGACATGTGGACAAGTGGAGCAGGGCAGGGTCAGGACTATATGACTGTGACAGCCCACTGGGTAGATGTATGGACTCCCGCCGCAAGAACAGCAGCGGCGGCACCAGTAGCAGCATCTCGCAAACGCCAACTCTTTCCTAGGCAGGCTACGCTTTGTATCACCGCTTTCCAGAATACGCACACAGCTGAAAACCTCTTACGGCAACTGAGGAAGATCATCGCGGAATGGCTTACCCCAATTGGACTCTCCTGTGGATTTGTGGCATCGGACAACGCCAGCAATATTGTGTGTGCATTAAATATGGGCAAATTCCAGCACGTCCCATGTTTTGCACATACCTTGAATTTGGTGGTGCAGAATTTTTTAAAAAACGACAGGGGCGTGCAAGAGATGCTGTCGGTGGCCAGAAAAATTGCGGGACACTTTCGGCGTACAGGCACCACGTACAGAAGACTGGAGCACCACCAAAAACTACTGAACCTGCCCTGCCATCATCTGAAGCAAGAAGTGGTAACGAGGTGGAATTCAACCCTCTATATGCTTCAGAGGTTGGAGGAGCAGCAAAAGGCCATTCAAGCCTATACAATTGAGCACGATATAGTAGGTGGAATGCACCTGTCTCAAGTGCAGTGGAGAATGATTTCAACGTTGTGCAAGGTTCTGATGCCCTTTGAACTTGCCACACGTGAAGTCAGTTCAGACACTGCCAGCCTGAGTCAGGTCATTCCCCTCATCAGGCTTTTGCAGAAGAAGCTGGAGGCATTGAAGAAGGAGCTAAAAGGGAGCGATTCCGCTAGGCATGTGGGACTTGTGGATGCAGCCCTTAATTCGCTTAACAAGGATTCACGGGTGGTCAATCTGTTGAAATCAGAGCACTACATTTTGGCCACCGTGCTCGATCCTAGATTTAAAGCCTACCTTGGATCTCTCTTTCCGGCAGACACAGGTCTGCTGGGGTTGAAAGACCTGCTGGTGACAAAATTGTCAAGTCAAGCGGAACGCGACCTGTCAACATCTCCTCCTTCACATTCTCCCGCAACTGGGGGTGCGAGGAAAAGGCTCAGAATTCCGAGCCCACCCGCTGGCGGTGATGCAGGGCAGTCTGGAGCGACTGCTGATGCTGACATCTGGTCCGGACTGAAGGACCTGACAACGATTACGGACATGTCGTCTACTGTCACTGCATATGATTCTCTCAACATTGATAGAATGGTGGAGGATTATATGAGTGACCGCATCCAAGTAGGCACGTCACACAGTCCGTACTTATACTGGCAGGAAAAAGAGGCAATTTGGAGGCCCTTGCACAAACTGGCTTTATTCTACCTAAGTTGCCCTCCCACAAGTGTGTACTCCGAAAGAGTGTTTAGTGCCGCCGCTCACCTTGTCAGCAATCGGCGTACGAGGTTACATCCAGAAAATGTGGAGAAGATGATGTTCATTAAAATGAATTATAATCAATTCCTCCGCGGAGACATTGACCAGCAGCAATTGCCTCCACAAAGTACACAGGGAGCTGAGATGGTTGATTCCAGTGGGGACGAATTGATAATCTGTGAGGAGGGGGATGTACACGGTGATATATCGGAGGGTGAAGATGAGGTGGACATCTTGCCTCTGTAGAGCCAGTTTGTGCAAGGAGAGATTAATTGCTTCTTTTTTGGGGGGGGTCCAAACCAACCCGTCATATCAGTCACAGTCGTGTGGCAGACCCTGTCACTGAAATGATGGGTTGGTTAAAGTGTGCATGTCCTGTTTTGTTTATACAACATAAGGGTGGGTGGGAGGGCCCAAGGACAATTCCATCTTGCACCTCTTTTTTCTTTTCTTTTTCTTTGCATCATGTGCTGATTGGGGAGGGTTTTTTGGAAGGGACATCCTGCGTGACACTGCAGTGCCACTCCTAGATGGGCCCGGTGTTTGTGTCGGCCACTAGGGTCGCTAATCTTACTCACACAGTCAGCTACCTCATTGCGCCTCTTTTTTTCTTTGCGTCATGTGCTGTTTGGGGAGGGTTTTTTGGAAGGGACATCCTGCGTGACACTGCAGTGCCACTCCTAGATGGGCCCGGTGTTTGTGTCGGCCACTAGGGTCGCTAATCTTACTCACACAGCTACCTCATTGCGCCTCTTTTTTTCTTTGCGTCATGTGCTGTTTGGGGAGGGTTTTTTGGAAGGGACATCCTGCGTGACACTGCAGTGCCACTCCTAGATGGGCCCGGTGTTTGTGTCGGCCACTAGGGTCGCTAATCTTACTCACACAGCTACCTCATTGCGCCTCTTTTTTTCTTTGCGTCATGTGCTGTTTGGGGAGGGTTTTTTGGAAGGGCCATCCTGCGTGACACTGCAGTGCCACTCCTAGATGGGCCCGGTGTTTGTGTCGGCCACTAGGGTCGCTAATCTTACTCACACAGCTACCTCATTGCGCCTCTTTTTTTCTTTGCGTCATGTGCTGTTTGGGGAGGGTTTTTTGGAAGGGACATCCTGCGTGACACTGCAGTGCCACTCCTAGATGGGCCCGGTGTTTGTGTCGGCCACTACGGTCGCTTATCTTACTCACACAGCGACCTCGGTGCAAATTTTAGGACTAAAAATAATATTGTGAGGTGTGAGGTATTCAGAATAGACTGAAAATGAGTGTAAATTATGTTTTTTGAGGTTAATAATACTTTGGGATCAAAATGACCCCCAAATTCTATGATTTAAGCTGTTTTTTAGTGTTTTTTGAAAAAAACACCCGAATCCAAAACACACCCGAATCCGACAAAAAAAATTCGGTGAGGTTTTGCCAAAACGCGTTCGAACCCAAAACACGGCCGCGGAACCGAACCCAAAACCAAAACACAAAACCCGAAAAATTTCAGGCGCTCATCTCTAGTTTTAAACAAAGTTTGAGTACATTGAGCCACAGAAAACAAAGATTTCACTATCTCACTCTCACTCAAAAAAGTCTGTATTTCGGAATATTCCGTATTTCGGAATATTTGGATATGGGATACTCAACCTGTATTGTTTTATTTTGTTTTCAGAATACTGTATCTTCAGAATACTGTATCTATAATGCATCCTTTGTACTGAGTGTCAGGCTTTAAACAAACAGTATATTAATTTATACCAGGCAGGTGCTCAGAACCACAGAGGCAGCCTTAATAAAAACACAATTTTATTATCAGACAATAACAACAATAAAAAATTATTAGAACAATTAGATTTCAAATGATGAGCTGAATCATAAAGATCTGTAATAAGTGGAAATAATACATACATTGCATAAATGAAGGGAATCCCTGGAAGTCCCAAAATGTTATGAATGATCAAATCTTATATTCAATTATAGTTACCACTGGTGATAGTATTAGGTGGAGAATCTCGGAAATGTTCAGTCAGTCTCTGACACCTTAATCCATGATGAAAAAGTATATGAATCCTCTGTCTGGGTAACCCAAATAATTTCAATATGCAGAAAGCAATGTGAACTGTGTAAGCTGATGCTGCAGAGTTCGTCCGTTCACTGTGCTAGTCGCTAGTGAGGCAGTGTAAGCAGAGAAATGGACCCCTGGGACCACCATAGTGCACAGGAGTAGCCCACTGCCCTTTTCCAACCGGCCACTTACTGTATTTGGCTCTCCTCTCTATCACTGTGCTGCTGCTACCACTGCATTTAGGCTGATGGCGCCTTACATCCAGCTTCTCATACTCTCACTGTGCCGCCTACATCATTGCATCCAGGCTGACGGTGCTACACAGCGGTTTCCTGCACTGACAAACCTGCTGCACAGCCACCAGCGGCTCTGTGCAGTGAAACCCTGCAGCCAGATTCTGGCTCATAGAAGCCACGCTCAGTGACTGCTTACACCGCCTCACTAGCGACTAGCACAGTGAACGGACGAACTCTGCAGCATCATCTTACACAGTTCACATTGCTTACTGCATATTGAAATTATTCAGATCACTTACATCAGATTCATATACCTTTTCATCACGGGCTGCCCACTTGGATTAAGGTGTCAGAGAAACTGACCAATAGGAGATATGGTTCTGCATAAGTAAGCTTACATTTGTTGCTACCAGAATTGATAGTAAAACATCTTATTTAGTTGTTTGATTATCACTAAGTTGGTCACTGTTTTTTATGCATTTTTTTTTTTTTACTTTCATTTCCTGAAGTAAGCTGTATAACATATTTAGTATGAAAAGCAAAGTAAAAATAGCTGACTGGTCACCTAGAAAGAGATACAAAATCATTACTTCACGTGAAGACGGTAACTGTTATGACGAAGAAATGTAGGTGGCGACATAACCAATGAAGGAATTTCGAAACTGTGGAATAAGCATCAACAAACTCAGGGCCTAATTCAGACCTGATCGCAGCAGCAAATTTGTTAGCTAATGGGCAAAACCATGTGCACTGCAGGTGTGGAAGATATAACATGTGCAGAGAGAGTTAGATTTGGGTGGGTTATTTTGTTTCTGTGCAGGGTAAATACTGACTGCTTTATTTTTACACTGCAATTTAGATTTCAGTTTGAATACACCCCACCCAAATCTAACCCTCTCTGCACATGATATATCTCCCCCCCCCCTGCAGTGCACATGGGGGGTCATTCCGAGTTGTTTGCTCGTTGGCGATTTTCGCAACGGAACGATTAAGGCAAAAATGCGCATGCGCATGGTACGCAGTGCGCATGCGGTAAGTATTTTAGCACAAAATTTAGTAGATTTACTCACGTCCGAATGAAGAATTTCCATCGTTGAAGTGATCGGAGTGTGATTGACAGGAAGTGGGTGTTTCTGGGCGGAAACTGACCGTTTTCTGAGAGTGTGCGGCAAAATGCAGGCGTTCCAGGATAAAACGCGGGAGTGTCTGGAGAAACGGGGGAGTGGCTGGCCGAACGCAGGGCGTGTTTGTGACGTCAAACCAGAAACGAAACGGGCTGAGCTGATCGCAGTGTAGGAGTAAGTCTCGAGCTACTCAGAAACTGCTAAGAATTATTTAATCGCAATTCTGCTACTCTTTCGTTCGCAATTCTGCTAAGCTAAGATACACTCCCAGAGGGTGGCGGCCTAGTGTGTGCAATGCTGCTAAAAGCAGCTAGCGAGCGAACAACTCGGAATGACCCCCATGGTTTTTACTATTAGCTAACAAATTTGCTGCTGCGATCAGGTCTGAATTACCCCCACAGTCCATTCATCAAAACCAAACTGGTAAAGGTAGGAAAAGATTCACAACACCTTGCTGTGATAGTAGAATGAAAAACTGTGCTTGAGTGACAGAAGAAAATAAGCAATTCAAAATGATTTACATGAATGTGATGTAAACATCAGTGCCAGGACTGTGTGACACAGAGTTCAATATGTTGGATTAAAAGCCAGAATTCCAAGGAAAAAGTTGCTTTTAACTCTCAAACTAAGACATAAAAGATTGGAATGGGCTAAAAGACATATTGTTTGGTCAGAAGAACAATGGAACAGTGTCATCTGGAGTAATGAAACTAGAATATACATATTTGGTAGTGATGGAATGAAATATGTCCGTAGAAGAACTGGAGAAGATTTACTACCTGAGTGCACAACACCTACTGTGAAGCATCCAGTTAGTGTTATGCTGTGGGCATGTACAGTATGATGGCAAAAGGAGTGGGGTGAATTTTTGTGATCATTGGCACTTTAAATAGCCACAAATACATCAGTGTCCCACAGTGGGGAGGAAGGGGGGTAATTGGGGGCAGAGTCGGACTGGAGCATGAAGGGCCCACCAGGAATATGCAGTGGTAGGGGACCATGATTAGAGGTGTGGCCAGTCTCCAAAGGGGGTGTGGCCAGTCACCACAGAGGTTTGGCTAACCATTATAGAGTACCTGGTTTGGACTTGATAATTTATATAGTAATTAATGCTAGTGCATGCATAATAATGTACCAGATTAATGACAGCAATGTACTGTAGAGAATACATCATAATCCTGTGCAGTATAAGGTAACTTATGTTTAATATATAATTCAAGTGCACAGTCTAGAACTTGATCCCTAGAGGAGGAGGGTCCTGCAGGAAGTGGGGCCTACCGTGGTTTCCCCTGTACCCCTGTGGGCCAGTCCAAGCCTGGTTGGGGGGAGCACAAGCCATGCAGAGCAGTGAGTAGGCAGCAGGTGAATAGATGATGTGCGCATGTGCACAGCGTCCATTCTCAGTGCAGAGAGAGCCCTCACAGTGACAGAAATGGTGGTGCTGCGAGGCTCCACTCCCTTTTCCCTAGACTCCCCCCCTTTTTCTGAAACGGGTGTGCCTTTGGCACTCCAAGGGTCCTTACCCACTGACCACCAATACTGGGAGGTATGTAACTGCAGCAAAAGGCTTCCCAGTGAAGTACAGGTTGAGTATCCCGTGTCCAAATATTACGAAATACGGAATATTCCAAAATACGGACTTTTTTGAGTGAGAGTGAGATAGTGTAACCTTTGTTTTTTGATGGCTCAATGTACACAAACTTTGTTTAATACACAAAGTTATTACAAATATTGTATTAAATGACCTTCAGGCTGTGTGTATAAGGTGTATATGAAACATAAATGATTTGTGTGAATGTAGACACACTTTGTTTAATGCACAAAGTTATAAAAAATATTGTCTAAAATGGCCTTCAGGCTGTGTGTATAAGGTGTATATGTAACATAAATGCATTCTGTGCTTATATTTAGGTCCCATCACCATGATATCTCATTATGGTATGCAATTATTCCAAAATACGGAAAAATCCCATATCCAAAATACCTCTGGTCCCAAACATTTTGGATAAGGGATACTCAACCTGTACTAATGAATATTTAGCGAAACTAAGAAATGTACTTTCCCACAGTTCAGTACGTATAAATGTAATCAAAATGTAAAATTCTATTATAAAGTTCATTGTATTATGTTGTATTATGTTCTAAATTAAATTGCCATTGTAATGATGTATGCTTTTTGGTATAATACTAAAATATATTAGTGCTATAAGCTGTTAATCTTCAAAAATGCACATTTTGCAAGAGGTTTCCACAATTTTACACAGTAGTGTATATCATGCAGATGCAAAATTGCTGTTAAGTAGTGTAGTCTGACTAGCTCATAAGCTCTGGAGATCTACAGTATATTGAACTTGAACCATGACATATGTATGGTTGTGTGTATGTATGTATGTATGTATGTATGTATGTATGTATGTATGTGTGAATCCTATACAGTATATTTATTTTTTATATTGTATGATATTCCACCTTGCATAGCGAACACATAAAACCATTCAGATCATTTGTACTTCATGGGGGGAGGAAGACTGGGGGGCCTAGGGACCACAAATATTTGCTCAATACAGCAGGAAAATCAATATGTACCAGTGAAGACCTCTGCCAATCAACTTCTCTAATGACCTATGAGCACCAAAAGAGGAACAGAGCAGCATAGGAGGAACAAACAAAATGACAGTCAGATCTGATTGGATAAATAAATACACTGTTAATAGAACTAGGCAACAATTTTGAACCATCCTGTGCTTATAGATAATTATTGTTGTTGTTATTGTTTTGAAAGACACCACTGATAACATAGACAGTGGGGAAACACAAACATACTGTAAAATATTATTATACAATGTACACAAAGTAGAGTTGATGTGAGGACGTTGGATTGGGAGTGCTATACTCTTGATACCCTGTAGTTTAAAATCTAATGGAAAAAGCACAAGAGGAACAAGTGAAAGATAATTACAGTATTTCCGAGATCCACATTCATGGTACTTACTGAATTCTACTGCATTGAGCAAACTGTAAAGGTCTCTTGGGGAGGCCACTCCAAATGACTAGGCTGTAGATAGCTGTGCTCACCAAACAAGGTGGAATTGAAAAACTTAAAGTTTTACTTTAAAGAACATAAAGAAATAAAATTGTATTTGTTATTTTGTGATGTTTCTGACTGGATGCAAATTAAAGAGTTTTCTTCAACTATCCCTAAAGTAAATATCAGGCAAAAGAATTTGTGGATTGCCTAAGTGTGACGTGACCACTGCTCCTAAACTGTACACCTCTAAGATTACTGTGATGAAATACGTGACCAGGATAGTAAACAAAAAAGAAAAGCAATTTGTACAGAACCATGACATTTTTAGATAGAGAATAAGGCTTCATTTTTAAATTCCCCAATCTACATACCCAATTGGAAGAAAAAAGCTGGTGTCATATGTTTAAAACTAGTCTTATTGCTAATTATTTCTGCTGATTTTTTTTTCCTTTGAAAGTAAAAAATAAAGAAATAGGACTAATTTTTAGACAATCAAAAATCTATTTTTTTCTGCAGGATCAGAGCGAGGAATCCTGAGAAGCTGCCAAGCTTTCTCTGAAATGGTATCACTCTTAACAAAAATCAATGCAGGCCTCTTGAAGAAAGCTTACTGCAGTGAAGAGACACAGGCTTCAAAGGAACTTTCTAATATGTGTTTCCATTAATAAACAGACTGGCCACAATTAAAAGATATTGTGAATTACACTAATATATATATATATATATATATATATACACACACACACACACACACACACACACACACTCACACGCACACGCACACACACACATACACATACACAGTGTGGATGGATAGATAGATAGATAGATAGATAGATAGATAGATAGATAGATAGATAGATAGATAGATAGATAGATAGATAGAAAAGATAGAGCGGCACTCCCCTGCTACTTACTGTGTACTGCGCTTGGTGCCCTCCAATTACCTCTTGATAACACTGATTATCTTACAGGAATGAAAGCTATACCTTAAACACACCTTAAATACACTTTAAACCTTTAGCCGCTGCGGCCGCTATACTTAATACACACTCTACGTACTTTGTACGTTATTTTAGCGTACAAAGTCCCGTGCTGTGTACGGACTTAACGTACAAACGCCGCGCTGACGGTACAAAGTACTCACAGCGCGTACACACCCAGAGATACACTTTAAACCTTTACAGTGATGCAATGCAATGCTATTACACTTTAAACCTTATGCAGCAATGCAGTGTGATGCTATTACACTTTAAACCTTATGCAGCAATGCAGTGTGATGCTATTACACTTTAAACCTTATGCAGCAATGCAGTGTGATGCTATTACACTTTAAACCTTAGCAGGAAAAGAAATACACCACATCAATTGTGATTTTACCGCTGGGTTCCGACACCACAGTGGATTATTTCTGAAAAGGGGTTTATAATACAAATCATACACTACAATACAAGACAATATAACAGAATAATGGCTACAGTCAATGTACATACGTGATTGGAATCGCTTGCGCAACCCGGTCCGGTCCTCGGTCATCACGGGTAATGACCTTCAGAGTCTGTGATAGTGACCTGGCCTGCAGCTGGCTCTTTATACAGTAGATCAAAACATAATGCAATAGACACTGTGTGCTCTTCTTCCATTGGTTCGGGGGTGGGACATATCCTGTGCACCGGGGACCATTGGTCAGCTCAAGAAGTGGGCGATGGCTAGGACTTGAGATGCGGTTTCTGTTGTTTGCATCTGCGTTCCCGCCCCATGACCAGTTAAACCCATCACATTAATCATACATAAATCTAGTATTATTAATAACATAATGTGGTAATATATAATAATGTTCTTATTCCCACCAGATCAATGTTTACGTGACTCTGAACAATATGATCCCACACATGATATGATTATCTATTTCAATCCTCAAGATATACATATATCCACATATATCCATATACTCATATATATATATATATATATATATATATATACATACACACACACACACACATACTCCTGCTATCACAATCTGTTAGGAATTATATATATATAGATATATAGCAAGTCTATTCCTGCACTCACATCAGAATATTATGACAACAGTGGGATGCGCCTAGTGGAAATCTCCAAATAAATGGTAGACCCACATTATTTAAACAGAAGTCCAACAAAGTGGAGGTGCACTCTTCCAGTTCAATGATTTCTCACACGTTCATTTTTCACAGTAGCTTTATTGCAGTCAAATCTAGGCTTATTTAATCGACGTTTCGATCCTCACTTTAGGATCTTTATCAAGATAAACTTCCAATTTATAAGAGTATCAAATATTGATTACTGAAAAAACATAAAACAAAAACATATACATACATTAAGCAGACACATACAACAGAAGTACAAAGAAATAAAACACGGGTGGACCACCACGCCCTTCCTACTCAATTATCCAAAACGGATTCCTTAATCACCAAAGTGAATTGTACGTATTAACCAGTGTCTATACTAATGATAATCATATGTGGGCAAACGTACACCACGGATAAATATCACACCTTATGTGAATATCAGATATCACCAACCTATTACATAGGTAATCTCAACAGTAACGCTAGCCCTGTACACTTACTCGGGCAGATCAATATGTCTAGTTCAGACAATGCTGGGTCTGTAAGGTTAACAAGGCCATGCTCAGGCACAGTTTCTGTGGATAAATAAGTCAATACAAAAATCTGAAAAAAATACCCAACCTTACTAACTTATGTATAATCCATGTGTGTGCATATTTTCACCTGTCGGTGAACACACCCGAAGGTACTTACTATTAAATTCATTAGGGTTCACTTCTCATGGGACGACTAAGACAACCACAGTAATCACTGAAAACAAACACATAATATGCCAACCTCTCAATCCAAAGAACCAACAATATAGTTGCTGTCATGCCTCAAAAGCAGAAACTGTAATACTCACAAGCGGAGTTCAGGTCCTCGCCACCTCTACAGCCACACAGCTAAAACACCAATTGGCTGTCCTTAAATACCCATATACCCGGAAGTCTACTGTGCATCGTGTCAAGTCTTCCCCTAATCACTCTCGTGTTGTATACACGACACAACCAATGGACTACAGTCCCCGCTGGCGTCCACCTGGCCTCCGTGTTGCCTGCAGACATGTCCCAAAGTCCAGCTTGCCACCGCAGTGCCGCAAACATCGATCGCGGCTTTGCTGGAACGCAAATGCGTTCCATAACCCGGAAGTCAGGGACCGGAAGCGCCGTGGGCTCCGGTCTCTACGGGAGCTAAATAAGTTCATGAAGGGAGATTCACATTACTGCCGGTGAATGTCTCAGTCAGCACAATGGTGGTAAAGGATCCTGTACACACTGGGATAACATATACGTACAATCCACCGGGGAATACAGAAATAGATCACAAGGGGGCGTATAAGCACTATAAAATGCTCTCTCGTTAACTCATAAGGGGGACGCAGTGGTCACTATGTACAAACATATATTACTCAAAACATAAAATATTTTTTAAAAAAGTACAAAGAAACTCAATGTGCTACAATATGAGACTACAAACAGAAACCTCCAAAGCTAATCCTCACTGCGTCAATATAGTGCCCTCAATGCTTCCAAAACACACAATAGATTAATACTAATGAAAAAAGACTCAAATATCTGTTATATATGAAAAAATGTTTTTAACAGAGGTTCTCTGGTTGTGTCTCAGATCATAGCACTCACATTAAACATTTTCTCAAGGTCAGATTAACTCAAAGTCCACAGAATCCCACATACGTGTATCAGTCTTATTATTAATGTAAGAGTATGTTAATAATTTCACAAGAAGGCATTCATCGCAGCATGTTCATTAAGGCCTTTGGGTGAGACCGTGTTGAGGTGAGCAATCCAAAAGCTCTCCCTCTGGCGTAAAAGTTGAGTACGGTCCCCACCGTGGCTCAACGGTGGAACCCAATCAATTAGTCTGCATTTCAAATTTGCTACCTGATGTCCACGTTGTAAATAATGTCTGGCAACAGGCTTATCGCTGGTTCCCGTTTGTATTGCAGTCCTAATAGATAACCGATGGTTCGCCATCCGTTCCCTAAAACATCGGGTAGTGAGCCCCACATAACATAAACCACAGGGGCATGTTAAGGTGTACACCACGAAGTCGAGCCTACAGTGTAAATGGTACCTGATTCTAATATTCCTACCAGAGTGTGGATGGGGAAAGGTAGAACCAGTCTGCAGGGATCTGCACGTCGTGCATTTCCCACATGAAAAGCAGCCCGGTTTTTGACTCATGATCTGAAGGAAATTCAGTTTAGTCTCCGGCACCATAGTTGGCCTCATCAGCATCTGTCGTAGATTGGGCCCTCGTTTATAAGCCATCATAGGTGGGTTTGTGTGTGTGAACGGTAACCCTTGATCAGATTTTAGGATTGGCCAATGCTTCCGCAATGTTTTGCATGTAAAGTGTGCATAGTTGTCAAACTTCGTAGTATAGATCATTCGATTCTCCTCAGCGGCCACCATAGGTGGTTTTTTGCTGAATAGGTTCCTAGCTCTACGTAGACTATTGCTAATCACTTTAGTAGAGTAACCTCTTTCTCTAAACCTCTGTTCATTTCAACCAATTGTTCCTCCCTGATTTCTTCATTACTATTAATACGCATCACTCGTAGAAATTGTGAGATAGGTAAATTGTTTTTAAGCGAAGGGGGGTGGAAACTGCTGGTCAGTAAGGTGGTGTTTCTGTCTGTGGACTTCCTGTATAGGGATGTGACAAAAGTTCCATTTTGTATGGTCACATTCACATCAAGGAAGTGGACTGAATGATAAGAGCTCTCGCAGGTAAATTTTACCGGACTGTTAAGTGTGTTAATATTATTAACCATTTCTATAAACGATTCCTGCGTGTCCTCCCAGAGCAGGAAGACATCATCAATGAATCGTTTATAGAAGGAAATCTTTGATCCATAGATGGGCAAAATATGGGTTTCCTCAAAGTTCGACATATAAAGATTAGCATATGCGGGCGCCAAATTGGAGCCCATGGCTGTCCCCGAGCTTTGAATGAAATATGAGTCCTTGTATTTGAAGTGATTTAGACTCAGAACTAAGTTGGTTAGTTCTAAAATAAATTCGGTGGGTGCATTACCAACTGTACTTCCAGCGAGTACATCCCTTATTGTTTCCAGTCCTTCATTGTGTGGTATAATGGTGTACAGTGATTGTACATCCATTGTACATAAAAGACATTTGCCCGTCGGGACCTCAATCAGTCCTAATTGATGAAGGAAATCGCTAGTGTCGCGTATATAACTGCCGCATTTGTTAACATGCGGCTGTAGTATAGAGTCCACCCACCTAGCTATCGGTTGTAGTAATGAGCCTTCGGCTGCGATGATCGGTCGCCCAGGTGGGTTGATCACCGTTTTGTGAATTTTAGGGAGTGTGTAAATAATAGGACATTTTGGCTCCTCTACACTCAGAAAATCAAACAGATCTTGGTCTATCCAGTTACTCTCTAGGCCTCTCTTTAAACTAAGATCAATGGTCTTTTTTATGGATGGTATAGGATTGGTCGCTACCCTTCGGTATACGTTGGTATCAGCCAACTGGCGACTAACTTCTGTGTCGTAAGCAGTCCAATCCTGGACTACCACGGCACCGCCTTTATCGGCTGGTCTTATTACAACTGACGTGTCATCCCTCAGCCTCTTAAGTGCCTTTCTTTCACCCAGAGTTAGATTATCAAAAATACGTGATGGCTTATAATGCTGTATGTCGTCATTGACCAGTCGGAGGAATGTCTTCATGCTGGGATTGTATGAAATAGGATCAAATTTAGAACTTTTTTAAAAAACTTTTTTTCGGCCTGTTTAGGCTGACCCGAAAAATATTCCCTAAGTCTGAGATTTCTTCCAAACCGGTACTGATCAACTGTCCCATGAAACGCTTGATGAGGAAAGGTGGGCACAAATGACAATCCTCTCGCAAGGAGACTCAATTCGGACTGGTCAAGACTGCGTTCAGATAAATTAAACACTAAATCTAGTTTTGTTTCCTGCGACCCCTCCTTTTTATAACCGCCTCTCCTCGTGGTTGTTCGGTGTTTCGTGAGTCTCCGCGGGCCGGTGGTAGGCCCTTGGGTCCAGTTGTTTTTTCTAAAAAATGGGGAGTATTGCCCCGCTGTGTGTCAGATAAGTCAGTCTCTGACGTTGATATAGATGAAGCAGTCTCACGTGGAAAGGGATTATGTCTATACTTCCTAAAAAATCGTCTGGTCCGATTACTTTGATGCGGATTACTGTTGCCTAACAACCATCGGTACACGGTGTGGTTTTGATAGTCTGCTGTTACGGTGGACAATTTCTTTCTTTTAAAGGAGGTCAATTCGTTCCTATATGTGTCCACCTGCGTCTGCAGTCTATCCACCCAGTTGTTATTCTTATCGTCCCGTAGGGCTGCCAACGAAACGGTTTCTAATTGCTCAATCTCTACCTTAACCTTCTTTAATTCATTCCCTACTTCCTCTACAACCAATATCAGTAGATCAAGAGAACATTTGTTCAGGATGGAACACCATCTACTGCAGAAAACTGGGTTATTTCTGCCCAGGGTTGGTACATTATTGACTCTAAAACCACGGGGTATCAGTTTCCGTCTGTGGTATTCAGACAGGAACTGTCCGTGTAATAATAAATCCACCTCTCTGCGTTTTAGTCTCAGTATCTTATAGAATATATCTGCGGATGATTCAGCAGGCAGGGAATCGAAATCTAATTTATCGAACAGAACTTTTTCAATATCATCATCAGTAAATGAAATAGTGCCTTGCTCAGCTCTAGATAACAACCCTTCATCGAATGGACATGTGCCTCCTTGGGCCATGCTATAGGGATATCTGTGGTATGAAGAGAAAACCTGTCCACTAGTCCACTAACAACAAAAAAACACACATTTAAAAGATAATAAAAACAGTCTGAACACTAGAGTATTCTATTTTTTGTAACTCAATTAATACACAATAAAGTGATGGGTGTCAGAAAATATGGAGGTATAGAGCCGTCCATAAAATCTAGCAAGTCTATTCCTGCACTCACATCAGAATATTATGACAACAGTGGGGTGCGCCTAGTGGAAATCTCCAAACAAATGGTAGACCCACATTATTTAAACAGAAGTCCAACAAAGTGGAGGTGCACTCTTCCAGTTCAATGATTTCTCACACGTTCATTTTTCACAGTAGCTTTATTGCAGTCAAATCTAGGCTTATTTAATCGACGTTTCGATTACTTTGAGGAAACCCCTATTTTGCCCATCTATGGATCAAAGATTTCCTTCTATAAACGATTCATTGATGATGTCTTCCTGCTCTGGGAGGACACGCAGGAATCGTTTATAGAAATGGTTAATAATATTAACACACTTAACAGTCCGGTAAAATTTACCTGCGAGAGCTCTTATCATTCAGTCCACTTCCTTGATGTGAATGTGACCATACAAAATGGAACTTTTGTCACATCCCTATACAGGAAGTCCACAGACAGAAACACCACCTTACTGACCAGCAGTTTCCACCCCCCTTCGCTTAAAAACAATTTACCTATCTCACAATTTCTACGAGTGATGCGTATTAATAGTAATGAAGAAATCAGGGAGGAACAATTGGTTGAAATGAAACAGAGGTTTAGAGAAAGAGGTTACTCTACTAAAGTGATTAGCAATAGTCTACGTAGAGCTAGGAACCTATTCAGCAAAAAACCACCTATGGTGGCCGCTGAGGAGAATCGAATGATCTATACTACGAAGTTTGACAACTATGCACACTTTACATGCAAATCATTGCGGAAGCATTGGCCAATCCTAAAATCTGATCAAGGGTTACCGTTCACACACACAAACCCACCTATGATGGCTTATAAACGAGGGCCCAATCTACGACAGATGCTGATGAGGCCAACTATGGTGCCGGAGACTAAACTGAATTTCCTTCAGATCATGAGTCAAAAACCGGGCTGCTTTTCATGTGGGAAATGCACGACGTGCAGATCCCTGCAGACTGGTTCTACCTTTCCCCATCCACACTCTGGTAGGAATATTAGAATCAGGTACCATTTACACTGTAGGCTCGACTTCGTGGTGTACACCTTAACATGCCCCTGTGGTTTATGTTATGTGGGGCTCACTACCCGATGTTTTAGGGAACGGATGGCGAACCATCGGTTATCTATTAGGACTGCAATACAAACGGGAACCAGCGATAAGCCTGTTGCCAGACATTATTTACAACGTGGACATCAGGTAGCAAATTTGAAATGCAGACTAATTGATTGGGTTCCACCGTTGAGCCACGGTGGGGACCGTACTCAACTTTTACGCCAGAGGGAGAGCTTTTGGATTGCTCACCTCAACACGGTCTCACCCAAAGGCCTTAATGAACATGCTGCGATGAATGCCTTCTTGTGAAATTATTAACATACTCTTACATTAATAATAAGACTGATACACGTATGTGGGATTCTGTGGACTTTGAGTTAATCTGACCTTGAGAAAATGTTTAATGTGAGTGCTATGATCTGAGACACAACCAGAGAACCTCTGTTAAAAACATTTTTTCATATATAACAGATATTTGAGTCTTTTTTCATTAGTATTAATCTATTGTGTGTTTTGGAAGCATTGAGGGCACTATATTGACGCAGTGAGGATTAGCTTTGGAGGTTTCTGTTTGTAGTCTCATATTGTAGCACATTGAGTTTCTTTGTACTTTTTTAAAAAATATTTTTTTCGGATGTTTATGTTTTGAGTAATATATGTTTGTACATAGTGACCACTGCGTCCCCCTTTTGAGTTAACGAGAGAGCATTTTATAGTGCTTATACGCCCCCTTGTGATCTATTTCTGTATTCCCCGGTGGATTGTACGTATATGTTATCCCAGTGTGTACAGGATCCTTTACCACCATTGTGCTGACTGAGACATTCACCGGCAGTAATGTGAATCTCCCTTCATGAACTTATTTAGCTCCCGTAGAGACCGGAGCCCACGGCGCTTCCAGTCCCTGACTTCCGGGTTATGGAATGCATTTGCGTTCCAGCAAAGCCGCGATCGATGTTTGCGGCATTGCGGTGGCAAGCTGGACTTTGGGACATGTCTGCAGGCAACACGGAGGCCAGGTGGACGCCAGCGGGGACTGTAGTCCATTGGTTGTGTCATGTATACAACACGAGAGTGATTAGGGGAAGACTTGACACGATGCACAGTAGACTTCCGGGTATATGGGTATTTAAGGACAGCCAATTGGTGTTTTAGCTGTGTGGCTGTAGAGGCGGCGAGGACCTGAACTCCGCTTGTGAGTATTACAGTTTCTGCTTTTGAGGCATGACAGCAACTATATTGCTGGTTCTTTGGATTGAGAGGTTGGCATATTACGTGTTTGTTTTCAGTGATTACTGTGGTTGTCTTAGTCGTCCCATGAGAAGTGAACCCTAATGAATTTAATAGTAAGTACCTTCGGGTGTGTTCACCGACAGGTGAAAATATGCACACACATGGATTATACATAAGTTAGTAAGGTTGGGTATTTTTTTCAGATTTTTGTATTGACTTATTTATCCACAGAAACTGTGCCTGAGCATGGCATTGTCTGAACTAGACATATTGATCTGCCCGAGTAAGTGTACAGGGCTAGCGTTACTGTTGAGATTACCTATGTAATAGGTTGGTGATATCTGATATTCACATAAGGTGTGATATTTATCCGTGGTGTACGTTTGCCCACATATGATTATCATTAGTATAGACACTGGTTAATACGTACAATTCACTTTGGTGATTAAGGAATCCGTTTTGGATAATTGAGTAGGAAGGGCGTGGTGGTCCACCCGTGTTTTATTTCTTTGTACTTCTGTTGTATGTGTCTGCTTAATGTATGTATATGTTTTTGTTTTATGTTTTTTCAGTAATCAATATTTGATACTCTTATAAATTGGAGGCTTATCTTGATAAAGATCCTAAAGTGAGGATCGAAACGTCGATTAAATAAGCCTAGATTTGACTGCAATAAAGCTACTGTGAAAAATGAACGTGTGAGAAATCATTGAACTGGAAAAGTGCACCTCCACTTTGTTGGACTTCTGTTTATATATATATATATATATATATAAATACAAAAAAATGTCTTCCACCCCGCGCTCAACCCACCAGCAGCAATATGGAGAAAGTCCCTGTTAGTGAACTTTCAAAGAATAACATAAACAAAAACAATAACCAATTGCGCTTGGTATAACTTTAAAACACTCAGATTTTAGTATTTCCAGTAGCTGTTCTTCCACGGTGTGGATTCTTATAACTGGTATCACCTGCAAGTATACCCTCACACCAGAGAACACACCCGAACAAAAAGACGGCCAGAATGGCCTAAATTAGATATGATACCAATTTGTTTTTATTAAAAAACATATAGAATTCCATAAATTCATATGAACATTTTTTTTACAGATAAAAGGTTCCATACATTCATATAAACATTCTTAAAAGAAAAACATCCAGATACAGTCAATAGGTTTTCTGTTCAAGCCTTTAAAGAACACCCTCACCCTTATAGGTGTATATTCTGTAGGGTGTATTAATGAACTAGATAAGAGACCGTTACGGTCTCTTATCTAGTTCATCTGTAAAAAAAATGTTCATATGAATTTATGGAATTCTATATGTTTTTTAATAAAAACAAATTGGTATCATATCTAATTTAGGCCATTCTGGCCGTCTTTTTGTTCGGGTGTGTTCTCTGGTGTGAGGGTATACTTGCAGGTGATACCAGTTATAAGAATCCACACTGTGGAAGAACAGCTACTGGAAATACTAAAATCTGAGTGTTTTAAAGTTATACCAAGCGCAATTGGTTATTGTTTTTGTTTATATATATATATATATATATACAAACAAACACATACATCTCCCAGTGTTTAGACTATGAATGTTAATATCTTAGATTTCTAAATGTCTGTTTTGTGTTTTGGTTAGTTATTGTTAATTGCTTTGGTTCCTGGGTATTGTCTCTTCGTTTGCTTTTGTCTTCAGGTGAGACAATGACAATCCAGTACTCATTGTTTTAAATAGAAACTCGGCTATCCTAGTAAACTAAGGTGTTTGCCTTCTTCATAGAATTTCAAAGCTTAGTGTAAATAAGGCCATTGTATTTTAGTCTCTGGGAGTTTTAATTTATGTGTGACTAATCTTCATGCTATTTAGAAGAAAAAGCAGACAGTGTGGGATTTATACAATATATATATATATATTAGATTTATATATACGGGAAGTCCCACACTCTCACCCAACACAGGTAACGGCTGGGGTGCCAAATCAAAGTCTGATCCAATCAATGGGTCAAACTCATAGTACAGTACAATGTTTCTTCACATAACTGTGGAGAAAGATAGCACTCTCCAGACTTGTTATAGTATACGTAATAAAGTCATTTATTCAAAACACTTGGTTCCATGTAATCTTCATGTCACAAACAAGGTATATACATAAAGGGCTCAACAACGTTTCGGTCCTGTATTCGGACCTTTCTCAAGGTATTTGCCAGTCAATCAATGCAAAGTCAAGAAAACAGCAGCATCAGTGTCAGCATCAAAGCAGGAACCAGGATAAATGACTTTATTACGTATACTATAACAAGTCTGGAGAGTGCTATCTTTCTCCACTGTTATGTGGAGAAACACTGTACTATATTAGATTTATGATATGTCTTTGTGGCTTTTCCATGAGAGTACAAATTCCACTGTAATTACTCATACCACCCTCTAATGCGCAGGACCGCGGGAGCGACCATACGCAATTTGCGAATATGTGCACGCACAGCCAAACACGCACGCACACAGAGGCCACCTATGTGGTGTTTGTATGTAATGTGTGTTTTGTAATATTATCTGACTTCGACAGTCCACCCTTTGGCAGTCATCAATAACTGCCACTAACTAATCAATAAACAGGAAAAAAATATTACCTATACAATATATACTAAAGCTTGGATGATCGGGGAAGAGTTGTAGGTGGGAAATGTATGACCTAGTGGGATAGTAAAAAGCATGTATGTATGAATCCATGTCTGAGGGGCATGTATCATCGTGCCGTATATGTTCTAGATAAGCTTCGAGGTATTGCGAAGTATACATTAAATCCTTCTTATCCCATATTAAGGGTCTGTAAGTGGGCCGACAAACACTACCGAGCTCTTTTTGGCTTCTTGTTCCAACAAATGGGGTGCACATTTAGTTGATGATACATGGAGGGGGAACACATGTGAGTGCTAGTATATGTGGATATCACCTGTCGACTATGTGTGTCATTAACTGAAGGTTGTAGAGATGAAGATAAGACACATATCTAAAATACATTCACATAACATTTACATAAATATTCTTGGGTAGGGCTGATGTCTTTTCCGGATGGGTGTATCTGGGCAGAGGGGGAGACAAAAGAAAAACAGGTGAACGAAACAGGCCATGAAATTCATTTGCAATCCTTATCATATCTCTATGGAAGGGTCATGAATTAAATCTGCTGCTATAACAGTACCCTTGCTCCTGAGACTCATCAACTTTGTGCCGTGCTTGCGCCGCATCAGAATTCGAACACACCTAAATATCAAGCCAATAATTATGACGACTCCCTGGATACAAAGGAGAAACTTCCCTACACTCATAATAACATTTTGAGCCCACTCTCCTAATCCTGAGAACCAATTTCGTGGGTTCAACCATGAGACCCAGCTGGTCAGCTCATTACCCACAGCCGTCAGGGTAAGGTTGTGTCTCCTCCGGAACTCCCACTTCAACTGCAAGATATCGTCCATCTTTTGATCGATAATCTCGGTTGGGTCATCAGTGCTGTTTGTAATATACGTGCAGCACTTCACACCATATTGAGTTGCCAAAGTGACACAGTACCCACCTGTCACGGCCGTGATATAATTAAGGACCATCCTGTGCTGGATCAGTTCCTTCTTGTAAGCTTGTAACTCCCTTCCCGTATACCTGAAGGTGTCGTCATACATCTCAGTGACATTATCTATCAAGTTCGCTAGCGCATGGATATACCTACAATTTATAATTCCTCTGGCAGTACGGGTGATGTCTAATGCGAGAAGGAATTGAATCCCAGGGGATTCGTGGATCAAATCAGAGGCTGCGTGCTCTGTCCTATCTATGAGGTGTCTCTTGACGATGTGTTCATAGTGAGTATGAGTATAAGGAGCCTGAGCACTGCGGTGAACATCTTTCATCTTATCATGGGCTATGGTCATGACCTCTGGTAACACTCTTCCAACATAACACAATCCCTCTGAGCTCGGGGCAAGCCACTTGTACGCCTTCCTCCCACATATGAAATAGGCATCATCGGGGAGAACATAGGGGACAGAATATAATATTACCATATTTCAAATTTTCCAAGTGAAAAACCCAATCCCTAGTTCTCCCATCTGCTCAGTACAAGTATCGGGCTGGATGATATGAGCACAGTACCCTGGTGATACTTCTCCAACCCACATGGTCTTGCTTCCTCGAGTATACCTATACCGGAAATACCTTCCACTGTTGGCTATTTGGCGTACAAGTTCAGAGTCTATGGGTATCCTATCAGCTCTGTGTGAAAAGGTCATTGTCTGGTTATTCCACGTCACTTCCCAATTTCCCGGTTTTCGGTAATTGGAAATATTGAAACATAATAAGGATCTATCTACATGATACTGGTGGAGCTTCAAACTAGGGGGCCTAGAAATATTGAATTTCTTGTCCACCGGTCTCCCACCCCGTAATTTGAGTACCTCATCTATTGCTAAAGGGTACGGTACTAATCCTGACTTGCTCTGACCTTGAGGTACTTGTGAGCACACCCAGCATTCTGTCTGGTTTAAGACCTTACCCACTAGTGAGTGGTAATCACTCAATGGATGACGGTCCATGTTGATATTAAGGCTGGACTGACATCTTTAGATGCACCCATCCTCGACTATGTTCTCACAATTCCTACAAATGCAATTTTCCTCAGCCAATAACCCTTCAGAGTGCCTCCGAGTTCCCTGACTACCAGAGCGCTTACTGATGCTAGCCTTTACTTGAGCGATGTGCCGCTCCTGAGATCCTACAAATTCATACTTGCTATCAGAACCCATTCCAGATCCCTGCTCGACCTCTCTGGGACCCTCACAAAAACAAACTGTCCTTATCAAAACCAGAGTTACTAATAGAACCCAAAACGCAGTCTCTTGTGATCGATCCATTTAGTTTAGGGAAAGGAGGAAAATAAGAAGGGGAAAAGACAGGAAAATGTAGGGGGAGGTGAAAAAAAGGAAAAAAATGATACTACAACCATTCTAGATCTGTGCTTGGATGCCCTTCAACAGTTCTGCCTCTCAACCTTCCCGGAACAAACACTCCAGTGATACGAGGTTCTCTACACTCTGCTCTTTGTCACGAGTTCTCTCCGGGTCAGCGGCCATTCTGTAGGGAACATAAATCTTGCATTTCAATGTGTTTAACTGTTGTGTATTATCAGTTGTGTGAAGTAAACCATCTGTGGAAAGTGAAAAGAGAAAGGAAATAATACAAAGAAAATTTTTCAGATTTGTGTTCACCATCAGGCTGTCACGCCATCATGCATATCGGTGTCTATGCACAGTCTCCCTTCACCAGTATTCTCATTCTCCACCCTTTGTGCATGACCAGGCACACTGCGTTAATACTGGTGTCCCTATGCTGGTGAGATATACTGGATTTGGGCAGAACTCTGAAAGACCAAGTAGGCCTGTGGCGTCTGAACTGTAACCCTGTCGGTGAACGTAAGAGATGAAGAGGAAGCTTTGAAGACAAATCACATAGAGTTTAGTAACAGATAAGTTGGTAGAGGCAAAGAAGATTTTACAAAGTTTGACATCTGGATTGGGCACTAAGGGGAATGATTCTCTACTCGGTCTGCTCCCCAAAAAAAATAAAAATCTATGTGTGTTATATCTCTACTGGGACTATCCCAGCCATCAATCCAGTGTCCTGTCCATTCTAAATTCATAGGGAACCCGGTATCTTTGAGATAATTTCCTCTACCTGTGATGGACATGTATCTAGAACAGTGAAATGCAACCTTAGTCTTCGTGGGTATCCAACATAATTCGTACTTCCTGGGCAGGAGCACGCTATATGTATACCATCTCTAACAAAACTTCTGCTAAATTAATTAGAAGTCACTTCTGCTAGAGAAAGAAGCAGAAGTTTAGAGACCTCCTCCTAACCCCAGTAATTTCTGTCAAAAAGGGTAAAGTTGCATTTATTCCATTCTTCCCATTAACCGAATCTGTGTTTTCTATATGGCTCGTGACTCCTTACTATATGTCCCTTGATCCCGTCTATGTGTTTAATAACGTGGCTTGTTTTCTCTGTCTAGGGGTCTATATTGGCTATGTGCTCTACTACTCTTGCAATCTCTAGCAAAATGTCCTTTATTTTATTTTTTTACAAATGTAACAATTTCTCTGTCTTTTCTTACCACCAGGGTTTTTTTGGGGTTTAGGCTGATGAGACTCTGGTGTAAGAGCCTGTATACTTTCAATCCCCAGCCTCTCCTCCTGCAGTTCTCTACGCCTAACAATATTTTTGTGGTGTACAATTGCGCACTCTCTAAGGCAAGCTACTGTGACCCCTCTCCAATTAGGCAAAGATGTTTGTACTCTGTCCCTTAACTGTCTTATCGAGTCCGTCCATCAACACAGAGACAGCCACCTCCCTGTAATTCGTATCGTTCCCTTTATATGATACCCCAATGTATCTATCCATTATTTGCAGATCCCGATGGAAATATTCAAATGTCATTTCATTTTCCCTCTGTTTTATGGAGAAAACTTTTCTCCACTTAACAGTTGTGTGGAAATACAACTCTAGTTGCATGTTAATTTGCTCTAAGTTCTCCTGATTGTGTTTTGTCAGTCATAAGACTATCCGACGCTAATCTACAATCAGTGATACATTTTTTGGAGTCAATATTGGGAGGTAGGCACGCTTTAAAAAATATCCGCCAGTATTTGTTTGTCGGTTCATACGCATTACCCAGATCTCTGAAAAATTTCTGACATCTGGCTACATGCTTCCGAGGGTCGGGGAATTCTGAAATTATTGATCGCAGCTCATCTCTGGGCCACAGGCAATACATTGCATTATTCCTGGTGAGGATTATTCCCTGACTATCGGTTCCCCCATTGGGGGTTACTATTTCCAAGACAGGGTGTAATTCTACCGTTCTGTTCCTAATCGGTTTACTGTGAGGTGTTGTTGTCTCTGTGCAATAAACTGTCTCACACTTACCAGTAGCTGTGACCTCACCAGTTCTTTCATTGGGGAATATTGTTACTGCTCTACCTGGTTGGACAGGCCCCACCTGAGTTTCCTGCAGCTAGGTGACTGCTTGGAAGAGAGCTGCGATTTGGCTGGATATATTTGTTATTAAAAAAAGATATAGATTCAATATATATATTACAAAGTACAGTATACCTATAGTTACAACTCATACAGTAAGCAGTTAAAACATACAGTTACAAACAATTACAGTTACAGGCCAGCGATACAATTACCATTCCCTCCAATGCATCTTATGTCTCTCTCTCTCTGTAAATAAATACAGGAACTGATCTGCCAGCAAGTCCATCATCCTCTTGTGACCTATAACCTTGAAAAGACTTAAAAAAACAGGATACATCTTGCAAAAAATAATTAGGGTTAATACATTGTTTTTACATACTGCTATCATTTACGGGTATACCATTGACTGTAGCCATCTCTTCCCCTTCGACCTGTGTCGACAATGGTGTGTTTGTGTTCCCATTCCCGCTAGGTTTTGAACCTGTTTTGCGAATTTGTTCTCTTTGCATATCCCCCTCCTGTTGCCATAATTTTTAACAATCATTATGTCTAATCCTTTGTTTTCTGGATTTAAGAAGACATATTCTACTGCTTACATTTTGCAGTACCTCTGGTTCAAAGCTGCCCAACCTAGGGAATGGTTCCCTATCATTGTTAGTCATACATATCCACTTATAGCATAAACCTTCTGTGTGTGAACCATATTTTTCACACATGATTAACCTTGCTGAGCCTTTTGGCCACAATTCTGCCTGAACCCTGTCTAAACGTCTCTTACTTGAGCAACTGGCTCCCATATTTGTGGGTCTCTTCTAATATCTTTAAAAAAATTCCCACAAACACCAAAATACTCAATATAAGTAGACAGTGGAAGTATACCTGAGCGCCTTCCACTCACTCTCACCCACGCTGGCCAATACAACGATACACTGTTGATAGCGGATCACAATGTACCCAACTTAGGGCTCCTATCAGACCTTACACCGTAATTTCTTTCGGTGGAAGTTCTGTTTGGAATATTTTCCTGAGAGAGGCAGTGAAAATTTCCTTTTCGGTTTCTTTCACTGGAATTGTTTGTAGGGTGAAAAACAGAGAAATTAGATAACTATCTTTCACCCTTTCCAGTGAAGCCCACCAGGGAGATTTCCTGAAGTTATCAAAGAAAAACCCCTTTGTCTATACAATCACGTCTGCGTTTGCTCTTCCACAGATTACACAATAATATCACGTTGCTCTGTGCAGAACAAACGGACATGTGATGCAATAGCACAGCCTATAGATACTAGTTATCTATATGCCCTACGATTGCTGTAGACCACCTAGTAGACCACCTAGAGTTGTATGGGATACCACTCAGTCCACCAAGACCACCTAGTCCACTTGTTAATAACGCAGGGTTGTGAACCCTACACCAGCGGGCCTCTACTAACCCAGTGTGTCCACCTAGACCACCTAGCAATCCACCTAGTCCACCTAGTTCTTGGGTTCAGTATCCACTCACTCCTGCATTCGCTCACTCAAATACACTTTATTTTTCTGTACAGAAAATTAGGATTCATTCAAGTTAGCAGCTTTACCCCAGAGGCAATACAGTTTTTTTTTAAACTAAACTTAGAGTAACCTGCTTTTGAAATCTGATAGTTATGTGCTATTGTATTATATGTCTACTATCCCACCTTTGAACTAAACTACACTATTGTATAATTTGTACTCAGCACCCGCATTCTTACATACTTTGCGCAAACACGCAACCGTGCGTGTCCTTTACTTTGTCCGAGACACGTGTACCAATGTGCGTACGCAATAAAACAACTCACACAATTTCTATAAATGTGAGCAATATTAACTATAATCGCTCACTTAACACGCCACAAAGTTTCTTTCTGTATAAACCTTTATGCAGAACTGCGTTTGTGTCTTTACGCTTACTTCCTTAAAATACTGTTATTTCAAATGTACCTATATATTTACCTATATAGCAACAAATGTATCCTATTTCACACAGATCTATAATGACTCTAGCAATAAACAATAATTTAAATGATATGATTCCGATTGGATAGCTATCTTGCAGAACATACACTGATATAAATATACACATAATTATAATAATTATATATATACCACTCACTGGTCTCCTGAGACTCTTTTACCCATTCAGTGCTTCTAATTTGCATATGAAAGCTATGTGCTTTTGCCTGTCTGTAAAAGCAGTTACACGGGTTAATTTGCATTTCAATGGCTACCTTTTAGCAAGCACAGTTAACTGAATCCTAGAGGTAGAAGGGAAAAAAAAACTTAGTTTTTTTTGTGTGTAATTCTTACATCAAGTATTAATCTTACTATTAACTTTTCACTAGGCCCAGCTGAAACTATTTGTAATTGACTATGGCATGGGTTAAATAAAAGCATTGGCAACTCATAAATGGTGATTGATGTGACCAAGGAGAGCTGATTATTCTGGGCAGTGAAAATCAGCCATTTAAAAAAATGACTTTCCCAAAATGGTCGCTGCTCCTCCCCCTTCCACATCCATGAGGGTTACACAAAATGGTGGACAGGCCATGTGGTTAGTCCAAAATGGAGGACAGACCATGCGGCTTCCTTTGTCACAAAGAAATCACACATCATACAAGCCCCTGAAGTTATTTTAGGCCTGAGTTAAACATAAAAACTATATCAATGCCATGCAGCAACTTTTAAATGTACTTTTAACCCTACTTAACAGATAAGCAATCCAATCTGAATCAAACACAACATGACTTATTTGAACCTTGTTTTGCAACAATGTGAGAGAGTATGCAAAGAGTATGGGTGCTACGCTTTTGTTGTGTATGCATTTGGCGCCAAAAATAAATTCACAGATTTTAAATAGCTTTGTTTCCTGCTTACCGTACGAGTTCTACCAGCATTTCTACAAACCATACAGAGCAGTCACCATCTAATCAGCAATTGAGTAGGGTTTTCAGTGCATCCACCAACCAAGAAAAGGATATGTAGGATCCCTGTCCACCCTTATGCTGATAGATTAAGTCTGCTTGTGACCTGTTAAGCAGTGAAAATGTGGAAAACCGGAGGATGCCCCCAATTGATAATGCAGATTATCTTACAGGAATGAAAGCTATACCTTAAACACACCTTAAATACACTTTAAACCTTTAGCCGCTGTGGACGCTATACTTAATACACACTCTATGTACTTTGTACGCTATTAGCGTACAAAGTCACGTGCTGTGTACGGACTTAGCGTACAAATGCTGCGCTGACGGTACAAAGTACTCACAGCGCGTACACACCCAGAGATACACTTTAAACATTTACAGTGATGCAATGCAATGCTATTACACTTTAAACCTTATGCAGCAATGCAGTGTGATGCTATTACACTTTAAACCTTATGCAGCAATGCAGTGTGATGCTATTACACTTTAAACCTTATGCAGCAATGCAGTGTGATGCTATTACACTTTAAATCTTAGCAGGGAAAGAAATACACCACACCAATTGTGATTTTACCGCTGGGTTCCGACACCACAGTGGATTATTTCTGAAAGGGGGTTTACAATACAAATCATACACTACAATACAAGACAATATAACAGAATAATGGCTACAGTCAATGTACATATGTGATTGGAATTGCTTGCGCAACCCGGTCCGGTCATCGGTCATCACGGGTGATGACCTTCAGAGTCTGTGATAGTGACCTGGCCTGCAGTTGGCTCTCTATACAGAAGATCAAAACATAATACAATAGACACTGTGTGCTCTTCTTCCATTGGTTCGGGGGTGGTACATATCCTGTGCACCGAGGACCATTGGTCAGCTCAAGAAGTGGGCGATGGCTAGCACTTGAGATGTGGTTTCTGTTGTTTGCATCTGAGTTCTCACCCCATGACCAGTTAAACCCATCACATTAATCATACATACATCTGGTATTATTAATAACTTAATGTGGTAATATATAATAATGTTCTTATTCCCACCAGATTAATGTTTACGTGACTCTGAACAATATGATCCCACACATGATATGATTATCTATTTCAATCCTCAAGATATACATATATCCACATATATCCATATACTCATATATATATATATATATATATATATATATATACATATATATACACACACACACATACTCCTGCTATCACAATTTGTTAGGAATTTATATATATATATACATCTACAAACAAACACATACATCTCCAAGAGTTTAGACTATGAATGTTAATATCTTAGATTTCTAAATGTCTGGTTTGTGTTTTGGTTAGCTATTGTTAATTGCTTTGGTTCCTGGGTGTTGTCTCTTTGTTTGTTTTTGTCTTCAGGTGAGACAATGACAATCCAGTACTCATTGTTTTAAATAGAAACTCGGCTATCCTAGTAAACTAAGGTGTTTGCCTTCTTCATAGAATTTCAAAGCTTAGTGTAAATAAGGCCATTGTATTTTTTAGTCTCTGGGAGTTTTAATTTATGTGTGACTAATCTTCATGCTATTTAGAAGAAAAAGCAGACAGTGTGGGATTTATACAATATATATATTAGATTTATGATATGTCTTTGGGCTTTTCCATGAGAGTACAAATTCCACTGTAATTACTCATACCACGCTCTAATGTGCAGGACCACGGGAGCGACCATACGCAATTTGCGAATATGTGCATGCACAGCCAAACACGCACGCACACGGAGGCCACCTATGTGGTGTTTGTATGTAATGTGTGTTTTGTAATATTTTCTGACTTCGACACTCTCAATGGAAGAGGAAAAATACATCTGATAAAATGGCTGCACTCAAAGCAATCTGAAAAGAAGACAGGCTGCTCCGCTGTAACTTATCTAAGTTGTCTAAGTAACAGCACAGTAGCATGTCTTTTTTGTCTTTTTTTCAAGTCATTTTCAGTGCCGGTGTTTTAGCACATATATATACGTATATATATATATATATATATATACACACAAAAAACACGTGTAACATGCAGCACTCAGGGACAGTGTACTCTGCGAATTAACAGGCATTTATTTGTCACTTCGGGGACTACTCTGCTGGCTCCGAGAGTGCCGTGGCCAGAAGCTGGGATGGCGTTTGCAGCGGGACGGGAAAAAATCCACCATTAAGATAGTTTTAGTTCACTTTCAGCTGTTTACTGTTTTATGTTTCCTGAAGACAGGTATAGGTCATTAGTATGGCCTCATCTAGAATATTGTGTTCAATTCTGGAGGCCATATCTTCAGAAGGATATTAATACATTAGAAACTGTACAAAGAAGGGCAACTAAAATGGTGCATGGCCTACATCACAAAACATACCCAGAAAGAAAAAAACCCCTCAATATATACAGTATGGAGCAGAAAAGGGAATGATAGCAACTTTCAAATATATCAAGGGGTTTAACAAAGTCCAGGAGGGAAAACATTCTTCAAATGAAGAGAAGTATTAGAACATGAGGACATGCACTGAAACTGGAGGATGGTAGGATCAGGGTAAATTTGAGGTAGAATTACTTCACTGAAAGAGTAGTGGACAAGTGGAATAGCCTCCCATCAGAGGTTTTAGAGGCTAAGACAGTAGAGCAATATAAGCACGCATGGGATAGACATAAGGATATCCTTACAAAGAAATAAGGATCAAATATGGTTTGAGGTAAAAATATGGTAAAAAAGGGGCAGACTAGATGGGCCAAGTAGTTCTTGTCTGCCGTCACATTCTATGTTTCTGTATGGTCCCTGAAATGTTGATTAATAAAAACCTGCTAGTTCATCAAGTCTACTCTCTCTGACTGACTGTCAATTCCATTGTCTGCATGTGGAGATGTACTTTCCTAAGGAGGGCATCATAGCAATAAAATTGGTTAGAGTGCTGGATGCTCCATGCTTTTGTAATATATATATATATATATATATATATATATATATACATGCTCAGTGGCAGTATGGGCAGGGCTGGATTAACAATGGGGTGGGCAGAGCTGCAGCTCCAGGCCCCCTGTCAAAATAGGTCCAAAGACTAAGCTGCAGATTGTCACCCGTTGGGCAGCACAACATGATTAGAATCATTATAGAATCTCACCAGGGGTGGTGTCTGCAGTGTCAGGCAGTGTGTCTGCCTCCCATCTGACCTCGCTTGACTCATAAAGAGTCTAGTATGCTCTGATGCTGTGGCTTGTTCCTCTTACAGAACTAGTCACCATAGCCATGCGCTGGATGCACAGCCCTAAGGCAACCCCAAAATCCCAACACAGGTACCGGCCCGAAACCCCAACACAGCACGGAATCCCAGTGCCAGAATTCTGACCGATGGCATCCCAATGGTTAGTATTGGGGTGACAGTAAGGGCCTGGGGGGGCTTAGGGTTAGGCACTACAGGGGTGATAGCTGTAGCCACCCCATCCAAATCATAGCCCTCGCCGCCACTCCTTGTGATTGATTAGCTGTAGTCAACACCCCCCACTATCTTAGCCCTAACCGCCACCTTAGGCAGGTTAGGGTTAGGGTAGGGGGCAGGGAAAGGGTAAATAAATTACCATGTCCCCTGTTGGCATTCTAAAAGTCGGTCATCTGACTGCCGGCATATTGTCCGTCAAAATTTCATATTACTTCCTGAGGTATTTTACTAGTGTATAGGGGGTCATTCAGATGTGATTGAAGTTGCCTGGTCTGTAGCAAAGCACCGATTATCTGCACTTTGCACATGTGGAGAACCCTTTCTGTGCATGTGCAAACGGGTCCTGAAATGATGGGCACAGGACAACATCAGACGGTCAAAGATAGACAGTCAGATGCCATTTGGGGGTGACACGCCTCCATTTCTCCAAACAAAAGCATGTCACCGCCGCTTAATGGGAAGGAAGAGACCAGTATCTCCATCAGAGAACATAGATTTCATGGCCTCTATGCACCCCATGATTCATGCAGTCAGCCGATGGTGTCCAATACAGGATATGATCCATTATAGCTGGACGCTGGAATCCAGAGCAATCAAAATACCGGTACACAGATTTGCCAACCCACAGGGACTACTCCCACTCGCAAGGTGCTTGGTGCATTCACCCACTTGCTGGCATTCTGCTGCCAGGATCCCGGGGGCAATTTGCTGACCCCCGGGTTCTCGAACGCCGGTCTCCCAGCCCCAGCCAGTTCAGATATCTTATCAGAAAAACATACAATATTTCTGGAGTGCGTTGATAATCCAAATAAATGTGTTCATTTCCCATGGGAAACTTATTAATTGAATTGCAGAAGAGATTACCAATGATCTGACCGTATTTATTTTTGTGCATTGTGGTGTTATGGTACAAGGGAGAAATGCTGAAAGTTCCAAAGCCATGCCACACCAACCAGTGGCGTAAGTTTCTCCCAATTGCCCGGAGGCAAGATAAATATTGGTGCCCCCGTATTTCCTATATCAAGATAAGTGTGTGTGTGTGTGTGTGTGTGTGTGTGTGTGTGTGTGTGTGTGTGTGTAACAGCAGACACTTTACTGATGGAGCTATTTGCTCCTGTAGAGGAAGCATGAGAATTCTAACTATATGAAGTTACGTGTAATTGTCAGAGAAGTATCTTCCTATAGTTAAAATTCTCATATTTCCTATACAGGTGCAAACCGCTTCATCAGTAAGGTGTCTGCTTCCAGTGTAATAGGTTGTGGTTTCTAATCCTGGGTGTGACACTTGTAAAATTTGTATAATAAAGAGCGTGTGATTTGTAAGGTGCAGGGACTAGTGAGGAAGTCAGCCACTGAAAACATAGCAGCAGCTATCAATTAACTTAATTCACTGGTGCCACAGAATGGGAGCAGAGGTGCCCCTTTCAGAGCAGGAGCCCGGCGGCAGATGACTCCGTTGCCTCCTAGAGTTCTGCCTCTGACACCAACTCCATTAGCCTATGTTTAGTCTGACTCAGGTGTTTAGTGGAAGGAGGAGCAAAGAGGAAACTTATACCTCTTTCAGACCACATTTGGCTTCTTGGCCCCCCTCAGGCCCCTTTCACACTGCTGTCCCCAGCCCAGCACACTAACGGGTTGGTGAAGTCAGCTGTGACGTGTGCAGAGGCAGCGCCTTATTCAACCCTGGTCGGACTGTG
Source organism: Pseudophryne corroboree (assembly GCF_028390025.1). Lineage (NCBI taxonomy): Eukaryota > Metazoa > Chordata > Amphibia > Anura > Myobatrachidae > Pseudophryne > Pseudophryne corroboree. The sequence continues at coordinate 324,987,744 of NC_086444.1, read as the reverse complement.
CATGCGCTCGCACCTTGACTTCTGTGTACCGTATCAGCTTCAGTCCATAGAAGCCTTGGTTTGCACATGCGTAGTCAAGCTGCCACTTGACTGCACATGTGCTGAGCATGATTAGAGAATCGTAGCCCAGTCTGGCAGTCCCAGAGTGAGGAAACCTCTCCCAATGGGACTGCCTGTTCTGCGGTTGACTGGCAAGTAGGATTTCTAATAGAAGTCATCACTGCCAGTCACTGTGTAGCCAGTGCAGTCACAGGGGCTACTTCAGACCTGATCGCTAGGCTGCGTTTTGTACAACCTGCGATCAGGTCTAAACTGCGCATGCATATGCACCGCTATGTGCAGGCGCATCACACAGGTACAAGGCGGATCGCCGCTCAGCGATGGGTTTGTGCGAAGAATTCATTTGCACAGGCGTTCGCAAGGAGATTGATGGGAAGAAGCCATTTGTGGGTGTCAACTGAAAAACGCAGGCATGTCCAAGCATTTGCAGGGAAGGTTCCTGACATCAATTCCGGTCCCAGACAGGCTGAAGTGATCGCAGTGGCTGAGTAAGTCCTGGGCTGCGCAGAGACTGCCCAAAATCTATTTGTGCAGGTCTGCTACACATGCGTTCACACCCTTGCACAGTTTAAATACACTCCCCTTGTAGACGGTGACTATGTGATCGCAGCAGTGCAAAAATCGCCTGCTAGCGATCAGGTCTGAATTAGTCCCACAGACTGCAACTGGCTCACTACCTGCAGTGATAGATCTTACTGGGGAAGGGGGGGGGGGGGGGGCTACAGTCCGGCAATCCATAGGTAAAATCTGCCACTAATGGATTGTATGCTTTATTACAAATATAACTTTTGTCTAGTACCCTGTTTAGTATCATCATCAATGTTTGAAGTACTTACCATAGTACATACTTCACGAAAGGGGCTTCAGTATTTGGCATACAGTGTCCAAATAGCGGGACTGTCCACTGGAAACGGGAGTGTCCTGCTGGAATCGGTACAGTTGGGAGGTATGGGAATGGAACTAAATTTTTCTAAGCAGAGTTGACAAGTGCGGTATGATTGTGTTCTATTCTAATGAGAACAATAGCTGTCTGTAGTTTTTGTGTTCTTCTTCTATTTGTATGTGTTTTGTCACAAAACCAGAGTCTACAGAGCAACCAGAGAGGAGGGGGGGCCCGCATGGAGCCTGCACACAGGCCAGTTAGTCACTATGGGGTCTATTTACTAAGCCTGGATGGAGATAAAGTCGCTGGAGATAAAGTACCAGCCAATCGGCTCCTAACTGTCATTTTTCAAACACAGCTGGTGGCATAGCAGTTAGGAGCTGATTGCCTGGTACTTTATCTCCAGCAACTTTATCTCCATCTCTCCATCGAAGGCTTAGTAAATAAACCGCTATGTAGCCAGTGCAGTCACAGACTGCCACTGGCTCATTCCCTGCAGTGGCGGATTTTACTGGGGGCCTACAGTCCTGCCGCCCATAGGTAAAATCCGCCTCTAAGTATTGCTTTATTACAATATTCGTTTTGCCAAGTACCATGTTTGTTATTATCAATTTTTTAATAACTTACCATTAGTACATACTTCACCAAAGGTGCTTCAGTATTTGGCATACTGTACAAACTGTTTCCATTAAGGAATAAAGTTATGGAATAACTTTGTATTATTATACATTACTACTTTACACTACACACATGTACACATAACCCATGCAGACACTGAATAGTTAATACTCTGTGTTGACTTAACATGATTTTGCTTTCACAATTACAAAATAATTCCATCATCTGACACCTTTTATTTTAATCCAAACCAAAAACATATACTAATCTTTAATTTATAACAATTCAGCAGTGCATGAATTTCATTACATTAGGAAGGCCTAGGAGAGAGGCGTTGTTTTGATTATGTGAGACACACTTAATATCATATTTGCTCACTGGGTTGAATAAAGATAACTTTGCAGCTCTGTGCTGTAGTGTCATGCAGAAAATGAGTTTAGATTTGTAACTTCAAACTATTACCTCTCTCTGGAAATTAAACTCCATATATAATCTGTCTGTTAATTTATATTATTAATATACTGCAGGCATTTCATAATCTAAGAAACCTGAGCAGAAAGTTAAGCATTTTAGGGTACACTGCCTATAGTATAGTACCCGCAACACTGGTACTGAGACTGCTGTGAAGTGAACAACAGCCAAGAAACTGACACAGCAGAATGTATTGAATTTAACAGCAAGTTGTAATTTAGCACATCAAGACCAGCCTACTCATACAGCATGTTAGGTAGAGAGAAACCACAAAGAAATGAACAAAATACTTTTTTTGCACCTATTTGCAATACATGTGGTGCCTTCCCAATGTCAGTTATAGGTTCGGTATGTGTGACCGGCCGACAGGATGCCGGCGGTGACAATACCATCGCTGGCATCCCAATCTTTAAAATCCTGACAGGAGCATGATAAATATGCTATCCCCTCTCCCCTACCCCCTAACGTTCCCTTCATGCAGCCTATCCCCAAACTCAACCTCACCCCTTAGTGCCTAAACCTCCCCCTGGTGGTTCCTAAACCTAACCCACAGCCTAACCCTAATCCCCCTGGGTGAAGCTTAAACCTAACCTCCCCCTCTCCGGCCCTAACCCTGATTCACTATATTTATGGTCGGGATGCCAGCTGTCAGGATTCTGTGTTTGCATTCTGATGGGTCCATTGTCGGTATTCCGACTGCCGGGATCCCGACAGCAGGTATCTTAACCGCATCCCTACCTAAGTACTGCATTTAAAAATGCCTATAAACCAGTCTGTTTATACTTCCCTCCATTGTCAGTGAGGTAACTGTTAAAAATGAAATAAAGCAGGGGCACAGTGACATTATACTGGATGGCATGCCTGGAGCTTCCTAAGAACCAGTCTACATCCAAACTTTCCTCTTCTCCCCTAAAATACACAGTGTCATGGAAGCACGAAGAGAGTTTGGAGGGCATATTGGAAATATGCATATGTAACTAAAAATGAGTATGGCCGCCAAAAAATGTTTGTAAGCCATTTTGGGGAGGAATTATATATGCTCCTACCATTTGGCACCCATTAGCCGCTGGAAACTCAATTATATATATATATTTACAGCACTACCAGATAAACATATGCCCTTACAGTTCCAGATACATATATGCCCCACAGTGCCAGATACACATATGCCCCCACAGTGCCAGATACATGTATGCCCCCACAGTGCCAGATACACATATTCCCCCAAAGTGCCAGACACACATATGCCCCCAGTAGCGCTGCTCACTGACACCGGGCTCCTCTGCTGCTGCCAATGCCGCCAGGCTCTGCTGGCTACCGCCGTCCTCCTCTGCTGCTGTCACTGCTGCTGGGGTCTGTTGGGTGCATCGGGCTTCTCTGCTGCTGCCACCACAGCCGGGCTCCTCTGCTGCTTTCACCACCGCCGGGCTCTGCTGTGGCCGGGGGGAGAGGAGCGCACTACGTGCCTCCCCTGCCCCTCAATCTGTACTCCGACGGTGGACATCTCAAATATAGCGCTGATTCATGAGCTGATCAAAGGTCCGGCAGCCAATCAGGCTTCTGGTCTGCTAGCTCTGATTGGCTGACAAAGAGGCACCTGATTTGAGTTGCCTGACAGACTGGCTGATGGTCGCCTGTAGAAGTCCAGCATCCTCTGCGGCCGCTCCTATGGAACCTACCTTAAGCCGGCCCTGGGTGCTTCAACAGTAATGCGCACCGCAGATAAACAATTAAATTGTTTTGACATGTGCTCATTAGTTTTCATGACTGATAAAACAACTGAATTGTGCCCGTGGTGTTTGGTTATTTTAAAATATATATTTATACATATTTTCTAGCACTAATCTACTATCCAATTAATTAATTCTTGTTTTCTGTGTTTTAGATTATATTGTCACAATCTATTATTATTCTCTAAACTTTAGATGTTGTACTTTCTGATTTTGTCTCATTTACAGGAGATGAGAATACAATGTGGTAAAAAGAGTGGTGTGTGACTTCATAATACAAATAAAGTAGCCATGTTCTAGGCAACACATCATCAGACAGCCATACATTTTTAAATGGCTCATGCAAGCTATATTAACAAATGACAAGTAAATTTACATGATGCACAATGTTGTCGTAAGTAATAATCAACATTGTGTATACCCAATACATACATATTTTTTAATTAATTATAATCATCTAAATAGTAAGATAATGATAAGACAATGACAAGATAATGCCAAGTAAATAGTTAAAATAAGATAATGCTCTTTATTACTGTTTAAAATATAACAAGTGTAAATAAATCACATTCAACTATAGAAGAAATAATGAAAAAAAAAATGTAATACAATTTTGCCCTCCTGGAGTGTAGCAATGCTCTTACCCAGTATGAAGGTAAGATGAACACAGTAACAGGAGTTTTCGTGGATGTAATACGCAGAAGCAGAGTCCGCCTTTATCCAATCAATGAGAAAGAAAATTAATAAGCTATGTCACCCTCTTCCAGTGTATCCTAATTTCGTCATACAGTAGATGCACTAAACCTATAGATATTAGATCTGCTCTCCAATTTGTCCTCTAATGAACAGGATGATAGCAAAAGCTGTTATAATGCTCTGTCTAATACATAATAATATTACAGTACGTAACTTTATATACTGTATTACTCAGCCATTTAGAGCCTTCAATACTTGTATGTTTTACTTATTTTGGAGGAAGAACATTGACTACAAAATGTCAATTAACATATTAATACAATGGTTTTGTCAACTCCACATGTCCTAAAAATTACTTCCCCCTTTCTCCTAGACACCACTTTTAAGTAGAGATGTGCAGCGGGCATTTTTCGGGTTTTGTGTTATGGTTTTGGATTCGGTTCCGCTGTCGTGTTTTGGATTCGGACGCATTTTGGCAAAACCTCCCTTAAGAATTTTTGTCGGATTCAAGTGTGTTTTGTATTCGGGTGTTTTTTTTTCAAAAAAAACTAAAAAACAGCTTAAATCATAGAATTTGGGGGTAATTTTGATCCTATAGTATTATTAACCTCAATAACCATAATTTCCACTCATTTCCAGTCTATTCTGAACACCTCACACCTCACAATATTATTTTTAGTCCTAAAATTTGCACCGTGGTCGCTGGATGACTAAGCTAAGCGACCCAAGTGGGCGGCACAAACACCTGGCCCATCTAGGAGTGGCACTGCAGTGTCAGACAGGATGGCACTTAAAAAAATAGTCCCCAAACAGCACATGATGCAAAGATAAATAAAAAAAATAGGTGCAAGATGGAATTGTCCTTGGGCCCTGGGCCCTCCCACCCACCCTTATGTTGTATAAACAGGACATGCACACTTTACCAAACCCAACATTTCAGTGACAGGGTCTGCCACACGACTGTGGCTGAAATGATTGTTTGGTTTGGTCCCCCACCAAAAAAGAAGCAATCAATCTCTCCTTGCACAAACTGGCTCTACAGAGGCCAGATGTCCACCTCCTCCTCATCGTCCGATTCATCACCCCTTTCACTGTGTACATCCCCCTCCTCACAGAGTATTAACTTGTCCCCACTGGAATCCACCATCACAGGTCCCTGTGTACTTTCTGGAGACAATTGCTGGTAAATGTCTCCATGGAGGAATTGATTATAATTCATTTTGATGAACATCATTTTCTCCACATTTTCTGGAAGTAACCTCCTACGCCGATCGCTGACACGGTTACCGGCTGCACTAAACACTCTTTCGGAGTACACACTGGAGGTGGGGCAACTTAGGTAAAATAAAGCCAGTTTGTGCAAGGGCCTCCAAATTGCCTCTTTTTCCTGCCAGTATACGTACAGACTGTCTTACATGCCTACTTGGATGCTGTCACTCATATAATCCTCCACCATTCTTTCAGTGGTGACAGAATCATATGCAGTGACAGTAGATGACATGTCAGTAGTCGTTGGCAGGTCCTTCAGTCCAGACCAGATGTCAGTTTTTGCTCCTGACTGCCCTGCATTACCGCCAGCAGGTGGTTTTGGAAATGTTATCCTTTTCCTGGCAGCTCCAGTGGCGGTAGAAAATGAAGGAGGAGCTGTTGGCGGGTCACGTTCCGCTTGACTTGACAAGTGTCTCACCAGCAGGTCTTTGAAAATCTGCAGACTTGTGTCTGCCGGAAAGAGAGATACAACGTAGGCTTTAAACCTAGGATCGAGCACGGTGGCCAAAATGTAGTGCTCTGATTTCAGCAGATTGACCACCCGTGAATCCTGGTTAAGCAAATGAAGGGCTCCATCCACAAGTCCCACATGCCTAGCGGAATCGCTCCGTTTTAGCTCCTCCTTCAATCTCTCCAGCTGCTTCTGATAAAGCCTGATGAGGGGAATGACCTGACTCAGGCTGGCAGTGTCTGAACTGACTTCACGTGTGGCAAGTTCAAAGGGTTGGAGAACCTTGCACAACGTTGAAATCATTCTCCACTGCACTTGAGTCAGGTGCATTCCCCCTCCTTTGCCTATATCGTAGGCAGATGTATAGGCTTCAATGGCCTTTTGCTACTCCTTCATCCTCTGAAGCATATAGAGGGTTAAATTCCACCTCGTTACCACCTCTTGCTTCAGCTGATGGCAGGGCAGGAGTGTTTGCTGGTGCTCCAGTCTTCAGGACGCGGTGGATGAATGCCGAAAGTGGTCCGCAATTTTTCGGGCCACCGTCAGCATCTCCTGCACGCCCCTGTCGTTTTTAAAAAAATTCTGCACCACCAAATTCATTGTATGTGCAAAACATGGGACGTGCTTGAAGTTGCCCACATGTAATGCACGCACAATATTGGTGGCGTTGTCCGATGTCACAAATCCTCAGGAGAGTCCAATTGGGGTAAGCCAATCTGCGATGATGATCCTCAGTTTCCATAAGAGGTTGTCAGCTGTGTGCCTCTTATGGAAAGCGGTGATACAAAGTGTAGCCTGCCTAGGAACGAGTTGGCGTTTGCGAGATGCTGCTACTGGTGCCACTGCTGCTGTTGTTGCTGCGGGAGGCAATACATCTACCCAGTGGGCTGTCACAGTCATATAGTGCTTAGTCTGCCCTGCTCCACTTGCCCACATGTCCGTGGTTAAGTGGACAGTGGGTACAACTGCATTTTTTAGGAAACTGGTGACTCTTTTTCTGACGTCTGTGTACATTCTTGGTATCGCCTGCCTAGAGAAGTGGAACCTAGATGGTATTTGGTAACGGGGACACACTACCTCAAGCAATTCTCTAAGTCCCTGTGAACTAACGGCAGATACCGGACACACGTCTAACACCAACATAGTTGTCAATGCCTGAGTTATACGCTTTGCAACAGCATGACTGCTGTGATATTTCATCTCCCTCGCAAAGGACTGTTGGCCAGTCAATTGCTTACTGGAAGGAGTACAAGTGGTCTTCCGACTTCCCCTCTGGGATGATGATCGACTCCCAGCAGCAACAGCAGCAGTAGATGTTCCACTCAAGGATCCATCGGAGGAATCCCAGTTAGGAGAGGACTCGTCAGACTTGCCAGTGACATGACCTGCAGGACTATTGGCGTTCCTGTCTAAGGAGGAAATTGACACTGAGGGAGTTGGTGGGGTGGTTTGCAGGAGCTTGGGTACAAGAGGAAGAAGGGATTTAGTTGTCAGTGGACTGCTTCTGCTATCACCCAAAGTTTTTGAACTTGTCAATGACTTCTGATGAATGCGCTCCAGGTGACGTATAAGGGAGGATGTTCCTAGGTGGTTAACGTCCTTACCTCTACTTATTACAGCTTGACAAAGGCAACACACGGCTTGACACCAGTTGTCTGCATTTCTGTTGAAATAATTCCACACTGAAGCGGTGATTTTTTTTGTATTTTGACCAGGCATGTCAATGGCCTTATTCATCCCACGCACAACAGGTGTCTCCCCGGGTGCCTGAATTAAACAAACCACCTCTCCATCAGAATCCTCCTTGTCAATTTCCTCCTCAGCGCCAGCCACACCCATATCCTCATCCTGGTGTACTTCAACAGTGACATCTTCAATTTGACTATCAGGAACTGGACTGTGGGTGCTCTTTCCAGCACTTGCAGGGGGCATGCAAATGGTGGAAGGAGCCACCTCTTTTTTCCGTACAGTGTTGGGAAGGTCAGGCATCGCAACCAACACAATTGGACTCTCCTTGGGGATTTGTGATTTAGAAGAACGCACATTTCTCTGCTGTGCTTTTGCCAGCTTAACTCTTTTAATTTTTCTAGCGGGAGTATGAGTGCTTCCATCCTCATGTGAAGCTGAACCACTAGCCATGAACATAGGCCAGGGCCTCAGCCGTTCCTTGCCACTCCGTGTCGTAAATGGCATATTGGCAAGTTTACGCTTCTCCTCAGATGCTTTTAATTTAGATTTTTGGGTCATTTTACTGAACTTTTGTTTTTTGGATTTTACATGCTCTTTACTATGACATTGGGCATTTCATCGTCTTGGCCATGACTAGTGGCAGCAGCTTCAGCACTAGGTGAAAGTTGATCTTGACCTTTCCCAATTTTACCCTCCACATTTTTGTTCTCCATTTTTTAATGTGTGGAATTATATGCCAGTAATATATCTGGAATTAGACAGCAGTAATGTCTGGAATTAGATACCACTAGATAGATACCAGATACCACTGTGACTGGAATGATGATGACCTATGCACAGTGACAGGACACTACCACAGCACCCTACAGCAGCAAGATGCAGCACAAGACACTGGACTTTTAGTCACCACAATGCAGCACTGATACTGAGCACAGATATTGAGCACTGATGAGGATAGTAGAACTGACACTGGGCAGCGAGAACAGCACTGGACTACTGTACTGTAGTATTATATACTGGTCACCACAATGCAGCACTGATACTGAGCACAGATATTGAACACTGACGAGGATACTAGAACTGACACTGGGCAGCGAGAACAGCACTGGACTACTGTACTGTACTACTATATACTGGTCACCACAATGCAGCACTGATACTGAGCACAGATATTAAGCACTGTTCAGGTTACTAGAACTTACACGGAGCAGCAAAATACAGCAATGGACTACTGTACTGTACTACTATATACCGGTCACCACAATTCAGCACTGATACTGAGCACAGATATTGAGCACTGTTCAGGATACTAGAACTGACAGAGCATCAAGATACAGCAATGGACTACTGTACTGTACTACTATATACTGGTCACCACCACAATGCAGCACTGATACTGAGCACAGATATTGAGCACTGTTCAGGATACTAGAACTGACACGGAGCAGCAAGATACAGCAATGGACTACTGTACTGTACTACTATATACTGTTCACCACGATGCAGCACTGATACTGACCACAGATATTGATCCCTGTTCAGGATACTAGAACTGACACGGAGCAGCAAGATACAGCAATGGACAATTGTACTGTAGTATACTGGTCACCACAATGCAGCACTGATAGTGAGCACAGATATTGGGCTGATATTTAGCTGATATTGGGCTATTCTGGCAGAGAATGTAGCCATGTCCTCTCCGCTCAATCTACAATGCACGAGTGAAAATGGCGGCAATGCGCGACTCTTTATATGGAATACAAATCTCGTGAGAATCCGACAGCGGGATGATGACGTTTTGCCTCGTTCGGGTTTTGCGAGTAAGGCGGGAAGAACCGAGGCTGCCTCGGACCCGTGTAAACCACGTGAAGTTCGGAGGGGTTCAGATCTCGACGAACCGAACCTGCTCATCTCTACTTTTAAGCAGTTTGGCATGTCATTTATTATTGAAATTGCCACCATATAAATAAATACTGACTTATCTCCTTTATGTTTTTATAGGTCTGTGCAGATCCCAATGGTCAACCACCAATTTTAAAGCTGGTGGGGAAAGGATGTAACCCCATGGTATTTAAACACTGATTGTGCAATCACCTTACAACTATTATTAACGTTAAACAATTGGTTGCAACATACTGTAAACATTGTGCTGTAATATTGATTTAAACTGCATACTTTACTTCATCTTTTATAAAATATATAAACATAAATGCTACCAGTTTAAAAATGCATACCATAAACAAAACATGATTTACTAAAACAAATCCTAAAAACTGATAACTAATGAGAAAGGTGAATCCGTTGCCTAATCTGCCACCATTGCAATTTTTGTCCTACTGTAGTTACATTTAGCCTACAGATCTACTAAGGTGTGTACACTACATACGGTAAGATTTTTTCTTACGATTTTGACTATATAGTCAAAATCGTAAGGAAAGTTAGTGCAGATCGCAAGGTGAAAGTCACCTTGCGATCCCGATGAGCGGTCCAGCGAGGTCGGTATCGCAAGCTTAGATAAACTATGCAGGCAAGTCAATTTTGACTATCTTGTAGAAAAGATAGTCAAAATTGACACTTAGCCAAAATCGTACCTAGTTAGTATCGCAATAACAGTCATCTAGGCTAGCAATACTGACCTAGTCCCTATCACATAGTGAGAATCGAGGTTTAGCCCGAATCTCACCGTGTGTACACACCTTTAGAACCACTCATCGATCCATCCTCCAATGAGCAAGAGGATAACAACTCTGCCTTTTCAATTGCCATAATAATTATCTCTGTCCTGCACATAATAGTAGCAAGTATTAGAGCTTGTTTTAATTAAATTTGGTCAGTTAGAGCCTCTGACACATTGTGATTGCATGGTATTCTCATTTTAATTCCTTCATTGCTGAGGGTTTTCTCAGTCTGGTTGTGTATTTGTACTGATCACTTTCCAACAGCAATATCATTCATGTTTTTATGGCGTACTCACACAAATTATACTTGATTTTGTTCCATCTGACGTGTCAATAAAATTTGACCAAAATTGACAAAAACTTGTTTTTTCTCTTGAAATTTCAATAAAGTGAACTAAAAGTGCTTTATAAATACCAGAAATAAATACTTTATGTTTCTTGATTTGACATTAATCCCTCATTCCATAATATAAATAAACAGGATTCTATATGTGTCTTTTTTTTATATAACAATTTTTATTCTTTATTAATGGTATACATCAATATTACAGAATACATTGTCAATAACCATGGAGCATGGTGTATCCAAAATATGAACATGTAGGTCAACCATGTCTTGTCTACATTTGTTACAAATCATACACTGATAACAATATATAATGAGGGAACAGAGCAACATATATCCTACTGAAGCCTCAGCAATATAACAAAGTGGTATCATGTGGCCGGAAACTTGAACCAGTGTAGTGACTATAACAAAATAAATAACTGAGGTGATAACTAATCAAATACTGCCAGGCACATCCGGCAGACATAGATAGCACCTACCATTTCTTGAAAAAGGAATTAAGAGGTACTAAAAGCAAAGAGAGATGTTGGCCTAAAAGAAAAGCAAACATGACAATGGTGTGATAGAATAACCGTAAGATAAAGCTCCATAATTTGAAATGGATAGACATATACAAATATATAAGGGATGAAGGAAGAAAAGATAGATAGAAAGAGGAGAGGAGAGAAAGGAAAAAAGAAAAAAAGAGAAAAGAAAAGGAGGAATAAGAGATAAAGAGATAAAGATAACAGCTCTGTCTGAATGCACTTGAGTGAGAGGACAACTTCAAAAGCACACAGTATCAGCGCATCCCTTCGACTCATCTCCATCAGTATAACTAATTGAAGGGAAGAGAAGTGCAAGTGTAAGAGAAAGGATAATGAGATGGAGGTGGACTCTCTGAACCTGGGCGACACCTCATAGGAAGGAGAGAGAACAATGGGTAGAAGTGAATAAGCCTTCAATGAGACAGTATATTCTGTCAAATGAAAAGTGTGAGCACTATTTTAACTGAAAGACCATGAAGCAGTATCAAACATTTTGGTCAGCGAAATTCTGTCCTCATCTGAAAAGGACATAAGATAATAGTGCCATTTATTCATAAATTTAGAGAGATTCTTTCCTTTGGCTAAGAACATAGCTCTTCTGTCAAAAAGAAACAACTGTCGAAGCTTCTGCAATACCTCATTGAGGGATGGAGAGGATTTAGTGATCCAGTGAATAAGGATAATCTTTTTTGCTATCGTATGATAGTAAGTAAAGGGAAGATCTGAGAGTTGTGTGTACCAACATGCCAATTAGTGAAGTTTGCACATAGGCAGGCTAGAATGTCGGGTTGAACCTTGACATGAAACGTTTTATTAATGTAAGCTATAGCCTTGTGCCAAATTTTTTTAATCTTTCCACAAGACCAGAAAGAATGTAAAAATTTAGCTTGGTGGGCTGAGCATTTGGGGCACGCTCCCGATTCTTCCATAACCATATGGCTTCGTTGTGCAGGCGAAATATAAGCCCTATGAATAGTTCTAAAGTAGACTTCCTGCAAATATGAGGAATTAAGCCAACACATGGATAAATCCAGAGTGGGGCAGAAATCCGTAATGGTAGATACTGAGGGAATGTCTTGAGACCAGTTACTCCCTGTTAGAGCTGAGGAAGCGGGGCGCCATGCCTGTAGTAATCTAGGATAGAGAAGATTAGTCTTATAAGGTTTGTGTACTAGAGTTTGAAGTAATAGTAATATGTAATCTTGTTTATCTAGAGAGAAGGTGGGCGTGTGAAGAGATATTGCGAAAAGACGGACTTGTAGAAACATAAAAAACTGTTTATTAGGAAGTTGATAGGTCAATTGGAGGTCAGAGAAGGACAGTGGTTTACCACCAGGGTCAAAAACTTTTGCAGTCGTCGATAATCCCTTAGCCTTCCATTCCAGGTAAAGGCAATTGGATAAGGACGGTGGGAACGCTGGGCTGCCCCACAGGGGAATGTATGTGGATGCTGAATGGTCTCTATGGAATATTTTGTTTATGGAGATCCAGGCCTTATACGTGTCAGTGAAGAGGATATTATTGTAGATATGCTTCGGGATGTCCTGTTTTCTGGAGTGGAGCAGTGCACATGGGGAATATGGTGCGAATACTGCCGTGTCAAGATTTACATCAGTGTATGTGGAGGATTCTAAAACCCAGTCTGAGATGTATCTGAACATTACTGAACATGTGTAAATGCGGAGATTAGGAGCTTTAAGACCACCATTGGTGATGGGACCTTGCAATTTGTTTAAAGAAATTCTAGATTTTTTATGTTTCCACAAAAATCTAGAGGTCAATTTGTCGAAAGTGGCGAGGTCATAGGGGTTCAAGGAGAGCGGTAACATCTATATAAGGTAGAAAATTTTGGGGAATATAATACTCTTTACAGCAGCAAGGCGACCTAAAAGAGACAATGGGAGATCCTACCAGTTATCATATAGAGTGGCTATTTTTGCTAATAGGGGAGCATAATTGAGTTTATAAATGTTGGAGGTGGAAGGTGAGATTTTTATACCTAGGTATTGTATATCTTCCTTGGCCAAGTGAAAGTTAGAGAGATGGGATGTTTTGAGTGGTGAAGGGAGGGCCATGAATGGGTAAAATTTCAGATTTGGAAATATTTATTTTGAGTCCTGCAATCTGGCCAAAAGCTGAGATAAGAGACATAACTCGAGGGACCGAGGAGGAAGGGTCTGAAAGAAATAAAATCATATCATCTGCGAACAGAGAGATCTTTAATTCCTGTGACCCAATCACAATTCCAGATATGCAAGTCGAGTTACGAATGGCTATCGCGAGAGGTTCAATGGCTATGGCGAATAGCAATGGGGATAATGGACATCCCTGTCTAGTGCCTCGAGATATAGAGAAGGGAGAAGAAAGAAAACCATTGCAAGATAGCTGGGAAGTAGAATTGGAGTATAAAGCTTTGAGTACATCAACAAATGACTTAGGGAAACCAAATTTGTATAGTGTATTGTATAAGTGAGGCCATAACACCATATCGAAGGCCTTCTCGGCATCCAGCGACAGAATAATCGCTGGAGTGGTGAAATGAGAAGTATTCAGGTACTGGATGGCCGAGAAGACCTTCCTCAAATTAATCACAGAGTGACGACCGGAAATAAAGCCAGTCTGATCTTGGTGTATTATGTGGGGTAGGATCGGCTGGAGTCGATTGGACAGAATTTTTGTCATAATCTTGTAGTCAATGTTGAGTAATGATATGGGTCTGTAAGAACTAGGGAGAGACAAATCACGGTTTGGTTTGGGTAACGTTTTGATTATCGCTGAGGTGAAATAAAGTGGGGGATTAAGGTTCGTGATAAAATGGTTATACAGTAAAACTAAAGTATCTACAATTTTGGGGGCTAGTAACTTATAAAATTCACCTGAGAACCCGTCAGGGCCTGGAGCTTTGTCTCGTTTGAGGTGACGGATAACTGAAAGGACCTCCTCAGCTGTAATAGGAGCCGACAGAGTATCAAAGAAGGATTGTGGAATAGTAGGAAGTGGAGGGTATTCCCATATAGACGAAGGGGGAGGTATAGTCTGGGATGAGAAGTCTGTGGAGGGAGAGGGAGTAGGAACAGAATATAGTAATTCATAGAATGATCTCATCACCTCCATAATTTGTTGGTTAGAGGTTGTAAGTGTGCCATCACGGGTTTTTAGAGGGCGTATAAGCATGGGAGAGCGAGAACCATGGAGCAGATTGGTCAGGAGCTTGCCAGTCTTATTTCCAAATTTATGATACCTGTAATTTATATTAAAAAGATGTTTATCACCTAGAGATTGGAGATGGTCATCAAATTTGGTTTTTGCTTTGGCATACAAATCTTTGTTAACGGATGTGGGTGAAGTTTTGAACTGTTGAAACGCTAATGTAAATTCCGACTGTAACTGTAAGTAAGATGAAGCTAAATGTTTTTTAGATTTAGATGAATATGATCATGCCTCTTAAAACAGATTTGGCTGTTTGCCAGAAGATGGGGTGGTTAGATGTGAGATGAGAAATATTAAGAGAGGAAAATTCATCCCATTTTGCCGATATTTCCGCACAAAATGCTTGTGAACGTGTTAGATGTGTGGGGAATCTCCAAATTTTAGTGATAGAAGAATCATGTGAAAGGTGAAGGTCAAACCAAATAAGGGCATTATCTGAAATAGAAATGGTCTCTATATTAGTAGAAAGGGTGTCAGGAATTAATGTATGAGAAATTAAAAAATAATCTATTCGGGACATGGTGCCATGGGCAGCGGAGAGGCAAGTGTAGTCTCTGTCGACGGGATTAAAAGCCCTCCAGACATCAGTGGTTTGAAGAGAAGAGGCAAAATGTGGTATACCAAATTTAGGTAGAGAAACAGGTTTAGAGGGGGGTTTAGAACGATCAAGGAGAGGGGAGGTAATTAAATTAAAATCACCACCAATAATTAGTCTGTCTTGGAGAAGAGGAGATAACTTAGCTATCAGTGTGAAGAAGAAGGATTTTGTATAGTTGTTGGGTGCATATACATTACACAGGATATACAAAATGTCTAGTAAACTAACAGATGCTATTATAAATCTGCCATTAGTATCGGGCATGACCCGAGCCACCTTTAGAGGTAAAGTTGTTCTTGCCAAAATAATAACTCCACGAGCTTTGGAAGAAAAAGGAGCCACCGCTATAACCGCCCAGCCCATGGTTCCCAGTTTTTTAGACTCGGAGTCCGTTAGGTGAGTTTCTTGCAAATACGCAATATCTATGTGTTGTTGTGTGAGGTATTGCAAGATCTTACGGCGCTTGGCCGGTGAATTTATGCCACCCACGTTCAGAGAGCCCACCTTAAGGTGGGAGAGTGTCATAATCAAAGGTTGCAGTGTAAAAAGGAGACAGAGAGAGGAAACTGTGTAAGCCGTATTTGGGGTGAATAGAGAAAGAGAGATTGAAGGAAGAGAGATAGAATCGAGAGAAAAGAGATATCAAAATTGTGAGAAGCATAATGCACAGTAATGATGTCCTGCCGAGGACTTCACTAGGGGATAACCTAGGTGACCTATGGCATGACCAGCATACCAACTTCCGATTCATTAACAGTACAAAGGTAGACATAGTATCGTGGGGGGAGCCTAGCTACCCGGGACAAACCCATCAAAATTTACAGAGGGAGAGGGGACCAACCATTGATAATCAATAAAGTAAGAGGAGGAGGGGGGAGGGGAGGGGGATGAAAGGGAAGGAAGGGGGGGGGGGGGATTAGGTTAGTGAGGGGGGGGGGGAAATTAGATAATATTAATACATTCTGTGTCTGAAGGCCGGAGATCCCTAGGAATATCAAATCACATCACAGCAACCAATAAGAGAGATATCGTCAAATAAAATAGTGACAAGAAGCTAATATAACATGGAAATGCTTATGTTTAGGTTTCCTTCAGTATTGTAACCAAGAAGGACTTGAAAGCATTAACGAAAAATAGGAAACAACTGTAACATTCAACAATAATGAAAATTGGAGAGAACAGGCGTCAGGATTCCGTACTCAGGAAACTAAAAGGCTGCCACAAGAACCATCTGGATAACTAAGACGTATCAGAAATGTCCTCATGATGTCCTTGAGCTTCATCTTTGAGGAATGCATCAGCATCACCAGGGCAGGAGAAGTCGTAAAATGAATCACCAATAAATAAGCGCAATTTCGCTGGATATTGAAGGGCAAATTTCCGTTTCATTTGTACCAACTGAGCACAAATTGGGGAGAAGGCTTTTCTGGCTCGTGTGAGCTCAGGAGAAAAATCTTGAAAAATAAGTAACTTATTATTTTCCCACATCAGGGGGCGCACTTGTCTAGAGGCTGTCCACAGGGCTTGCTTGTGTAGGTAGTTTAAGCAGCGAAATATGACTACTCTGGGACGGGTGTCAGTAGGGCGAAGATTAGGGCCAATCCTATGTACCCTTTCTATGACAATGCCTTTACAAGCGTCAGAAACATTCAGCAGGTGCGGTAACGTGTTACTGACAAAGCGTTCCAGATCTATACCCTTCACTGACTCAGGAATACCAATTATTCTCAAATTGTTTCTCCTGGATCTGTTTTCAATATTATCAAGCTTGTTTAGCAGATGATAATTCTCTTTTTGCAAGCGGATAATATCATGCTGCACATCTGCCATGTCATGAGATATTTTCCCCACTTGTGCTTCAGTTGTAGACACTCTGTGAGTGAGGTTTTTAAGCTGTGTAGAGATGTCAGTAACTGCCTGTGATAAAAGAGGCCCCATCGTGGCCGTTATAGCTTGGGCCAAATCGGAATGTGTGATGGGAGAGTCAGGGTGTCTCTGTGTAGCAGACTTATCTGATTCAGGAGCGGCTTTCTTGTGTGCCGGGGACGCTGGCGGTGAGTCTGTGTCCGGCGCCATCTTTGTTTCTGCTCGGCGCTTCTCTTGCCTAAACAGCTGCGTGCGGGCGGAGGTGGACGGAGCGAGAAACATCTCCATACACTGGGGGAGAAGGGGGAGTTCGTCTCTGGTCGGTGGAGGCTCCGGGGAGCCGTTGAAAGCGGGTTAAAGTGGGTGAGTCCCGGGAGCTGCACGGACACGCTGCTTACAGCGTGAACCCGGAACCGGAAGCCTATATATGTGTGTTTTTATCTAAAAAAAAATCAGCACTTGACAATGATAACGCATTTGTAATAATCTTTGCCATCTTGGTTTAAATTCTTACAATGTGTTACAATAATATGATAGGCTAGCAAAGCCTAAAATTTTTTTAAACTAGAAAATTTTCCACATTAAATCAGGGTACACAAGATGCGGAGAGCTTGGCTTTATAATATGTCCTGTTTTAGTCATTTGTCTGTTGTGAGATAAGACTCCCCTCTTTAACCACTTAACTGGCATGGTCAGATTCCATGGGACTGTGCTGTCCCATTGTGTCCCCCAGTTTTTGACTAGGAGATCCATTCTGCAGATGTGCATAATATAATATTTAAATATTTCAAAAAACACTATTTAAACTATGTGAAATAAAAAATAAATAAAAAAACAACTATATGAAAAATTTTGAAGGAAAAAAATCGTCAGTTAAGTGGTGAGTTTGCCAACAGCTGCAGGTTTCATAATGGGGGTGATTGGGCACTCTGTTCTCTCCCACCCATAACAGGAAAACATATGTTTTACATAGTACAGGGTAATATTGTATGATGATCACAGGTGGTCCCTGCACAATAAGTACAATGGGACCCCATCATTTGATAGAGGGGGACACTTCTTTCTATTGTGCATCCTTCTTAATTATTAGAAGCCAAGTTTGGCCATTCCTGGACTCCACAACATTTCTGTAGTTTAAGAGGTATTGCTTAATGATCACATTGATCACCAGGCAATACATTGGGCACAGTGGGCAGATGTATTAACCTGGAGAAGGCATAAGGAAGTGATAAACCAGTGATATGTGCAAGGTGATAAAGGCACCAGCCAATCAGATCCTAACTGTTAATTTACATATTGGATCTGATTGGCTGGTGTGTTTATCACCTTGCATTTATCACTGGTTTATCACTTCCTTATTCCTTCTCCAGGTTAATACATCTGCCCCATAGTTTGAAAAAGGAGACTTCTCTCTTATAAGATAGGGAACAACATTTTTTTTTGCTTTATTATTTTCATTCATTGATTTTATTTTAAGAAAGATCACTTCCATACCTGAACTGCTGTGCTTACCTTTAGGGGAAAAAAATAAATACATTTGTTTTTGTTTTCTGCCCCAAGCCTACAGAGGGCCTTTAAAGTTTCATCCTCTGTAGTGTGTAGAGAAAAGGCAGAGTATGGACTATGAGATAATGAATATTTTAATAACTCCATGTTTCACAGTAATGACTTCTTCCTTATTCCTAGATATCATTATATAAGCAGCTTGTGAAATTATTTTAGTCTATTATTAAATTTGCCACCATATGCGTAAATACAATTTAAAAGTACAATTTATGTAATGTAGGAACCAGTGCTTACTGTAACATTATTACAGGTTGAGTATCCCATATCCAAATATTCCGAAATACGGAATATTCCAAAATACGGACTTTTTTGAGTGAGAGTGAAATAGTGAAACCTTTGTTTTTTGATGGCTCAATGTACACAAACATTGTTTAATACACAAGGTTATTAAAAATATTGTATTAAATGACTTTCAGGCTGTGTGAATAAGGTGTATATGAAACATAAATGAATTGTGTGACTGTACACGCAATTTGTTTAATGCACAAAGTTATAAAAAATATTGGCTAAAATTTACTTCAGGCTGTGTGTATAAGGTGTATGTGTAACATAAATGCATTCTGTGCTTAGTCTTAGGTTCCATCACCATGATATCTTATTATGGTATGCAATTATTCCAAAATACGGAAAAATCCAATATCCAAAATACCTCTGGTCCCAAGCATTTTGGATAAGGGATACTCAACCTGTATTAGCAAAAAAGGGTGAGCAACCATTATACTTTGGGGTATATTCAATTGGTGTCAAATTACTTAATTTGTCAAAAAACTGGTCTTTTTCGGCAAAAAAATCATGTCGAATCGGATTCGACAATTCAATACGGCACTTATCGTCAAAAAACCTGTTGTTTCAGTTTCGACTTTTGACTATTCGACAGTCGAATGTCTGTAATGTTAAAAAGGCGGCATTTCGACAAAAGTATATTCAATTGAAGAATGTTGAATCGGTATCAGAGCTTTTCGACATTACTTTCGTCAATTTCATTGCGCCAAGTTTTTCTGGCGTTAGCTGACAAGAAATCTTAAATACTTTTATTTTTTGGTGCTTTTTTTATTTCTAATAGCATATTTATATTTGAAGTAATTAGCTACTTGGTTTTTGTATTTATGACTCACATTATTATATTTAGATTTTTTCAAAGAATATTTTTTCCTGTACTCGGCTGAGGGAAATGTACCCATGATTCCACAGTTTTACCCAGGTTACACTTCTCCAAAGCCACTCCTCTCTCCTCACTCCCGTTTTGAGACTTCAGGGAGACGAGCAGCCATTACAGTCAGCTCTCTTGTGGAATTGTTTTTTTAGGACAATCCCTGCGTTTTCCAACATATATATCCTATTTTTTTACACTGACTACAATAATGGAGCCTTTTTCTGACCAGATTGTGATGTTCATGCTGGTTGCAAGTGTGGAGGATGAAAAGGCTGTGGAACATCAGGATCGTGGTCAGCAAATGTCTGCATTGAATGAGTCAGTGCGTGCTTCATTTCCATGTCCACGCCAGTATCACACTAGACGTGTACTGGAGGATCTCTCCGAGTTCAAGGTGATACAAAATTATCGCTTATCGGCTTGCGAAATATATTCACTGTATGATCTGTTGGAGACCGACCTGGATCCTCAGGCACGGACCAGTGACGTGCGGTGAGGTTGATGGCTGGGGAGGCACTGGCTAGCATCAGAGACAGATTTACACACATTATAAAAAAATTTTTTTTTAAATATATATATATATATATATATATAATTAATATATAGATACGTTGATATTGGGATCCCGGCGGTCAGGATGCAAAATACAGACAGCGTCATCCTAATGTTTAAAATACTGACACTGGCTAATTATAAAAGCTAACCCTGATCCCAAAACCCCCTAAGACTAACCCACCTTTCCCGCAGTCTAAACCTTCCCCGCTGCAGCCTAATCCCAAACCCTCCCCGACGGTGCCTAACCCTCCCTGCAGCCTAACCCCATCCCTCCCTCCCCCATAGCCTAACCCTAACTCCCCCGCGGTCTAACCCTCACCCTCCCTCGTGGCCTAACCCTAATCTTCCCTCCCCTGCAGCCTAAACCTAACCCTCCCTCCCCTGCAACCTAACCCTCCCTCCCCTGCATCCTAAGCCACCCCTCCCCGCAACCTAACCCTCTCCCCCGCAGCCTAACCATAACTCCCCAGTGGCCTAACCCTAACCTTCCCTCCCCTGCAGTCTAACATTAACCCACCCTACCCTGCAGCCTAACCCTAACCCTCCCTCCCTCGCAGCCTAACACTATCCCTCCCTCCCCTGCAGCCTAACCCTAACCTTCCCAAGGTTGCCTAACCATATCTCTCCCTCCCTGCAATGTAACCTAACCCTGCCCCTGCAAAGGTAACCTAACCCCCCCCCCCCCATCACCCCCTCAGCTTACCTTTATATAAATATAAAGTAGAAAAAAGGCACTGCACTCATATAAAAATAACACAGTCACAGAATGATAAGTATGAACATATCTATATAATGAGAGACAGGTCTGAGCCCACGCATTGTCTCACTTGAGCCGGGTACCTGCCCCCATCTTTCTCTGGCAGTGCTCTCTCTTGTCACTCGCCGCTGGACTGCTGATGTGGGAAAGGAGAAACTGAGCTCGGCGGCGGGCAGTGGACAGGAGACTCGGGTCTGCGCACCGCTCCCTCGGTCATCATCATCTGCTAGGTGCTGCAATCTCTGAGTTCTCCCGGTATGCGGGGCCCGGTGGCAGAGTGGGAGATGCCTTCATCACTTGTGCGGGTGAAGGTATGCGCTCGGCTCACATGTGCGTCCAGGTTTTCTTACAGCAGGTCCGGGATGCTTAAAATAGCCAGCCTCGGCCATTGCGCTGCTAACGGAGCTCCGTTTGCTTCCTGGATGGTCACATGACACATCCGAGGTCCCCAATCATAGCTGTAGCCACTGTGAGGCATGCCTCACTTGGCTCTTTTTTAAGTGGTGGGATTGGTCTCTGTGTAGCCCCGCCTCGCTCTATACGCATCGCTGCAGCAGTCCCCAGCCATGAGATGTGAGGCATAGCTGTTGCTGCCTCACGTCTTGTTTCTCCCTGCAGTTCCAGAGAGATCTGCAAAACTGGAGTTTTAACTATACAAATGATTACTTTAGTACAAAGAAGATGTTTCTAAGTTATAGATATCTTCTTTGTATTATTCTAATCATTTTTATAGTTAAAACTCTGGAGTACTGACAGAGAGTATTGACAGGGGAGGCTCTGCCTCCCCTGCCTCCCCTGACTGCACGTCCCTGGCACGGACCAATCATGCAGTCAGTGGTTCCCAGAAACTGCTGGCTACATTACATTTTCTGGCATCAGGCACATTCCAGCCTACTTTGTCTTAAATGTGCGGTTTTTTACAGCCGACACTGATGCGCTGTATAACCCAGGTCATTAAGGCGTTCCACAAATTAACGACCCAGTTCATCAGATTTCCAGATACGGACAGCGGATGGCGTGAGATCAAATTAGGCTTTTACAATTAATATAAATTTCCCAACGTTCTGGACGCGATTGACTGTAGTCACGTGCACATCAGGCCACCACGGATTTCAGAAGAATGTTTTCGGAACCGAAAACGCTTCCATTCCATGAATATTCAGGCGGTCTGTGATGCCAATATGAAATTTACCAATCTTTTTGTGGGATTTCCTAGGTCATCTCACAACTCCTTCATCCTAAGCCAGTCATTGCTGTTTCAGGATTTTGAGACAGGAAATATGCTGAGTGGCTGGCTGTTAGGTAAGTTGTATATTTTTTTATATTACCCACCATTTTTCTTTTTCCCATAGGCAATGCGGGTTATCCCAACAAACCTTGGCTCTTGACCCCATTGTCTAATCCTGTCGGTGAAGCCCAAGAACGGTACCAAGAGAC
Source organism: Pseudophryne corroboree (assembly GCF_028390025.1). Taxonomy (NCBI): domain Eukaryota; kingdom Metazoa; phylum Chordata; class Amphibia; order Anura; family Myobatrachidae; genus Pseudophryne; species Pseudophryne corroboree. The sequence goes on along the minus strand of NC_086444.1, from coordinate 324,965,181 downwards.
ACACATTGCATTGCTGGGAGTAATTGATCATGCCTTCAGTGTACTTAAAAGCCGGTTTCGATGTTTAGATACTTCTGGTGGTGCTCTTTTATACTCACCGGCGAATGTTTGCGGCATAGTAAATACATGTATTCTACACAACATATGTGTCGCAAACCGTTTGCTGGTGACTCTTCATCGCAGGGCTTTCCGCAACGGGAACCGTTCTTCTGCTCCACTGGTGGGTATGGACAAAGGAGATGAAGCTCGAAGAATGTTGATCGAGACATATTTTTCCTCAGCCTGTGAGTATACTTGTAATATTTGTATTTTCATGTAAAATCAGTTTGTCATATTTTTAAATACCTTTTTTTTTTAAATTTATTACAGAGTTGTCCCGTTGACATCCCTTTGACGTCCCGTTGACGTCCCGTTATCCACAAGTTGCATCCTTGGATTGTTGCAGTTCTTCTGCAAGTTTACCCCACTCTACCATGGATGTCCTACTTGTGATGTGGACTTGCCCCTCTGCCATGTTACAGAGACACCCTTCAGGTGAGATGTATTGGCCAAAACTCCCTCTTGTCAGAGTAACCCAGTCATGTCCAAACTGCGGCACTCCAGCTGTTGTGAAACTACATATCACATAATTTCCTGACACAGCTTTGCTGTCAGAGAATGCTAAAGCTGTGTCCGGGCATGCTGGGATGTGTTTCTCAAAAGCTGGTGGGCCACAGTTTGGACAATGACGGTTGTAACCTGTTTTATTGTGCAATGTTGCTGGTACCTGTTCTTTTCCAGGAGGGATGACACGATTCCAAATACCTTGAACTTAGTCCTATTTCTCTTACACAGTTAAAAGTACACTCTCCGGATGTAAAGTGACACTACAGTACACCCCCTCTACCATGGACGGCCTACCACAAGACCTTCAATACCACCGCATTCCTGAAATGCCCTATTGTAAATTTCATTTACCATTTATTTTAAGAAAAAACACAAAACTTCTAAATTGAAAATTTTATTGAAGAAAATAAAACAGTTGCATTTTGTAATGTTGTGAAAAATAAATTGTAATAAAACAAAAAAGTGTTTGTTCTTCATACATTCCTTTTTCTTGTGTAGATATCTGTTGAAAAATTAGAAAATCATACTTAAGTAAAGGCAACTGTAATGATGTCACGTTCACATTCCTTTTCCAAGAACATTTGTTGAACCACACAGTCCAGCAATGGGTTTTGCTGGACTGTGTGGTTCTTCAAGGGCATGCGTGCCAAAGTGGAAGAGTCGTGGTGTCAGTATTCTGCACTTTGCCATGCCTACACTTGTGGAACCACACAGTTCCCAGCAATGGGTTTTGCTGGTCTGTGTGGTTCCCCAAGGGCAGGCGTGCCAAAGTGGAAGAGTTGTGATGTCAGTATTCTGCACTTTGCCACGCCTACACTTGTGGAACCACACAGTCCAGCAATAGGTTTTGCTGGACTGTGTGGTTCACAAAGGGCAGGCGTGCCAAAGTGGAAGAGTCATGGTGTCAATATTCTGCACTTTGCCACACCTACACTTGTGGAACCACACAGTTCAGCAATGGGTTTTGCTGGACTGTGTGATTCCCCAAGGGCAGGCGGGAGAAGGTTTGTGTAATTGTGTATATAGTGAAACATGGCTTTACTCACCATTGTAAGCACAACATGAACAACGCTGTCCATGACTCTTTATCAACCATCCCTATGAAGAATTAAAAAAAACACACTAGTGAATGGTCATGTAACACAAAAGTGAATGAATAATTTACACACTTTTTAACCAAAGGGGTTTTTAATAATAAAAAAAGTGGTATCAGATTAGCTCTTTGACCCATCATATATGTAACCACAAGGAGCTTTCATCAGTCTGCGCATGTATGTATAGACATAGCTTCTTGGTAGTACCCGGTCGGGGGTGGGGGAGGAGAACACATATTAAATTGAAACAATACAAAGAAAAAAAAACTAATGGGAGGGAGAAAAGGGGAAGCAGAAAAAAATTCCTCTTCCTCCGGTGGTGGCGACGGTGTCCTTGGCAGATGTTGAGTGCATTGGATTGGCCTTGGTGGCCATGCTAGTGTAGATGTTGAGGCCGGTGTTGGTGGTGGAGGCATCTGGTAAGTGGGGTACATCCCTGTATATCCTTGGTATTGCTGTGACTGTCCATACAAGGATTGTGGTGGAGCAAGGGCAGGAGGCGTCAGTGTGGCTTGTGGTGGCGGATGTGTTGGTTGACCAGCATGTTGATGAGCTGGCTCTGGGAGTTCGTTGTAGATCATCTGTAGTATTGTTGAGATGATCTGTTGGCTGGCTGCGGAATTTCGCTGACTCTCCGACATGTTGTGAATGCTGTGTGACAGACATGCTGTGTTGTCCACCAGTCGGTTGATGGATGTGACCAGAACGTGAAGGATGTCCATAGTCTCCCTGTGATCTGCCTGCCTGGTCTTTCACGTTTCTGCCGTGCTGTCGGCAAGAGCCTTTTGCATTTCAACCATACTAGTTGCCATCCTCTCCATTGACTTCTCAATGGCGTCTAGTCTGGTGTCAACGACATCCCGAAAACTATCCTGGCGGTCCTGCATCTCTATGGCCAGGGTGTTTACCCTCTAAATATTTGAGGGATCCTGCCCTTGCTGAATGTCTGCCACCAATTGCATTTGTGCAGCTGCAAGGAAAATTAGAAATAAAATTAGAAGACACATTCCTAAATATGTGTAATAGGGGGAGAAGAACAAGTGCCTTATGGTGTAGTAAGATTTAAAAAGTGCGTTTCAACACACAGAGAGATAATCGCCACATAGTGTACTATTTAGAATAACCGGTATTGGCCCCTAAACCTATAAAGGTCTGCGTACCAAATCTAAAAGAGTATTCGGCATATCACATGGGTCTTTCTCAGAATATTCCAGATCAATGTTACCGGGATTCGTGATTTAGGTCATCAGACCAATTTAAAGCATTTATTAATACAAAAACAAATAAAACAAATAAAACACAATAAAATAAATTTTGAAAAAAGGTATAGCTTAGCTTAACAGCTGGGTAACAATCTTGTTCAGGTAAGTCTCTCTCTCTCGAGACCCATGTGATATGCCGAATACTCTTTTAGATTTGGTACGCAGACCTTTATAGGTTATGGGGCCGATACTGGTTATTCTAAATAGTACACTATGGGGGTCATTCCGAGTTGTTCGCTCGTTGCCATTTTCACAACGGAGCGATTAAGGCGAAAATGCGCATGCGCATGGTACGCAGTGCGCATGCGCTAAGCATTTTAGCTCAAAACTTAGTAGATTTACTCACGTCCGACCGAAGAATTTCCATCGTTGAAGTGATCGGAGTATGATTGACAGGAAGTGGGTGTTTCTGGGCGGAAACTGGACGTTTTCTGGGAGTGTTAGGAAAAACGCAGGCGTGCCAGGATAAAACGCTGGAGTGTCTGGAGAAACGGGGGAGTGGCTGGCCGAACGCAGGGCGTGTTTGTGACGTCAAACCAGGAACGAAACAGGCTGAGCTGATCGCAGTGTAGGAGTAAGTCTCGAGCTACTTAGAAACTGCTAAGAATTTTCTATTTGCAATTCTGCTAATCTTTCGTTCGCAATTCTGCTAAGCTAAGATACACTCCCAGAGGGTGGCGGCCTAGCGTGTGCAATGCTGCTAAAATCTGCTAGCGAGCGAACAACTCGGAATGACCCCCTATGTGGCGATTATCTCTCTTCCTGAATTACAGATGGTGATAAACAGCCCAAGTGAAACTTTGTAGGCCTTCATACAAGCCATTATCTGGTACACAAACTATTTTTTCTGTGTGTCGAAATGCACTTTTTAAATCTTACTACACCATGAAGGCGCTTGTTCTTCTCCCCCTATTACACTTACAGAAATATTGCTATAGAACTGAGCAGCCGTCCAGAAGATTGAAAGGTGTTTACTATGGACTAAGCAGCCCGGAATCCCCTCGTCCTCTTCCCTGTGGATTACATCAGGGCGTTATATATATTTGAGTCTTTGCTTTTGAGCTAATATTTATTATCTGAGACATTGCTTTTGAACTATTCCTGACTATAAAAACACCCTCCCAGTTTGGTTGAGCGGTTTATATAACTGTCGAACTTTAGACGAGCGCACTTATCTATACAGTTGTTCTTATTCATACATATGTTTGAAGGTTCACAAAGATTTTTTTTTCCAAAACTTGTTTTTATCTAATTTCTTACACAGGGATGTAGAAACTGCGAGCTGCTGCAATTCCACCTCGTCGTCGTCCGACTCTTCCTGTAACAGATCCGGCCTGAAGTAGGGACCAATCCCTGACGCAAATCCGCTGCTGGTCCGTGGCACCTCTGTTTGCAAAAGTAAATTTAAAAAAATTAGTTAGTAAACTATACAAAATGGTGAACAAAAAAAATAGATGGATTGATATATTAACCTTCTGCATCCTGTGGTGCCGCTGCTCCAGGAGCTTCTCTGGGCCTCAAATCTGGATACTTTTCTAGGGCATGGCTGGATGCATCTGCACGGCTGTCATCAAATCCTAGAAATGTCTTGTCGTTTAACCCTGATGACTCAAACAGCTCAGGTGATGGGTCCACAAGGGTAATTCACTAGTAATGTCTTCTTGAGGCTCTTGGGTCACAGTCTCTGAGCTCCTGGAGGTTAGATCTGGGGATGCCCTGCGTGCAGGTGATGTACTGCGTACTGTTGAAGTTTGGCGCTCAGGTGCTGGTCTGGGCGCTGATGATGTCCGGCGTGCAGGGGTTGGTCTGTGCGCTGGTGACATCTGTCGCGCAGGTGATGGTCTGCATGCTGATGATGTCTGGTGTGCAGGTGATGGTCTGCGCGCTGATGATGTCCGGCGCACAGGTGATGTTCTGCGCGCTGGTGATGTCCGGTACGCATGTGATGTCCGGCACGCAGGTGATGTCCGGCACACAGGTGATGTTCTGTGCGCTGGTGATGTCCTGCGCGCAGGTGATGTCCTCTGGGTCAGTGCGCAAAGATACCTGTAGGTGTGCCTTGTGGTGTGTCAATGTGCCTGGCAGTGCGCAAACTAGCTCATGGGTGTGTCAAGTTGGATGCTATTGTGGCTGCAGGTGCTGAAAGCAATTACCTGTTTTGGCCTTTTCTTTTTCTTTCTACTTTCTGGTTGGTCCCTTGATGACCGCGGCTGATTGCTGGATGCCTGTTCGACCATCTCCTCCTGGGTCGGTGCTCACTCCTCATTGCTGTCCAGCTATTCTTCTGAGTGGGGGGAAGGGGGGATCAGGGGCGCTGGTCCCTGGACATCCCTGGTGTAAAAAGAAAAATTATTTTTACATATGTACCCCAAAAACACAACCAAACACAACAAATATAAAACACAGAGACGCGCACCCCACATTACATAACTCATTCTATTAAAAAAATAAAAAAAATAACACAAAAGCCACCTCTGCACCACAACATGTAATGCTGCTGGTACACCAGTGCTCAAGCATGACCAAACATACATTAGCACATAAAACCCCTCATAAAAAACCACGCCCAAACAACCCAAAAGACCAGTATATGTGCCAGCAGCATGACATGTTGGGGTGCACCAGTGCTCAAGCATGACCAAATATAAAAAAACATGAAAAAACACCCCAACATGTCATGCTGCTGGTACACCAGTGCTCAAGCATGACCAAACATACATTTGCACATTAAAAAAACATGAAAAACCACGCCCAAACAACCTAAAAGACCAGTAAATGTGCCAGCAGCATGACATGTTGGGGTGCACCAGTGCTCAAGCATGACCAAACAAAAAAACAAGAAAAACCACCCAAAAAGCCAGTAAAGCCACCACAACATATCATGCTGCTGGTACACTAGTGCACAAGCATGATCAAACACATTAGCACATTAAAAAAAACATGAACAACCTTCCCCAAACAACCCAAAAAGCCAGTAAATGCATCCCTGCACCCCAACATGTCATGCTGGTAGTACACCAGTGTTGAAGCATGACCAAACACACATTTTAGCAAATAAAATAAAACATGAAAAACCATCCCCAAACACAAAATTTCAGTAAAATAATGCAGCAATACAAGCAGGACCTTAAAAATACACACCTGTACACATATACATACCCCAAACACACCCAAGAAGCACGACATGTACACCTCATGGTACCCTCCCACCACCCAAACATTACATGCTGCACTCATACCTCATACAAAATACTAGGCAAGCACTCAAAACAACGCCCATACACTACACAAACAACGCCAGACCACATGTGGTACTTACCTACAAATGTCGAATTCGCTCCAATAACGACTCTCCTCCGGGGTGACTGAAGGACTTCTGTCCGTCCTGGATGAAAGTCTGCAGGGTGTGTGAATGATACCACAGCAAGCAAAACCAAATTGATTACTCTGCAGCTCCTCACTCCGCTCTGCAGGTTCACAAAATGGCTGCGGTGCACGCAGCAAACAAGCCCTATATATGATTCCAAACGGCGGGAAGTCGAATCCAGGCCGCCCACTATTCGACGATTGGTCCGTTTTCGACCGGGGGCGTATCAAATCCGTTTTTAACTGAATATGTCGAATTCAGTGTCCCGGGTGGAGGGTTTCGGCTGTCGAATAGTGTTGAATCATAAACCTGATGAATCCACGCTGGGATTCGATGCCAATTGAATATACCCTTATATGTCTTTAATTATTGATCACTTGTCTTGTAGAATCTGTTCACCAGTTCTCATATTCAGATAGTCCAATGTTAATACACAGAACAGCAATAATAGGGAGACAGGAATTAAGCAAGCAAGGTCCAAATAACAAGAAGATCAATTGCAATGTTTGGTACAAAGTGATTAATCAGATGAAAATATTGCAATCCAGGGTCAGTAAACAAGTTAAGTCCCTACATGGTTAATCCATTATGGAAGCAGATTTGAGAGTAGTCTGATAGCTAGAAAGAGATCATAAGGTGATATGTCTCTCAAGTGTTTGCAGGGTTTTCACTAATTGAGGGTCAAAGAACAATCACCTGGCAATGACTGCTAGATGAGGTCTTATTAAATGTAAATCACTGACATGTACAGTAAACTAGAAGCATATGTGCAGACATTTTCATATGTCTTTGGAAGCTGGAGAGCTGTCTTAGCCTACAGGCAATATCCTGGAACATCTGAGAACCATTTGCCTCAGTTAATTTGTCACAAGAATTGTGCATGAGCACTAGATAGCACAATACATATCTTTGACTGTGACAGCATGCATCAAAATATCTACCACAACATATAGTTTAAAATGGGGTGGTCTTCAGTATGCCGGCTGTCGGGATCCCGGCGCACAGTATACCGTCGCCGGAATCCCGACACCCGGCATACCGACACTTATTCTCCCTTGTGGGGGTCCACGACCCCCCTGGAGGGAGAATAAAATAGCGTGGCGCGCGTAGCGTAACACTGTGCCCGCAGTGTGGCGAGCGCAGCGAGCCCGCTAGGGGCTCATTTGCGCTCGCCACACTGTCGGTATGCCGGCGGTCGGGCTCCCGGCGCATACCATACTACACCCTTAAAATGTGATAGACTACATGTAGAAAGTACTGTATACAATGTCATATGAAAGAGAAGTCATACTATATGCATAGCATACATAAAAGGTTATAAACAGAAATGTAATGTATTCCTGGGAAACTTATTCTAAAATCATTTCAACTACAAATTTCATTGAAACTATTGTGTTGTAAATAATGTTTTAAAATTTTACAACCACTTCATCTCAAGTGAGCTAACATATTTCTGTATCCTAATTTCTCCAGTGGTTCTTCATCTTTTTTATCCCACAGATAATTTTTAAAGTTTAAAGAACATTGGTAACAATTCAACTTTTAAACCTTAATTGACAACCAGAAATTCCTGAGAGAACTCAGAGAACTCACTTTGAAAACAAAACTTTATTTTTTAATAAGGGAGGAGGGGTAAAGGGAATGGAAAGTACTGTATGGCAAATAAAAGCTTGCTTAGGAACAAATCAGGGCTGTTTCTAGCCAATTTGGCTCCCAGTGCAAGATTTAAAAATGCGCCCCCCCCCACCCATTGACATTTAAAAAAATGTATATGCGCCCCCCCCAATAGATAGGGGGAAAAAAAGCGCGCCGAGGGCGCGCGCGCTCCCGGAAAGGGTGTGTGGCCTCATTAAAATGGACGTGGCTTCATCTGATCTCATCATCACGGCCACCACAGGAAAAAAAAAGTCTCCATTTTAAACAGTACGGCAGGCAAGAGTCCTCATTTTACACATTGCGGCAGGCAAGTGTCCCCATTTTACACATTGCGGCAGGCAAGTGTCCCCATTTTACACATTGTGGCAGGCAAGTGTCCCCATTTTACACATTGCGGCAGGCAACTGTCCCCATTTTATACATTATTGCAGGCAAGTGTCCCCATTTTATACAGTATGGCAGGCAAGAGTCCCCATTTTACACAGTACGGCAGGCAAGTGTCCCCATTTTACACAGTACGGCAGGCAAGTGTCCCTATTTTACACAGTATTGCAGGCAATAGTCCCCATTTTACACAGTACGGCAGGCAAGTGTCCCCATTTTACACAGTATTGCAGGCAAGTGTCCCCATTTTATACAGTATTGCAGGCAAGTGTCCCCATTTTATACAGTATTGCAGGCAAGTGTCCCCGTTGTACACAGTATTGCAGCCAGGCAAGTGTCCCCATTTTACACAGTATTGCAGGCAAGTGTCCCCATTTTATACAGTATTGCAGGCAAGTGTCCCCATTTTACACAGTACGGCAGGCAAGTGTCAAGTGGGGGGAGGGGAAGGGAGAGGGAGGGGGGGAGGGAGAGAGAGAGAGAGAATACTCACATACAGTATGAAGAGGCTCTTCCCGCTCTTCGGCCCGCGCCGGCTGCCTCCTCCTTCCAGCTGGCTCCCCCTCCTCTTGTCATCGGTACTCCTGTTCGGGGGGCGGAGTTTCGTGGAATGACGCGATTGCGTCGTGATGTCATGACGCAACCGCGTCATTGCGCGAAACTCCGCCCCCCCCGAACAGGAGTACTTGGGAAGGGGGAGGAGGGGGAAAAGGACCTGCAGAGTGCCGCGGCGGGCGCTCCGTGCGGTTGCACGGCTCGCCCCCCGCTAGAAACGGCACTGGAACAAATCAACATTAGTGTTTTACAGAAGCTTTCGGCAAAGTAGTGACTAATGCTATAGAGAAAATTAATGGTAAATCTACACTGCATTCTAAATTCACAGAGAGACAAAACAGCTTTAAGAACAATTCTGAGATAACAATAACATAATTATAAAACCTAGATAATGGTTAGGAAATCTATAGACATCTTAATGATGCAGAAATATTTCTTAAAAAAAAAAATCCCATAGTTTAGATTCAAAATACATTTTCCTAGTGCTCTCACCCACTCCTCTCCCATTTACATCTCTGACCTAATCTCCCTTTGCACTCCCACCCGTCCTCTTTGCTCTGCTAATGCACGCCGCCTCTCCTGCCAACTGATTACTTCCTCCCACTCCTACCTTCAAGATTTTCTCACATGCTGCTCCCTTTCTGGGGAGACTGGAACCTGCAACCTGGAGCCTCTTGCCTGCCGTAATGTGTAAAATGAGGACTCTTGCCTGCTGTAATGTGTAAAATGGGGATTCTTGTCTGCCATAATGTGTAAAATGGAGACTCTTGCCTGCCGCAATGTGTAAAATGGGGACTCTTGCCTGCTGCAATGTGTAAAATGGGGACTCTTGCCTGCTGTAATGTGTAAAATGGGGACTCTTGCCTGCCGCAATGTGTAAAATGGGGCCTCTTGCCTGCTGCAATGTGTAAAATGGGGACTCTTGCCTGCTGTAATGTGTAAAATGGGGACTCTTGCCTGCCGCAATGTGTAAAATGGGGACTCTTGCCTGCCGCAATGTGTAAAATGGAGACTCTTGCCTGCCACAATGTGTAAAATGGGGACTCTTGCCTGCCGTAATGTGTAAAATGTTTGTGTTTCTCACCCCCAGTATAACTAAAAATGGGGGTGTGACTCACGGTCATGCTCCTATGAACGTCATACTGAAGGCGGGTGCCCAAAAATGGGGCGTGGCCTTGTGCGCTTGATAATGCGCGCATGATACCGGCTATTTGGCTTGACTACAGATTTTTGGGGGCTCTTTGCCTCTGACTGGTTGGCAACCCCTGGTCTACCCCATCTGTTCCTCCCCTGTCTGTCTGCCCCTCCCCTTTAGAATGTAAGCTCTCATGAACAGGGCCCTCAACCCTCATGTGCTTATCCTTCTCTTACTTAAACCATCCTTGACGGCACCTAATCCCGCAGTTTGCTGCCACTCTGATACTTATGTCAGTGTAGCTTACCCTGTACTCGTCCTATATTGTCTTCAACTATAAGTCACTATCATCCTGTTTTGATTTTTAATTTACGTACTCTGTAATTGGGTGCTGCGGATACCTTGTGGCGCAACATAAAGGATAATAATAATAATAATAACAACAACAACAACAACAAAAACAACAATTCAGTGCTTATATATTAATGTGAATGCAGTGGCATCCAGCACACACACAAACTATTAAAACAACAACTACACTTATAGTGCTATAGTATTATATTTATTTACTTTCAATTTTTTTTTTTTTAAATTACCATTTAAGACACTACGGAGTCACATTGCTTATATGACAGGAGCGCACTGGGGTACAACTGAGCACACAAAAGTTGTACAAAAAAACAACTGTAGTGTAATAGTGTTATATTTATTTACTTGAACTTTTTTTGAAAATAACCACTCACTACAGTCACATTGTTTATGTGATGTGAATGCACTGGGGTACAGCTGAGCACATAAAAGTTGTACAAAAAAAAGAAACTATAGTATTATTTATTTACTTGATTTTTTTTCCAGAATATGCGTGCGGCGTCACACTGCTTTTCTTACTTATGTGAAAGCAGTGGGTCACAGCCTATATAGCATACACCAGTTGTACAAAAAATATATTAGCACTGGGCTGCAGCTGCACTGCCGGCAATGACAAAAAATACAACACCAGTGTGACACTTAGGTTATGCAGCAGCACCAGTGTGACACACTTAGACAAGAGATGTTAGTTCTTGCACTACGTATAAAACATAATAAACAGTGACTTGCTAACTGCCTGTACAGCATGGTTGTGGTGAATGCAGTAGATGACTGTCTTATTATATATGCATTTTTTGTGGTCAAATTTTCTCTTGCATCCCAATTAAGTTACCTGGACGCAGTGGGTAGACCCATACTTTTGTCCAAAATCATTCAAAGAATCTCACATTGACTAGATGCTAAATTGCAAAATATTTAAAAAATAAGTAATGTTTGGGGAGTGCACCTGCATTCTTTTTCTCGTGTGTGTGCACTACAAGTCTCAGCATGATAGCACCTCTTAAAATGTACAGTTAGGATGTGCAGTCTAGGCCCTATTTATATATATATATATATATATTTATATATATATATATATATATATATATATGTCATTCCTTGTTACGTATACCACAAAACACACAAACACATAAAACTAGCACTCAAGAATTGTAAATAATATAAAATTTGTCAGCATAGCAGCGTATTTCTCTTTTGTTTTATATCCAAAACCAGCAGCAGCAGATCGATCTGTGAAATTAAGTTAGTAACACAAGAGAGCACTCATAGTGCAGCATTAGACACACGCTTGTTTATAATTTAATAAAACTATGCACTGTACTTAAATATACTGTAGTAAATGAAAAGGTGTATTTGAATAATATCTATACAAGCCAATCTTGAATTCTAGCATAGGCTACTCCTATGGATGGGCTTCTGAATATTACATCAATCATGATTTAAAGATCCCAGTGATATCAGGCACACCGATTCTCTATCATCACAGCATTGACTTTTTTGTCCTTCCACATACTCCCTCTATACTGAATGATACCTTTTTTATGAGCTAATATCTTCTGATCATGTTCTCTCTCATATATAAGTGAAGTGTAAGCACCACAATAGGGAATGGTTATAGTCACATGCTCACAGTGTTTTGTTTCCACATCTGTAATCCTTTTGTAAAAATTCATTGCAACCTTTTCACAGTTTAATTTTATCTCCAACTTGTCCATGTCATCTGTAGCCCCTGTGTCGACTGGAACCTCTGCTGTTAAGATTGATGTAACTATGAGGAGTAAAAGATAAGCATTGACAATGATACTGTATACTGTAATATGAATTGGAAGGATTACCTGAAACATGGAATTAACAATGGGATTAAATAACTGTTAGAAAGGAGTGTGCTCCAGTGCTGTCTCCTGCTCTTTACTGTGAAGTGGGGCAACCACCTTTACCCAGATGGTTGCTGCAACCTCACTGCACACATGGCCCCACACACCTACTCCATCATCGAATGATGTATGTGACTCCATGTACTGCTACTGCTGTATCTGGTAACATTACCATTTACTCTGCTACCGCTGTTACCACTGAGAACTGTTGTTATACAGTATATAGTACCTCAGGGATCTGTACTTGGACCAGTGCTTTTTAATATCTTTATTGGTGACACTGCAAATGGCATTGAAGTGAAAGTGTGCCTTCTTGCAGATGACACAAGAAAAGCAACAGGGTAGACACACCAGGATGGGTAAAACAAATGACTGATGATCTAAGTGGACTAGAGGAATGGTCAAGACTGGAAACAACAGTTTTTATGCCAAAAAATGCAAAATAATGCACTTGGGTCTCAATAATCTAAAGGCTAAATATACAGTTGCGTCACAAGGGTTATGCGGCCCGCCAAGAGGTGACACCAAAGTGCTGGTTCCTGCTCAGAGATAGGAGCTGAGTGCTGCACTGCAACATTACATGCAGCATCCCGGCTCCTGTCACCTTGTAGAAGCCAGCACAGCAGGCACACCAGTCTCCAGGGGCAGGCCACATCTCCCGGACCCCGGAGTGACGAAAATGGGGGTTGGGACGCTTACCCCCACCGCCTCAAGCAAAGCCCCATCCCCACCCACAAAGCCACTCCCCTTTTGCAGCTCCACCAGGTGTAATTTGGGTGAGTGACGCTTCTGTAAATGTAGTATTACTAGCGGTTCTACCCATTCTTCGCACAGGAGTTTCTGAATTTCACGGTTGTAAATATAAATGAGTGTTAAAAATTTGGTAAATCTATAGAGCTTGTCAAAGTCAGAAAAATATCACGCTGCACGTTGCCATATATTCACCTCATGCGCGTGCCTGCTGCACGTGCACATTCTCTCCCGTGCGTGCGGATACTCGCAGCCGCCCATGGCGCCTCGGCCATGCGCTCGAGCGCGTGGTATGTGCATTTACGGTAGACTTTGTGTGCGTCTAGCGGGCGACTCAATCATTTAATGATAGAACCAAATAGCATGTTTTATAGGTAATGTTCCCTTTAGTAATAACTGTAAGTTTGTTTAATGTGACTTGTTCACGGACTTGGGAATCCCTCTTTGCGTGGTACAAAGGGTCTGTTTAAGGTTGAACAGTGGTGTCTGGTACCTAACCGAAGAGTATTTTAATAGCAATAATCCGGTGTTGGTTAGGTAAAGATTAATCGCTCCTGCGTGTAGTTATGACCATTAGTAGTTTCTGGACATATTCTATATTTGCAGTTCATTATCCATGCGGCGGGAATCCGGAGATTCCCACCCACCTGAGCTGTTTGAAATAGTCACAGCCCACCTGTTCAAACTAACCTATGACCTTTTGATATAGTGCAGAGAGACATTCCTGTGTCCAATGAACAATAAGGTTGTAGGGCCCTTTGAAGTACACTGTATGTTGTGTATATAAGGGTCACTGTCCCCAGACCGGCCAGTACTCTCTCTTCAACAGTTATCGCTGATAATTGGAGGACTGGATTCCGGTTGCGCCTGCGAGTGTTCCCCGTATGGTATGTTTCTCTGTTGCCACTTTGTTACCCATGTAATGTTAGCCATTCATTCTTAGTCTATGTATTTGTATTTGCGATTGTTTACTATTTGCGTATATTTCTGTCTAGATATCCTGTTAGAATTATATGTTAGCCTGTAGTGTATGACTTGTTAACTGTTTCTCTTTTCGATATAACTAAAAGCTCGTTAGAAAAGGTGTTGGATCCTTAGCACGGTATCGTGTGTTCATTACATTGCAGTGGGTAATAGGAGCGATCACGATAGCTCAATCAGCTTTAGTGTTAACTAGGTTAAACAGCGTTATATCGCTACAGTGTTTCAGTACAAGATTTACAGTATAAGGGTATCCTTTCTGTGTGTTACATTCAAGGTTTACTGATTGTCATCTTGTGAGCGTCAGCGCCGCTCGTGATCTCCTCGTGGTCTTGAGCATCCGCTACGCTGATAGCATAGCATTACGGTTGTCGCTCGCCTATAGCGTGCTCGACACCACGCATTAAGCTGTGAGCGAGCGTGCCGCATGTGCGTCTCGATAACGGCAGAGCGTATGCTACGCTAAGTGCGTACCCTTACGGTACCCCATACGCCAATTGCGTACTGTGTCTCTTTACCTTTTATAGTGTTTAATATAGGATAAATATTAGGCTTTATCAATTGGGGGCTCCTGCGCTCTTCACATATCTGCACTAGGTAACTTTAGCAGACATTATCGGTCAGCAAAGGGCGGGAAGGTGGTATCCCTCGTAGTGCTGACCAGATAAGCGTCCGCTTCGCTTAGTAAGGAGTGCTGAAGGAATCCGGAACCGGAGGTAAGAACAATACGCTATTATCTTTTAAAACTGTATTATTTCTGTTTTTGCATACGCACACACACATGCACGCACACATCTACATTGTTGCAGCTCACTTTCTTGTTGCCATTAGAATTGATTATTAGACACGTGCTGAAGAAATCTGGTGCTATTTAGTTGAGATTAAATAGGATAATTTTTAAGGGAATAATTGTAAAGGACACGCACACAGCATAGCAAATACTGTGTGGTGTACGGTAAGCGATCATAGTTGAATATCGTTTACATTGATAGAAGCGTGTTGATTGTGTCGCTGTGGGCATATCTGCACTTTGTGCATACGTGTCTCGGACAACGTGCGAGATCACGTACGTGACGCAAAGGCATACGCACGTGGCGTGTTTTACGCAACGGAGCGTACGGATACGCCCACTGAGACTCAAATCACACAATAACCTTGTTTAGGGTGGGCGGTATAGTACAGCCACCTGATAATAGCACACGGTTGTTCAGTTTTTCCAAAAAGTATTAGTTAAAAGAAAACCTTTTTCTACTGCAAAACCCAGGGATTAGACCCCTACCTGTATGAAAGGAATTTCTGTACAGAAAAAGATCAGTGTGTAAATGAGTGAGTAGGAGTGAGTGTGGAACTTAAGGTATTATTTTTGTGAACCCACAAATCGGGATCCCGTCGGAGACCACATCAGGTGAGTGGACACTTGGTGGCGTGGGACTAACTCACCCGCGTTAACATTGTATAAGGTAAAGGAGCAAGTAGTTTCCGCAGACAAAAGGACTGCGAGGTATTTAAGCGCAGCCCCGGGGGTTTGGCGTAGCACCCATATAGTCAAGTTAAAGCTCCGGCTGAAGGTTTCGCAGCCTAAACAATCGATTCCGCTGGTCGTAAGGCAGATAAGTAATAGTTACTTATACGCAGTGCGACTGTACCGCACGTAATTGTGTGCATTAGTTTGTTACCTTGATACCCATTAAAAATTTACTGTGGGATCATAAACGCTATTTGTACATTCTAACGTGATTTGTGTAGGTGTTTGTTATTTTAAGGGAGTTTCGCTGTTCACTCAGGAAATCTCTAACAACCAATACTTACTGGGGAGGGTAGCATACTCCCACGCGCCCCAGTAAATAGAGGTTACAGGACGGAAGTGAGTGAAGGCACTAGTTGAACTTTCACCGTCGCCTTACCGCGGGCAAGTTGGTCTGTTTGTAAGAATTAGCTAAGACAGCAATATCTGCAAACGATGGGGGCCAGTTGTTCAAAGAAGGGACGTCCAACAAGGGTTCACGTTGGTAGTTGCTGGCCCAAAGGGTCCGCACGGTATATAATGTGTGAAAAATACGGATCACACACACAGGTATTATGCAAAGAATGGGAACGTATGACAGAGGATGATGGGGAACAGTTTCCCCGGGTAGGCAGTCTGAACCCTGATGTATTGCAGAATCTAAGAAAAAGGATAGGTCTAATAAAATCTGCAAAGCAGAGGATTAGACATTATGACAGGAAAGTGAAATACAACAGGAATTAGCTCAGAAAGCAATTCCAAATCCTGGTAGAAATCTAGTAGCAACGGCACCACCACTATATATAGTAGGGGACAAAGTGGCTACAGAGAATGACATGCGGGTGTACGATAAGAGTGCACTTAATCAATGTAGTAGTGATAAGGTTAAGATAAAAGTTAATGCAAATGTTGATACTAACGCTAACCCATGCAAGTTGTATCCTATGTTAAACTTCCCCCAGGAATACGACCAAGAAGATGAGCCCACTACGATTTCAGCTCTCTCTCTAGCGGCCACCATAAGCGATACTTCAGTGGGCATCGCCCAACCAGTAAGATTGGCATCTAAAGCCCATAGCTCAGGGACAGGTGAGGTTGTGTCTAAAGGTAAGTACGGCACTGTACAATATGCTGAAACTATTGCACCATACACTGAAGAATCAAACCAGAGTGAAGTAATTAATATTAACCCTGTTAGAGTAATAGCGGCCCCCAATGGTAAGACTGGCACAAATTGAGCCACACCCATTAGGAATATTGCAATGCACTGTCCCTGGTCTCGAGCAGAATTAAGAACAATTTTGTCTGAATTTCCTGATCCCAGAAAAGATTTAGCCGCATGTCAGAGGTTCATTAAGGACCTAGGTAACTCCACTGAACCTAACAACAAAGATTGGCGGACACTACTGCGGGCATGTCTGCCCTCTAGTATTGACCCCATAAAGATTATAGCCGACTGTAAATTAGATGAGGAGGTACCCCTTACAGATGAATATAATCAAGACAATGTAACCAGAATCAATCTGCAGTTGGGAATATACTTCCCAGCTGTAGTAAAATGGAACAAAATATTCTCCATTAAACAAATGGAAGGGGAAACTGCCCCTGACTATTTCCACAGAGCATTGGAGGAAATGGCTAAATATACTGGGATCGTGGACATTGAGGCAAATATACACCATAGAGAGGTAGCGGTGTCCGTCTTGATGGACGGTTTAAAGGAGGTATTAAGGAGTAGAGTACAAACTACTCAACCTAACTGGAGAGGTATGTCGGTGGCCGCCTTAAGAGAGACTGCTGTTGGGCACGACAGGAACATCACAAGACGCAGGGAGTCACAAAGTGATAGACTGATGGCAATAACTATCCAGGCCCTTACAACAAGGCCGCCTCAGTCCCGATCATAGACCCCTGGTGGTAAGCCGCATGTGGTAAAATGTTACAATTGTAACAGGGAAGGACATTTTGCACGTAACTGTACAAATAACTCGCATAATGCACATAAAAATCCTAGACAACGACATGACATACGAAATTGGGATCAAGGACCGCAGAGACGGAGTTATGAGCCACACGCAGGGGAAACAAGAAGGTATCCCCAAAAAAGAGACTGGCAAGTCTCTGATAATACCCATTTACCCCCTTCACAGGTAATAGCTGCCACTGCAATGCAGGGAGGTCACCACGCACCATAGGGGTGTGGTCACACCTGTAATCTGCAGCCAGTGAAATTGATTGCGAGCCTTGGAAGTGAACCCGAGGTTACAATTGATGTAGCTGGTAAATCTCTAAATTTCCTTGTAGATACGGGGGCGGCCAAGTCAGTGATAAATTCGACCGTGGGCATGAGAACCACTGGTAAAACAATTCCAGCCATGGGAGTAACAGGAGTAGTACGACAATACCCTTTAAGCAAACCAACAGAGGTTACGATAGGGCCTTTGCATACCAAGCATTCTTTTCTGCTGGCTGCATCGGCTCCGACTAATCTCTTAGGGAGAGATTTACTGTGCAAAATGGGATGCGTCATATATTGTACTCCTGAAGGTGTGTTCTTGGACATACCCGAAAACCACGCTCAGGAAGCACAAGATATGTTAGACTCCCCAACAAGATTAATGTCACACACTGTTGTTGTAAATAGGTGTCCGTCCAAGGTAGAAGAAATGATTTCCCAGATACCGGAGTCACTTTGGACCAAAGATGGACAAGACACTGGATTGATGGCAAATGTAGCCCCAGTAGTTGTGCAAGTAAAAGATGGTAGGATAGCTCCAAAAATCCCACAGTACCCTCTGAAGCCAGAGGTGGAGTTAGGAGTTTACCCTGTAATAGAGCGCTTGCTACAACAGGGCATTCTGGTAAGGACGTCCAGCACTGCCAATAGTCCCATCTTCCCTGTTAAAAAGAGTGGGGGGAGGGGTTATAGATTAGTGTAGGATCTAAGAGGGATCAACAAAATAGTTGAGAGTCAATTCCCCGTAGTGCCTAATCCAGCTGTCATCCTAATGCAAATCCCTCCCACTGCCAAATTTTTCACTGTAATTGACCTCTGCTCCGCTTTCTTCTCGGTACCTCTGCACACTGACAGTCAATACTTATTTGCATTCACATACAGAGGAGTCCAATATACATGGACTCGCTTACCACAAGGTTTCATAGACAGTCCAAGTATTTTCTCACAAGCTCTGCATGATTGTTTACAGTCTTTCCAACCAGAGAGTGGATCAGTATTGATCCAGTACGTGGACGATTTACTACTGTGTTCAGATTCACTGGAAGCGTCCCTGAGAGATACGAAACAGCTCCTGTTTCATCTTTCAGACACAGGACACAAGGTTTCCAAAGACAAGTTGCAATTATGCCAGACCCGTGTGAAGTATTTGGGACACTGTCTAACACAAGGACTGAGACACCTTACCGCTGATAGAATTCAAGCAATTCGTGACATGACCCTGCCACAAACCCAGCAACAGATTAGAACGTTTTTAGGAATGTGTGGGTATTGCCGTAACTGGATCCCAGGTTTTTCCATACTGGCCTTACCTTTGCAGGAGATGGTCTCATCAAGCAAACCTGATCGGATTTCGCACACAGACGAATCCGAGATGGCATTTGAGAGACTTAAACAGTGCCTAACACAGGCACCGGCATTAGGTATGCCTGACTATGGGAAACCCTTTGAGCTGTACGGAACAGAAAGTGCTGGTTGCGCGGCAGGCGTCCTAACCCAAAAGCACGGTGATGCTAGCAGGCCGGTAGCATACTACAGCGCTCAGCTAGATACGGTAGCGCGATCCCTCCCCACATGCTTGCGAAGTGTTGCTGCGATAGCATTGCTAGTAACAAAAAGCGAAGATGTAGTGCTAGGACACAACCTCACAATCCATACACCGCATGCAGTGTCAGCCTTGCTAAATTCGGCTCAAACCAGACACGTCTCATCAGCGCGGTTTACAAGATGGGAATTGGCATTGATGGCCCCCGTAAACATCACCATAAAGAGATGCAGCGCATTAAATCCTGCAACGTATCTCCCAGGTGTGCCTGGACAGGCACAAAGGGTGGAGGATGAGAGTAATGGTGAAGGAGGATTTAGTATAGGAAAAGACATGCATGATTGTATGGAATATTTGACCCAAAATTTCACGGCAAGGCCTGACATCAGTGACAACCCACTGGAAGATGTAGATTTTACTTTCTACACTGACGGTAGTTGTCACAGACAGACGGACTCGGGAGACTTGTGTACTGGATACGCAGTCGTAGATGACCAAGGCACCACAGAAGCAGAACCGCTAGGCCCACCTCACTCAGCCCAGGTTGCTGAACTGGTTGCCCTAACCAGAGCATGTGAATTGGCTAAGGGCAAATCAGCCAATATCTATACCGATTCTAGATACGCCTTCGGGGTAGTCCATGATTTCGGAGCCCTATGGCGCCTCAGAAATTTCATGACGGCAGCTGGTACACCGGTAGCGCATGCAGCTCACATCAAAAGGCTTCTAACAGCGATACAGGAACCCGACAGAGTGGCTGTTATCAAGTGTAAAGCACACACATATAGCCAAGACTCGGTATCACTTGGTAACAGCCGAGCAGACGAAGCTGCTAAGTTAGCAGCTGGTACCCCCAGACAGACAGACACCACACAACTGATGGTATTTAATACCGTCAACACACAGAAATTGTGTGAAATGCAAAATTTGTGTTCAACACAGGAAAAGGCAGTTTGGAGAGCAAAAGGATATGGCCAGGAGTCCTCAGGACTCTGGACAGATGGGCAGGGTAAACCAGTGGCACCCAGAGCATACCTTCCAAGTTTAGCAGAAGCAGCACATGGGCTGACTCATCTAGGCAAGGAAGGGATGTGCAAGTTGGTAAGAGCATATTGGTGCGCCCCAGGATTCTCTTCCCATGCGGGAAAAAGGGCAATGACACGCCTCACCTGCTTGAGGAAGAATATCGGAAAGGCAATACCAACAGAACCATCTCATATCCCACCTACAGGCGGCCCTTTTCAGGTAATACAAATTGATTTCATACAATTACCCCCTTGTCGAAATTTGAAGTATGTACTAGTTTGTATAGATGTGTTTTCAAATTGGGTCGAAGCATTTCCTGCGGCCACAAATACCGCTATGTTTACTGCTAAGAAAATTGTGCAGGAATTTGTGTGTAGATACGGTATCCCTAGAATAATTGAAAGTGATAGGGGTACCCATTTTACAGGTGATGTCTTTCAAGGAATGTGTAAGTTGATGGGAATTGATAGTAAGCTGCACACTCCGTACCGCCCCCAGGCGAGTGCGAAGGTAGAAAGAGTGAACAGCACTATTAA
Organism: Pseudophryne corroboree; assembly: GCF_028390025.1. NCBI lineage: Eukaryota > Metazoa > Chordata > Amphibia > Anura > Myobatrachidae > Pseudophryne > Pseudophryne corroboree. The sequence goes on along the minus strand of NC_086444.1, from coordinate 324,944,303 downwards.
AAATAAATTGAGCAAAGTTATGGCAGAAACAGGATTGACATGGCCAGAAGCTTTGCCCATTGTATTATACAGCATCAGAACCACTCCCAGGTCCCCTCTTAATCTGTCCCCCTTTGAAATTCTGTTCGGTCGACAACCGCATGTTATGATTAACCCTCAGGATGATTTGAAGTGTAACAATGAAGTGACTGTAAAATACCTGGTTAAGATGAGTAAACAGCTAAGGAATCAGAATGACAATTTGAAGTTGGTGATTCCTGATCTGCCAGATAGTAATTGTCATGACATTGAACCTGGGGATTATGTAATGATACGGAATTTTCTACGCTCAGGTTGCCTTATTGACAGATGGGAAGGACCATACCAAGTCTTATTAGCACGACAGCATTGAAGGTTGCCGAGAGAGAGACTTGGGTTCATTCGTCCCATTGTAAGAAGGTTGCTGATCCAGAGAGGTCTCGTGATAAAGAACAGATGGTAGAGGAAGTTGTATCACTGGAGTGTTTGTTTCAGGAAGAGTGAAACGGCACCTGAGCATTGAGAATAATAAGATCGGAGGCAGTTGTCGATCCCCTGTTCCCTTTTATTGTTTTTCTCCACTTCCCATCCCATCTCCCTCAATTATTTCTTTCCCCCTTCTCATTTTTCTCCATTTCCTCCTATAAGATGGACTTGCCCCAAGAGACTGTGATCCGGATTTTCCTGTTGACCATGATGTTGACCAGAGCAGTCTGTTCCAGCGAGAGTACCATGGAGGTCGAGAGAGGTTTTGGAATGGGTTCTGATGACAGAGATGGAGGCGTAGATTTCCAAGAACAACATAATCACCAAGCAAAGGCGAGTATCAGTAAACGATCTGGTAGCATTGACCATAGAAGGAACTGTGAAGGATTGATAGCTGAAGAAAATTGCATCTGTAGGCATTGTGATAACTTAGTTGAGGATGGGTGCATCAAGAAATGTCAGTCCAGTTTTAACATTAACATGGACCGGCATCCATTGGGTGACTATCACTCATTAGTGGGTAAGGTGTTAAACCAAACAGACTGTTGGGTATGCTCTCAATTACCTCAAGGTCACAGCAAGTCAGGACTAGTACCATTTCCTTTAACGATAGGGGAGGTACTTGAGTTAAGTGGTGGGAGGCCGGTGGACAAGAGGTTTAATATCTCTAGTCCTCCTAGTTTGAAGCTCCACCAATATCATGTGGATAGGTCCTTAGTGTGTTTTAACATTTCCAATCCCCGAAAGCCGGGAAATTGGGAAGTGTCATGGAATAACAAAACCATGACCTTTTCATATAGAGCCGCTAGAATGCCTACAGATACAGAACTTATAAGCCACATAGCCGGTAGTGGAAGATATTTTCGATATAGGTATACCCTAGGAAGTAGGACCATGCGAGTTGGAGAAGTATCACCAGGATACTGTGCACAGATCGTACAAACTGATATGTGTACTAAACAGATGGAAGAATTAGGGCTAGGAGAGTTCACATGGAAAATTTGTAATATGGTAATGTCCTACTCCGTCCCATATGTTCTCCCCGATGATGCATACTTCATATGCGGGAGGAAGGCGTATAAGTGGCTTGCCCCAAACTCAGAAGGGTTATGTTATATTGGAAAAGTACTGCCTGAGGTAATGACCGTATCCCACACTAAAATGAAGGATATTCACCGCAGTGCCCAAGCTCCTTATACTCACACTCATTACGAACACATCGTTAAACGGCACCTGATAGAAAGAACAGAGCATCCGGCTTCTGACCTGATCCATGAATCCACCGGGATTCAATTCCTAATCGCGTTAGATATCACTCGTACCGCCAGAGGAGTGATAAATTATAAATATATATCTGCGCTTGCAAATTTATTAGACAATATCACTGAAATGTATGATGACACATTCAGGTATACTGGGAGAGAGTTACAAGCCTACAAAACAGAACTGGTTCAGCATAGGATGATTCTCCATTATCTCACGGCTGTGACAGGCGGGTATTGTGTTACCCTAGCGACTCAGTATGGAATAAAGTGCTGCACGTATATTACAAACAGCACGGAGGACCCAGCCGAGGTCATAGACCAAAAGATGGATGACATCTTGCAATTAAAATGGGAGTTCCGAAGGAAACACAATCTCACCCTTGCTGCTGTGGGTAATGAGCTGACCAGTTGGGTGTCATGGTTGAACCCACGAAATTGGTTCTCTGGTTTAGGAGAATGGGCCCAAGGTATTATCATGGATGTAGGGAAATTTCTTTTGTGTATTCTGGGTGTCATCATATTGGTCGGTCTGATATTTAGATGCGTTCGGGTTTTAACGAAGTATAAACGTAATGCCCGAGTGATGAGTTTAAGAAGTGAAGATACTGCAACAACAACGACTAATTTAATTTATGACCCAACAATAGAGACAATGTTGTGATGAAAATGTGATTCCACGGTCCTTTTCTTTCACCCGTTTCTCCTTTGTTTTCCTCCAAGGTACAAAGACATCCGCTTGGAAGAAGAATTTGACAACCTTTTACACAGACCATTGATGGACAATGCCATAGACCCCCAATATCCCTAGCGATTTTAAAATTCTACGATAGCCCAACACTTTTGTAAGTCTATGGACATTGAGAAAGCTTTTGCTCGCATTTTGGCAAAAGCCCAAGGAGACTACAGTCAACATGTACATCGAGACAAGACATCAGACAAGACCTCAATCGGCAAATGTACATTAAACTCACATAGTTTACGACTGCATTTACCATAATTGCTTCTTATCTTCATCTCTACAACCTTCAGGTAATGACACACATAGTCGATAGGGAATATAGGCACAGATATCAGCACTCACATATCCCCCCCATTCATGTATCATCAACTAAAATGTGCTCCCCCATTTTGTTGCAACCAAAAGCCGAAAAGAGCTCGGTAAAGTTTGACAGCCCATCCACAGACCCGTACCACGGGATAAGAAGGAATTCAAATGTATACTTCGCAATACCTCGAAGCTTGATTTAAAACACGTACGGCACGATGATACATGACCCCTCAAACATGGACTCATACATACATGCTTCTACTATCTCACTAGGTCATACCTTTTTCCCACCTTCTTCTCTTCTCCCTTACCCAATCATAGAAATGTATTATACATGACATATATTTTTCTCTTTTTGAACTGTTTTAGGAAGTGGCAGTTATTGGTGACTGCCAAAGGGTGGACTGTCAAAGTCAGAAAAATATCACGCTGCACGTTGCCATATATTCACCTCATGCGCGTGCCTGCTGCACGTGCACATTCTCTCCCGTGCATGCGGATACTCGCAGCCGCCCATGGCGCCTCGGCCATGTGCTCGAGCGCGTGGTATGTGCATTTACGGTAGACTTTGTGTGCGTCTAGCGGGCGACTCAATCGTTTAATGATAGAACCAAATAGCATGTTTTATAGGTAATGTTCCCTTTAGTAATAACTGTAAGTTTGTTTAATGTGACTTGTTCACGGACTTGGGAATCCCTCTTTGCGTGGTACAAAGGGTCTGTTTAAGGTTGAACAGTGGTGTCTGGTACCTAACCGAAGAGTATTTTAATAGCAATAATCCGGTGTTGGTTAGGTAAAGATTAATCGCTCCTGCGTGTAGTTATGACCATTAGTAGTTTCTGGACATATTCTATATTTGCAGTTCATTATCCATGCGGCGGGAATCCGGAGATTCCCACCCACCTGAGCTGTTTGAAATAGTCACAGCCCACCTGTTCAAACTAACCTATGACCTTTTGATATAGTGCAGAGAGACATTCCTGTGTCCAATGAACAATAAGGTTGTAGGGCCCTTTGAAGTACACTGTATGTTGTGTATATAAGGGTCACTGTCCCCAGACCGGCCAGTACTCTCTCTTCAACAGTTATCGCTGATAATTGGAGGACTGGATTCCGGTTGCGCCTGCGAGTGTTCCCCGTATGGTATGTTTCTTTGTTGCCACTTTGTTACCCGTGTAATGTTAGCCATTCATTCTTAGTCTATGTATTTGTATTTGCGATTGTTTACTATTTGCGTATATTTCTGTCTAGATATCCTGTTAGAATTATATGTTAGCCTGTAGTGTATGACTTGTTAACTGTTTCTCTTTTCTATATAACTAAAAGCTCGTTAGTAAAGGTGTTGGATCCTTAGCACGGTATCGTGTGTTCATTACATTGCAGTGGGTAATAGGAGCGATCACGATCGCTCAATCAGCTTTAGTGTTAACTAGGTTAAACAGCGTTATATCGCTACAGTGTTTCAGTACAAGATTTACAGTATAAGGGTATCCTTTCTGTGTGTTACATTCAAGGTTTACTGATTGTCATCTTGTGAGCGTCAGCGCCGCTCGTGATCTCCTCGTGGTCTCGAGCGTCCGCTACGCTGATAGCGTAGCATTACGGCTGTCGCTCGCATATAGCGTGCTCGACACCACGCATTAAGCTGTGAGCGAGCGTGCCGCATTTGCGTCTCGATCACGGCCGAGCGTATGCTACGCTAAGTGCGTACCCTTACGGTACCCCATACGCCAATTGCGTACTGTGTCTCTTAACCTTTTATAGTGTTTAATATAGGATAAATATTAGGCTTTATCAAGCTGTAAATCTGAGACATCTTAATATAAGTAAATATTAATCCATGGTTCTTGGTGTTACCCGGGGAGCACCCGTAGCAGATACGGTAAAAAGTGACAGCACCATTTTTGTAGTTTATTATATTCTATACAGTGGAGGTGCAATCCAAATTTTGATCCGATTGGCCGTTTGGGTGTTATCGTTCACGCAACGCAAGCCACGCATTGGTAATGATGTAATTATGTCGACCCCCTTTTCATTCCCTTAGGGGAGGTTTATTATAATTCTAATTACATCTTTTTCCTATTTCCCACCTGCACAATACCTATGTTACATTTTATCTTACTAACATATTGGGAAGTAAGAGTATTAGTGATGAGTGAGTGAGTGAGTGAGTGAGGGCTTTCACTTTTTTGTCGGTAATTAAATTCTACACACTGGAGGTGCAATCCAAATTTTGATCTGATTGTATGTTTGGCATTATCGTTCACGCAACGCAAGCCACGCATTGGTAATGATGTCATTATGTCAACTAGTGATGTGTGCCTGCCCATTTTTCAGTTACATTCATTTCCACTCATTTTAAGTCTATTGTGAACACCTCACAGCTTACAATATTGTTTTTATCCAGTTTAGGCCAGAAGGTTGCATCGAAGTAGCTGGATGACTAAGCTAAGCGACAGAAGTGGGTGGCAGAGACATCTGGCACATCTAGGAGTGGCAACACGAATAAATGTTCCAAGTGGCGCTTAATAATACAAAATATAAATAAAAAAATTTTGGTTTTTATTATTAGTAAAAAGAGGTATATATTAATGTCATACAAAAATAGCACAAAACTCCCGGGAGTCTAAACTTGAACAACAAACAATGTACACTTAAATCAATGTAAATATATTAAAACAGAACAAATGTAAAATACACACCACAGCAATGAACCTGATTTGTACTCAATATGTCATATACTAGTTGTGCTTTAGATGAATCAGTCATGCGCTGTTCACCATGGCTGATATTTAGTAACTAATGCAGTCACTCATCAAAGATTTAGAATGAAGCACAAACTGACATTTAAAATCGGAAGTTCTGAAAATTCACTCACATATGTATGTGGGATACTTGGTTGTTGAATTATATTGCGGCACAGCATGTACAGCACCTGAGGTAGATGATAATGGTAAACAGACACTAGTATTTGGCAGAGTATCTGGAGCCCCGTGTCCTGCAGTCGGCGGGACCGTGATATGCCGTGTTAATGCGACAGTCACTAGTGTCTAGCAGTGGGGTACCTCTGGTCCAGCAACGGAGGCAATTAGTGATCACCACTGCTGGGTGCGCTCAAATATGGTAAGCCCGTATGATGTCTGCAATGTTGCTGGGAGCACTGATCCCCGTGTAGGGAGCGCTGAGATGAAAGTAGCCGGTTCCGTGAATATGCAGCTAAACCAGGTGTTTAAAGGTGGAAACGGTTATATCCAAGTGCTGCCGCTCTTATCAGATGGTGCAGATGTTATCGGCTGTGCCAAGAAAGCTCAGAGTGCTGCGCTGTAGGTGCAGAAAATGAACAAACTGATGCTGGTTGTGAGAAAGGTTCTGCCGAGGGAAAATTGTGAGTCAGTCCTGTATCCTTAACGCGTTCAACGCACAGCAGGGCGTCTTTGTCCAAAGGCAGGTATGATGTGAGGTTGAAATCAGTAGCTCTTATACCTGATATCTACATGGATTCAGGTGATGTTTGTTAATTAATTAATTAGAGTACAACCATTTCACAGCATTGTGTCTTAGAAAGATGTATTACAAAAGCTTAAATCGCTCAGTGTACACATTGATAAAACAAAATCTAATACAGGTTGAGTATCCCATATCCAAATATTCCGAAATACGGAATATTCCGAAATACGGACTTTTTTGAGTGAGAGTGAGATAGTGAAACCTTTGTATTTTGATGGTTCAATGTACACAAACTTTGTTTAATACACAAAGTTAGTAAAAATATTGCATTAAATGACCTTCAGGCTGTGTGTATAAGGTGTATATGAAACATAAATGAATTGTGTGAATGTAGACACACTTTGTTTAATGCACAAAGTTATAAAGAATATTGGCTAAAATTACCTTCAGGCTATGTGTATAAGGTGTATATAAAACATAAATGCATTATGTGCTTAGATTTAGGTCCCATCACCATGATATCTCATTATGGTATGCAATTATTCCAAAATACGGAAAAATCCCATATCCAAAATGCCTCTGGTCCCAAGCATTTTGGATAAGGGATACTCAACCTGTATAGCATCAACATATCCAAATACATTAGGAGTATGAGACTGGGAATAACACACAACAAACACCTATGTGTGCATAAAAAATAATAAATAGTAAACAATATGAATAAACATGTAAAAATATATAGAAATAAATATGTAAAGAATAAAAAATTCATATAAATACCCATGTCTGTCTATATATGTGTATAAAACTATACATCATATACATGGTATTGAAGGGTGAGAGAGCATATTTCTATTCAACATACATCATTATATATGGAAAAGGAAAGGCAGCAACACCAATGAAGATATCATTCTCTGTTAAATAGAGATCCTTAGATCAAGGAGTGGCACTGCAGTAGCAGACAGGATGGCAGTTTTATAAACTATGCCCAAAAAATGCTCTAAAGAGCACATAATGCAAAGAAATAATGTACAAGATGGAATTGTCCTTGGGCCCTTATGTTGTATATATTAAACAGGACATGCACAGTTTAACAAACCAATAATTTCCGCGACAGGGACCATTACTTGTGACTAAAATTAGTGGTTTGTTTGGGCCCCCACAAATTTTTTTTTAGAAGGATCTCCTCCGTTAGGAATTACTCTGAAGATGTTGATGATGAGGTGTTATTTACATTATAATATTGTACAATAAATTTCATGCCTTCGCCGCAAATGACATAACATGGAGGAGGTGCCTAGATGGCTAATGTTCCTACGTCTACTAAATTGGGCTTCACAAATGGAGCAGATGCTTTCATAAACATTGTCAGGATTGGAGTAAAAATAATCCCACACCCAAGAGGTGGCTTTTGTGGTCTTATTCCCAAGCATCACAATGGTTTCTTTTTATCATGGTCAACAACTGCAGCCACTGGTGGCTTGACTTACACAAACAACATCATCATCAACATCCTCACTGTCAGATAGTACACACATATCCCCCTCATCCTGTTCCACTTCCACAGACAAATCTGCAGTTTCTATTATGTCTTCCTCATCAGATTTATCACCATATTTACTTGTACCAGATATTCAGATGAAATGGTGGAAGGAGGTGAAAGAAGCTTCTCTATGAGGACAGTGTAAGAAATGTCAGCTGACGTGGACACCCCTAAACATTCCTCAAGAATGTCTGATTGTTCTGATTCTGAATGCGCAGTTTGTATTACTTCTTCTGTAGCTAACTTTCCTTTTGATTTTATTTTCTTTACCACTCTAAAATTAAATGATTTTATATACCCTTGCCATCTGTGTTAGCAGATTACGTTGACGGACTTGCATTGTCAATATTATGACTAGTGGCAGCAACTTCATCACTAGTAGTAGCCTTCAATTCTATCAACACAGTTGATATAGTGGGGTTGACCTTCACCGACAGTGTCGCAGACAGCGTCGCACAAATTAGTCAGAAATATATATAATAAATAACTACACACTGTGGTTGACTTCACTGACAGCATTGCACAAATGAATCAGAAATGTATATAATATAATTATTATAACCTGTGGTTGACTTCACTGACAGCTGAAGAGAGGGAGACGGGCGTCCGCTGGTAACACAATCTCAGCGGGCGTCCGTCGTCTCCAAGTGGAACTGATGGAACGCAGTTCCACCCCGTTCCGGCTCACTTTAACCCCTGCAGAGAGCACCCCTTTTTCAGATACTGTAGACAGAGAGCACCTCTTTTTCAGATACAGCTGACAGAGAGAACACCCCTTTCAAATACAGCAGACAGAGAGAGCACCTCTTTCAGATACAGCTGACAGAGAGAACACCCCTTTCAAATACAGCAGAGAGCATCCCTTTTTCAGATACAGCTGACAGATAGAGAGCACCCCTTTCAAATACAGCAAACAAAGCACCCCTTTTTCAGATACAGCACACAGGGCACCCCCACCCGCCGCATGCCATGCCAGGCCACCAGTATTGAGATGGCCACTTGAGTGAGGGCTTTCGCATTTTTGTAGTTTATGAAACTAGTTTATTACCAAAAACATAAGAGGTCTTTATGTGTGTATGTGTGTGTGTATGGGTGTATGTATGTTCCAGCATAACTCTGGAATGCCTGAAGCAATTTACACCAAACTTGGTACACATATCACTTACAATCTGGAAAATAATACTGTGGAGGTAAGACACCCCTAACACCACTAGGGGTAGGGGTGGGAAGGGGGTGACATGTAAAAATCCATAGTGTTCGGGGCTGCGGAGATGAATAGTGACATTCCCGAAGTCCAAGTTCAGCCCCCATCAGCATGGGGGGTGAGAAGGGGTGAAAAATAAAATGTCCAAAATGACCAACAATAGTGTCAAATCCATAATTTTCGGGGTTGCTTAGCTGATTGCTTTTTGAAATTGATATGTTCCTTAGAATGTCCGTTAACATATAGGCTATGTATCTTCACGCTAATTCTTTTAGGGGTTGAGTAGTGAACTTAGGGGTAATTCAAATCTGATTGCAGCAGCAAATTTGTTAGCAGTTGGGCAAAAACCACGTGCACTGCAGGTGTGGCAGATATAACATGTGCAGAGAGAGTTAGATTTGTATATGTTATTTTGTTTCTGCGCAGGGTAAATACTGGCTGCTTTATTTTTACACTGCAATTTAGATTTCAGATTGAACACACCCTACCCAAATCTAACTCTCTCTGCACATGTTATATCTGACCGCCCCCTGCAATGCACATGGGGGGTCATTCCGAGTTGTTCGCTCTGTAAATTTCTTCGCATCGCAGCGATTTTCCGCTTAGTGCGCATGCGCAATGTTCGCACTGCGACTGCGCCAAGTAAATTTGCTATGCAGTTAGGAATTTTACTCACGGTTTTTTCTTCGTTCTGGTGATCGTACTGTGATTGACAGGAAGTGGGTGTTTCTGGGCGGAAACTGGCCGTTTTATGGGTGTGTGTGAAAAAACGCTACTGTTTCTGGGAAAAACGCGGGAGTGGCTGGAGAAACGGAGGAGTGTCTGGGCGAACGCTGGGTGTGTTTGTGACGTCAAACCAGGAACGACAAGCATTGAACTGATCGCAGATGCCGAGTAAGTTTCGAGTTACTCAGAAACTGCACAGAGATGTCTTATCGCAACATTGCGAATCTTTCTTTTGCAAATTTAAGAAGCTAAGATTCACTCCCAGTAGGCGGCGGCTTAGCGTGTGCAAAGCTGCTAAAAGCAGCTTGCGAGCGAACAACTCGGAATGACCCCCATGGTTTTTCCCAACTGCTAACAAATTTGCTGCTGCGATCAGATCTGAATTAGGCACTTAATCTTGGAGATGGGTGCAATGAAAATAGTCTTATTGCGTTAAGAATTCTACGCAGATGAAGCCGCAGGCAAAAAGCTATAGTATATAAAACTGCTAAAAAAGATCTGCATAATAATGTGTACATTTCAAGATAAAAATAAAACACAAAACAATTAAAAACATTACAAAATGTAAACATGAGATTAGTTAGATACAAATCTATATATTAATAGCAGAAGGACAACTTTTATGAGTGACATTTCTATGATACTGTTGTCTGGGCAGGGTTATACATCATATACCAAATTAAAGGTCTTGGTCCGTAGATTTGCAGAAAAATATTGGCGCTGTAATTGATTGCTTAGTTTCGGAGTTATGTGGCAAAAAGTTCACCTGCCATTTTCAATGCATCACCACTGTGCTCTGAAAAATTTGACAGTTTGTGAACTCTCCCTGTGCACCTGCTGGGTGACCTGGAACATGTCACCTGCTGGGTTGTCTGGAAACTATGACAGTTATTTGCAGCCATCCACTAAGCAGTTAGTTTTTAAAATTTGACTCCTAAGGGGGAAAAAAAGTTGTAAAATGTTCCACCCAGCAAACCTTTGCCCGGGTGAAACATCAGCTAGTAGTTCTATAAACCCATAGGACAATGTTTTTCAACCGGTGTTCTGGGGCACACTAGCATGGTGTGAGCGATTGCCAGGTGTGCCGCCACCCATCAGAGATGCCCGCCGCTGCCCACCAGATATGCCTGCTGCCATCTGCGATAGATGTCTGCTCCTCTGCCGCCACCATCGGTTACTAGCTCAAGCAGCACTGCACTTCATGAGAGCTGACCCATGACCTATGGTGACTCATAGGTTACACACCACACGTCGCATTCTCGTCTGGAGTACCTGCTCGCCAATTGCTGCTCCATGCTGCCTGGTCCCATCTCAAAGCTCCTTGCTACTTTCAACGCAGAGGAAAAGACTAGTACACTGGTCCTGTATGCTGTAAAAATACAGGGGTGCTGTTGTTAAAATAAAAGTACACTGGTCCTGTATGCTATTAAAATACAGGGGTGCTGCTTTTAAAATAAAAGTACACTGGTCCTGTATGTTGTAAAAATACAGGCAAGCTGTTGTTAAAGTAAAATTACACTGGTCCTTTATGCTGTAAAAATACAGGGGTGCTGCTGTTAAACTAAAAGTACACTGGTCCTGTTTGCTGTTAACATACAGGGGTGCTGTTGCTAAAATAAAAGTACACTGGCCCTGTATGCTGTAAAATACAGTGGTGCAGTGAAAATAAATGTACACTGGCCCTGTCTTGTATGCTGTAAAATTACAAGGGTGTTGTGAAAATACAGGGGTGCTGGCACTGTCCGCGGTCCTTACTTCTACCTGAGAGGGAAATATTTTTTTTCAGGTTACCATTGGGGGTCTGGTGTGTGGAATTACTATGGGGGGCAGGTTTGTTGCATTACTATGTGGGGCAGGGGTGTAGCATTACTATGGGGGGCAGGTGTATGGAATTACTTTGGGGCAGGTGTGTGGAATTACTATGGGGTCTGGTATTTGGCATTACTATGGGGCAGGGGTGTGGAATTACTATGGGGGCAGGAAGTAGCATTATTATGGGGGTAGGTGTGTGGAATTACTATGGGGCAGGGGTGTGGCATTACTATACGGGCAGGTGTGTGGAATTACTATGGGGACAGGGGTGTGGCATTACTATATGGGCAGGTGTGTGGAATTACTATGGAGATCAGGTGTGTGGCATTACTATGGGGGGCAGGTGTGTGGTATTTTTATGGGGGCAGGTGTGTGGCATTACTATGGGGGCAGGCGTGTGGCATTACTATGGGGGGCAGGGGTGTAGCATTACTATGGGGGGCATGTGTGTAATTACTATGGGGGCAGGGGTGTGGCATTACTATACGGGCAGGAGTGTGGCATTACTATGGAGGGCAGGTGTGTGGCATTATTATGGGGGCAGGTGTGTGGCATTACTATGGGGGCAGGGGTGTGGCATTATTATGGGGGGCAGGGGTGTAGCATTACTATGGGGGGCATGTGTGTAATTACTATGGGGGGCAGGGGTGTGGCATTACTATGGATTTTCCACTGATATTCTTATGAAAGTAAAACCTATTTTTTTCTAGGCAATTTAAGAGAATTAATAACAAATACAACATATATTATAAATATATGTCGATATTTGTTATTAAATATATTATATTTGATTAAAAAAAACTGATGGTGTACCTTGGCAGTTTTACAATCTTGTTTAGTGTGCCACGAGTTTAAAAAGTTTGAAAATCATTGCTATAGTATATAGAGCACATTGCTCATAGCGATACACCTTCACTCCTTCGACCCAGCATCACACTGAGGAGCATATTTGTCATAATCAACATTTTTTATTTGGATTTGATGTAATAATTACGCCCAAACTCGCAATGTGAAAATATATATTTTTGAATTAATTTAAATTGGGGTGCTGGGACAGAGCTTCCAAGAAATCCCTGTCCCGGTGGAGGGCTAGAAGCAGTCCCCATAGAATCCTACATTTGCAATAAGAAATGAAGGAAGCACAGTAGAACCCTCTTCATACAACCTAGGGGTGCTTCACAGTTTGTAGGTTTCCCACCGAAAAGTCTGTTTTTGGGGGTCTCCAGTAAATACAGTAAGTAAATATGCCTGAGTTACACATTTTCCTCTTGCCTCAGCTCTTCCCCTTTTCCTCATAAGATTGTGAGCTGTCTTACCATCCTGAAGACTCTGCATTGTCAAAGCTGTAGAGATATGATATCTCTGCTTGGCCACCAATACATCAGGTTCATAAGAGCTGTCCACTGGTATTACAGACTGGAAACAACCAGCAACCCAGCTCTATAGGTGGCGGTGACGGTTACAAATAAATTAGGTTTATTAGTCTGAAATGATGCCTATCCTCATTCAATACCTGACTCGATTTTAGGATTAAGTTTCTTTTCATTTGGCGTGGATCATATTCAGTTCTCTGTACACATATGGATAGCACCGCTGTGTCATCTGCCTTATGTTAGCGATTTTGAAATTCCCCAGCGGCCATTGGCAGAATACTAAAGAGAAGAGTTCACATTCAGGGCAATTAAAAACAGCCTGTCGGTAATTATCTTTTATTGTCAGCTTTAAAAAATGACAGGCTAATTGCAAGAAAACAACTTTTTCTTTAGTGACTTTCAAACTCAGATACATTTGCCCATTTATCAAGCTCATGGATTGAAAGCCATTGAAACATTAGAACTCTGCTAATACCGATTATCTTCCTATTTACAGTGTAGGCTGGGCAAGGCCTCTCATTTATGATGAAATGTAATTACTGTTCACCTTTCTGAGGGACACTATCTAGGGTAGCAAGCCAATTTAAAGAGAGAATCCAGCCAAGGACAGAACGTGGCCCACTGAATCAATATACTATAAATGCTTGAAGTACTGCGGTGTATTTTGCATGAATTGAACATGATATTCCTTAACCCCTTAAGTCTCAGAAAAACTATAAATTAGTTTTTATGTAGTATAGCATTTGAATCTTAAAATGCTGATGTTATGAAGGCATTAACAGTTTCCCTACTGCAAATGAGTACATACTATATAGGCAGAAATTCAATTAGTGGGGGTAAAAATTATTATTTTTTCGCGAACTTGATCTCAATGGTTTTTTTTTAGGCCAATTCAATTAATGTCAGTTTTTATTGCAGAAAAATGTTTCCATGGGAGCAACACAGGATCCAGGATAAGTTCCCAGATCCATGTGTTTTTACAATAGTGGCGAAGAAAAAATGGACTTATCACATATTTTGTATGGTAGGAAGCAGGAGAAATTTGCAGCATTTTTAAACATTAAATTATTTTTCCTTGGGGCAGTATTAGAGAGTAATAACCATTATTATTGTTACTCAATATTTTTTTTACAATTTTGGGGGGTACAGGTCGAAATGGAAAAAATAAATACATTTTGGCCAAAATTACGTGGCCAATTGGATATGCTTTTCAGGTAGAATCTTTATTGTACCTAGATATGATGTGGACATCTCTGCATGTGGGATAACATTAATACAGTACACAGTTTTGCTGTTTTTTGGAGCAGTGTACTGTACATCTGTTTTACTTCTAACCATGCTTCAGGCACTAGTAGGCTCTAGGACATTGGGAAAAGAAAGTTGATGCATGACAATTAAAGGCCTGCCAGAAATCAAAATAAATACCATAGATAAAACCTTACACTCCTGCTGCTTCTTACTATGTTTAGGCCAAATGGGAGGACATCAGTCAGTGCAGGGGATACCAATCTAGTGATTAAACTAGTTGTGAATGTTAAAACTCATTGCATATGATAAATGGTGCTCCAGCCAATGAACTCCCAACTGTCATGTGTTCAGCTCCTAACTGTCACGTGTTTGAAAAATGATAGTTGGGAGCTGATTTGAGAGCACCATTTATAATACACAATTCTTTCCGCCCCCTTCCACACCCGTTCTGTTTCTGGTGACTGGCGTGGTATCATCATTTCAGCTCGTTACCCTCGGGGAAGAGAGGCACCATTACCCTTTGCCTATACACAGCTAAACCTGATTACTATGGGCGCGATATACAATGATAACGTGGATCACTTTAGAAATGAGATTGGGCGTGACATATAATTTGAATACCGCCCAATGAGTTTTACCATTCATACTTTTTATCACTTCAATATGGAGCCTACAATAGCACTTCGACGATTACAGAAAGCAATACGTATTGTGAGAGTGGTTTAGTAGCCACATGGTTATTAATCATAGGATTAATGCACACAAACACAGTTAAGTGTTTAAATGTCCGTTTCCTGCTCCATTCCCATTGCCACCTTCATCCTTCACCCCCTATACTCTTTCCTGCCTTGGTCTACACTCCACCCACTTTACTGCCCTTCATCCCCACTATGCCTCCACCCTCTATTCCACCCCCATGCCCACTCTGCCTCTGTGCCACCTTCATCCATGCTTTGCCTTCGCCATCTGTCCCACTTCGCCTCTACCACATCCTTCATTGCTGTTGTCTATCTTGGGCCCATTATACATACCCTACAGCAATCTTCTAGTCTGTAAAGCATTGTCAGAGATGTGACAGAATCACTCAATGAATATATATATATATATATATATATATAGAGTTACCAAAGGTGCGGCACTAAGCATAATAAACACAGTAAACAGGGTCCAGCAACATTTTAGTGTAGTCACACTATCATCAGGCTAAATGAAACACACATTGAACATACCTTAAATACCTTCAGTCACCACGTGACACAGACAGACCGAAACCGGGACCACGCACTCGGCCGGTGTCCAAGGCCAGTTACATCACTCAGAGCAGTCGCGCCGCTGAGTGAGTGATGGAGTGCTCCCCATCACCATAGCAACAATACTAAAACATAGCAGCATCCCTGGAATTATACGGCAGCACCCCATGACTTATACATCATAGGCAGCACCCCTGGAGAATTACACTGCACAGCAGACAGGCAACAGCACCACTGGACGTAAACAGCTGTGGTGAAGCACCCCTGGACTGATAGGGCAGAGGGGCAGCATCCCATATAGGGCAGCACCCCTGGAAAGATGTGGCAAAGAAAAGACGTGCAAGATGGAATTGTCCTTGGACCCTCCCACTCACCCTTATGTTGTATAAACAGGACATGCACACTTTAACAAACCAATCATTTTAGTGACAGGGTATGCCACACGACTGTGGCTGAAATTATTGATTTGTTTGGGCCCCCACCAAAAAAGAAGCAATTAATCTCTCTTGCACAAACTGGCTCTACAGAGGCAAGATGTCATCCTCATCCTCAGATTCACCCCCCCCCCCCCCTTCACAGAAAAATAATATTCAAACAAACCACATAATTTAGGTATCAGTGGACTGCTTATGCTATTACCCAAAGTTTCTGAACTTGACAATGACTTATGATGAATGCGCTGCAGGTGACATATAAGGGAGGATGTTCCTAGGTGGTTAACATCCTTACCCCTACTTATTATGGATTTACAAAGGCATGGCTTGACACCTGTTGTCCGGATTTGTGGAGAAATAATTCCACACCGAAAAGGTGGCTTTTTTGGTATTTTGTCCAGGCATGACAAAGGGCTTTTTCATCCCATGGCCAACAACTGTCTCCACTGGTGGCTTATTCAAACAAACCACTTCACCATCAGAATCCTCATCGTCAACTTCCTCCTCAGTGCCAGCTACACCAATATCAGCAACTATACTGGTGGTGCTCCTCCCAGCACTTTCAGAGGGCGTGCAAACGGTGGTAGGAGCCTCCTCTTCCCATACAGTGTTGTGAAGGTCAGGCCTAGACATTGCAACCATGGACAGTGTCAGCACCCCTGTATTTTCACAACACCCCTGTAATTTTACAGCATAGAAGGCAGGGCCAGTGTACATTTATTTTCACTGCACCCTAGAATTTTTACAGCATACAAGACAGGACCAGAGTACATTTATTTTCAGTGCACTCCTGAATTTCTACAGCACACAAGACAGGGCCAGTATACATTTATTTTAGCAACAGCACCCCTGTATTTTTACAGCATACAGGACCAGTGTACTTTTAACTTAACAGCAGCACCCCTGTATTTTTACAGCATACAGGACCAGTGTATGTTTATTTTAACAGCAGAACCCCTGTATTTTTACAGCATACAGGACCAGTGTACTTTTATTTTAACAGCACATCTGTATTTTTATAGCATACAGGACCAGTGTACTTTTATTTTTAACAACAGCACTCCTGTATTTTTACAGCATACAGGACCAGTGTACATTTAGTTTCACTGCACCCCAGAATTTTTACAGCATACAAGACAGGGCCAGTGTACATTTACAGTATTTGCTGGCGTATAAGACTACTTTTTTGCCCTGAAAAACATGCCTCCAAGTGGGGGGGTCGTCTTATACGCCGGGTGCACTTCAGTTGGGATAGACATAGCTGCCATAGTGGCCTTCCGATACTCGCCCGGTGCCCATAGTGGCCTCCCGATGCCCGCCCACCTCATTCTACATACCATCCAGTATCGCGCGATATCCAGTGCGGCCGCGGCGGGTTTACTAGTGCCAATTACAGGGAGATGCAGGGACTGGCCGGAGGCGCTGCAGTCGCGTTGTGGCCGTACAATGGTGACAATGACAGGTACTGTAATGGCACTGATACTAATACTAATGGCACTCATGTGAAACCGGTAACAATAAATGCACACAGGGGTATACTTTTATACATTTTACAACTTTCTCCTCGCCCCCTCCCACCTTCTTATGCATACCTTGATAAATACTCCCTATCCAAATCTCTTATCAGGTCATAATATACAGTATGTCACAAATCTGATGTTCTTTTACGTTTTATTTGGTGTGTGGAAGGGGGTAGTCTTATACGGCGAGTATATAACAAACTCTATATTTTGAGTGGAAATGTTGGGGGTCGTCTTATACGCCCAGTCGTCTTATACGCCGGCAAATACGGTATTTTCACTGCACCACTGAATTTTTACAGCATACAAGACAGAGCCAGTATACATTTATTTTTTACTGCACCCCAGAATTTTTACAGCATACAAGACAGGGCAAGTGTACATTTATTTTTACTGCACCCCTGAATTTCTACAGCATACAAGACAGGGCCAGTGTACATTTATTTTATCAACCACACCCCTGAACTTTTACAGCATACAAGACAGGGCCAGTGTACATTTATTTTCACTGCACCCTAGAATTTTTACAGCTTACAAGACAGGGCCAGAGTACATTTATTTTCAGTGCACTCCTAAATTTCTACAGCACACAAGACAGGGCCAGTGTACATTTATTTTATCAACAGCACCCCTGAATTTTTACAGCATACAAGACAGGGCCAGTGTACATTTATTTTCACTTCACCCCTGAATTTTTACAGCATACAAGACAGGGCCAGTGTACATTTATTTTCACTGCACCCCAGAAGTTTTACAGTATACAAGACAGGGCCAGTGTACATTTATTTTCACTGCACCTCTGTACAACACAGTGACAGCCAGGACAGAAACACCCATGTACAGCCGCAGCACCCCTGACAGCACATGAAACACCAGTGCCAGCCAGGATAGCACCTCTAACATAACAGGGACTCCACAGTGACAGGAACAGCAGCCCACGAGAGGACACACTGACCACACATGACACCACCACCCACAGAGAGAGACAGAGGTCTGTCTCCCTCACTCTCCAAGTCCGGAGTGAAAATGGCCGCGATGCACAGCTGTTTATATGGAATCCAAAATCCGACAGCAGGATGATGAAGTTTTGCCTTGTTCTGAGATCCGAGTCTGACGGGAAGTCCCGAGCCGGATTCATGAAATTCCGGGGGGTTGGGGGTGTGGGGGGGGGGTTCGGTTCACTCAGCACACATCTCTCCCATGTATATGGCCCTTAAGTGCCAATTTTTACTATACTTAGTTTGTACTAGATAGTACACTAGATATTCAAGATTGACTTGCCTGCACAGTCTATCTAGCCTTGCAATACCGACCCCACGTTAGCATGCATCAGGATCGAATCGGGATTGCAAGGTGGCTAAAACCTTGAGATATGCACTAACTTTCCTTAAGATTTTGACAATATAGTCAAAATCTTACAGATTTATCTCACCGTGTGTACACACCTTTAGTCAGTGGTAAAGAATTATCTGAAGAGACTATTGTCCAGGCAGATTTAGTGATCTTACTAATATTGGGTGATAGGGTGTTAAATCTATTAACCCACAGAAGTATTTGATTATTCCTATTGCTATTACTCTTTTTTTTTTTTTTTATAATATATTTATTGAAGGGTTTTCAAACATATACATGCAAATACGAAAAACGCAAAAGGAAATATACATACAACATGGGAATACTGTATATTATACATGTAATATATATATGTGGGGGGGGGGAGGGGGGGAAACACAGAAGGGTAACAGAGATGGGAGGAGGGGGAAATAAGACCAGATGAGGGTGGGTGTTAGGGCCTGCCCATAACACTCCTTATCACATTATACTAATGCCAGGGAAAGAAGAGTTATTATAATAAATGAAATGCATCGTTGACCAGTTAAGATAATATACTCAAGCCTTTAGAAATGACTCATAAGATAACATAGAGCAGTCCAGGGTTTTCAAGATATGTTGTTTGGTAGGTGTGGGCAACGTGTCTATAAATGGGCTCCATTTGCGACAAAACTTTCGCGTAGTAAAGAATGGAGAAGTTAGAACCGTTTTTCTATCATAATACAATAATTGCAAAAGCTTTTGCTTGACTTCCGCAAGGGAAGGAGCGGAACGTTTAACCCATCTAATTAGTATACATTTTTTCCCAAGTGTGAGGATCACGCTGAGGAGAGGGATGTGTCCAGCAGTGATCTGCCAGTTTGTGAAGTTTAATGTGAGACAGGCTAGCTTGTCTGGTGCAATGTTCAATAGGAATAGACTGTTAATATAGATAAAGAGTTTACACCAGAATTTTCTGATTTTTCTGCATTCTCACGAGCAATGTATAAAAGAAGCAGAGGCTTTTCCGCATTTAAGACAATCACCTGATTCAGCGGCTAACATATGAGATCGTTGTGCGGGTGAGATGTATGCTCTGTGCAAAAATCTCAGGTGTACTTCTTGGAAGTAAGCTGATGACAGAAATTTCAGTGAGTTTTCACACGGATGTGTGATATCAGAAATGGTAACTATTGCCGGGATGTCGTTTTTCCATTTTAACAGTAAGTTGTCCCATTGCGCAGTGGGAAGGCAGGATATCAAAATGGCATAGAGATACTTTATCCTAAATGGTCGTGTCTGGGAGGAATGCAGAAGAGCATCAATATCTTTAGAAGCAGGGTAGTCTTTAGAGGAAGTTTTTGCATGAGGCAAGACATCGTAAGAGAGAACAAAGTGACGCATCTGGAAATACATATACAAGTGGCGAGGAGACAAATTACATTTCTGGCATAGAGCAGAAAAGGAGTACAGGACTCCACCTGGGTCAAACACCTTGTGAAAGGAATCAAGGCCTTTCTCCTTCCAGAGGGAGTACGTAGCATTGTGCAGCGAGGGCGGGAAAGCCGGGTTACCCCATAACGGGATAAATTTAGAGAAATAAGGATCTCGTTGACATTTTTTTGTTGATGGTTAACCAAGCATGGGATGTGTCTTTAAATAATATATGGTTCTTTAATTGGGGAGGTATCTGGGAGTGATGTGAAAGTATTAGCGCACTAGGGGCGTATGGAGAGAAAATTGCTAAGTCGAGGTCATAATCAACATAATGGGATGTTGCATGGATCCAATCCACAATGTAGCGGAACTGGACAGCTAAGGAGTATGCTTGAATATCAGGAGCCGCAAAGCCGCCCTTCGCTTTAGGGGATTTTAGTTTCTGTTTGGCTATGCGCGGTCTTTTGCCTCGCCAAAGAAATTTAGAAAAAAGTGTTTCAAGTCTGATGATATCTTTACGTGTCAATGAAATAGGAAGCATTTGCATTAAATAAAATAACTTGGGGAAAATAATAAATTTTATCACTTCTAGCCTCCCCAGGAGAGATAATGGTAATTCCATCCAGGAATCCATCTTGAGGGCCAGGTTCTCTATAAGAGGAGAATAGTTAATTTTGTAAAGATTAAGGAGGTCAGAGCAAATGTTAATACCTAAATATTTGAAATGGGAAAGGGTCACTTTAATGGATGGAATGTCAGGATGGGACAATATAGAAGGTGTTAAATTGCCCAGGAGCAGAAGTTCCGATTTACTAACGTTAATTCTGTACCCTGCCAATTTCCCAAAGGAGTGAATCAATTGTAATAAGGACGGTAGTGATTGTTCTGGATTTGATAAAAACAAAAGTGTGTCATCCGCAAATAGTGCTATTTTCAAAACTTGCGGTCCAATGGCGATACCCTGAATGTGTGGAGAATTACGAACAGCTATAGCAAGAGGCTCCATTGATAGATCAAAAAGGAGTGGAGAAAGTGGACAGCCTTGTCTCGTCCCCCTCTGTAGAACAAAGGCATCTGAAAGAAGGCCGTTGCAAGAAATGGAAGAAGATGGTGCAGAGTATATTGTACGGACAACAGAAATGAAGGAATCAGGGAAGCCAAATCTGTGCAATGTTTGGAAGAGGTATGGCCATAATAAAAGGTCGAAGGCCTTTTCTGCATCTATCGATAGGATAAGCGCCGGGGGGGAGGCAGTAGAAGAGTTGGCATGTTGGATGACCGAGAGGACCCTCCGAAGATTCACTACCGAATGTCGACCATTTATAAAACCTGTTTGGTCTTTGTGGATAAGTATAGGCATGACTGGCTTTAGTCTCTGCGTGAGGATAGATGTAAAAATTTTAAAATCCACATTTAATAATGAAATAGGCCTATAGGAGCCCGGTAAGGAGAGGTCCCTGCCAGCTTTAGGTAACGCCTTGATCACTGCGTCAGTGAACCTATCAGGGAGAATCCCCTCGGTCATGATTTTGTTAAAAACCGCCTGCAAGATAGGGCCAATCTTGTGGGACATAGATTTATAAAATTCATTTGTGTAGCCATCTGGGCCTGGGGCTTTACAAGGTTTGAGCCTTTTTATAGTTGTTAGGATTTCAGAAAGAGTAATAGGAGAAGATAGTGAGGAAATCATTGTCTCTGGTACATGGGGTAGTGGAAGGTTATCCCAGAAATGGGGGGGATATGTATCATGCGGGGTAAGTGCTTCTCCCTGATCAGGAGAGGAGTATAAGGATACGTAGTATTCACGCATAATGGCCGCAATCTGGGCATTAGAAGAGGTGCGGGAGTTATCCGGGTTTTGTAATGGATGGACCATCATTGGCTTCCTGGATCCCTGCAATAGTGAGGTGAGGAGTTTGCCTGCTTTGTTTCCAAAGCGGTGAAACTTGTAACTAACATTAAACTGATATTTTTCCCCTGCTAGATGTAAGATGTCATTAAAGGTAGTTTTAGCCAAAATGTAAGCTGTTCTAGTTTCCGGAGAGGGTTTTGTTTTGAAAGACTGATATGCCGATGATAGGTTGCTTTGGGCTTCTAAGTATGTTTGGTTAAGCGATCTCTTAAGATGTGAGTAGTAAGAGATCACTTCGCCCCTTAAAACTGTTTTGGCGGTTTGCCAGAAAAGAGAAGGATTTTCTATTTCATGTATTGAGTTATCCAGTCGAAAATTCTCCCAGATGTCTTCGCATTTACTTTTAAATTTGTCAGATTTCATTAGATGCGAAGGGAATTTCCACAAAGGGGGGGAAGATTTTTCCACTGTATAAGCCAACTCAACCCAGACCATTCCATGATCCGAGATAGAAATCGGCTCAATGGTAGCTTGGCGAATGTTGGGGAATAGTAGAGAAGCAACCAAGACATAATCTATACGTGACCATGAATTATGCACCATTGAAAGGCATGTAAACTCTTTTTCTGTGGGGTTTAAAGCTCGCCAGGCATCTACCAGATTCAGACTTTTGGATAGCCACGGCACACCTAAATTGGGAAGAGGTCGGGATCGACTTGTGGGATGAGATTTATCAAGATACAGAGAGGAGACTAAATTTAAATCGCCACATAATACCAGGGAGGAGGGGTCACAGGATTGGAGTTTGGCTATGAGTGTTGTACAAATTTTTTTTTTATAGACGTTAGGAGCATAAACGGAACATATGTGATAACGTGTGTTGCCCAATTTACATTGCACAAGCACGTATCTTCCCTCTGGATCAGCCTCCATCGACAGTACTTCAATTGGGAGAGAGCGTCTCACTAAAATTGCTACGCCACAGGATTTTGAGTTAAGGGATGCTGCGCCCAATAAGGACCAATTCAACATTTGTAATTTTTTAGTTTCCTTTAGAACCAGATGCGTCTCTTGTAAGCATGCAATGTCTATATGTTTTTTATTCAGATAAGATAAAATCTTTCTCCTTTTAGCAGGTGTATTTATGCCTCCTACATTAAGTGTACATATCTTAATCGTAGCCATATCTCAAAAAAGTAAAATATGACGTCTGGCAGGTATAAGTTGTAACATCGTGTCTTATCTCTATAAGAGTTGGAGGGAGATGGGTGGGATGGGAAAACACATGAGGAAAGAAGACATTGACAGGGGCGACAAACTTAAAGATTATGGAAAAAAGAAAGTTAGACAGCAAAAACACAAGTAATGAAATATACATTACAGAAGTATTAGAACTGGTATTAAACCGACTTCGGGTGAAGCTGTAACAGAAGGTGATTACAACCACAGAAAAACAAAAAAGGGCGGCGGGGGCTTCTCCGCTGCCACCAGCAACTATAGAATACAACAACATTAATAAAACATTTTGTCAAGCTCACCAAAAGATCACCAAACCATATATGTTACGGCACAGCAGTGTGTATCGCCTAAGCTGCACACCAACGTTATAATCAACATTTTAGTTAGCATGCCTGAAACCTGAAATGGGCTATTAAAGAACTAAGAAAGAGTCACCCAGGTGGATCATCTGCAATATCTTGCTCCAGCGAATCAGCTTCTTCTTTGAGATATGCTTCAGCATCAGCGGGATTCGTAAAGTCCGTGAAAGAGGATCCCTGGAAAATTCTGAGTCGAGCTGGGTATAACATAGCGAATTTTCGTTTATTTTTGACCAGACAGGCACAGACAGGATTGAAAGCTTTGCGAAGGCGAGAAAGTTCAGCAGAGTAATCTTGAAAGATCCGTAAAGGGACGCCCTCCCAACGGAGATCCACTTTACGAGAGGCTTTCCATATAGCGTCTTTATGAAGAAAGTTCAAGGTTTTAAAAATAACCACACGTGGTCTCTTAGCTCCAGTACGTGCCTGGTCTCCCATTCTATGCACACGTTCAATCACCATGTCAGCACACTCGTCTGCAACGTTAAGCATTTTTGGTAAGGTATTCCTGACAAATTGCTCCAGACTGGGACCTTTAAAAGATTCGGGCAGACCAATTATTCGTAAGTTGCACCTGCGTGTGCGGTTTTCAATATTGTCCATCTTATCAAGGAGGTGTTTATTGTCTTTTTCCAGACGCCACACGGTGGATTTTAGGTTTTCAACCTCGTCCATGGTGACCCCTAAGCTGATCTCCGTGTTAGAAACTCTGTTTGAGAGTTGCTGCAATTGTAACGTAATGTCACCAACTGCTTTCTGTAGCAGGGGGGCCATCGTATCCTGGATAGCAGTTACCATGTCTTTGTAAGTTAGGGGGGTATCTGGAGGTGAAACAGTATCACGTACCTGTTTTTGGGAGGCGTCGGAGGTGTCTTTAATCGCTTTCTTCGCTGCAGGTTTCACTGGGCTAGAATCCGAACTGGACGGGGGGGTCTGGTCTGCTCTCTGTTTATCCTGCCGAGGAGGTAGTCCTGGAGGAGGAATCTTGGGAGTAGTTGGTGGGCCCAGGAATTTCTCCATGGCGCGTAGGGGTCGTAGAAATTAATAAGTCGGCTAAAGATATCTATTCCTATATCATAGGATCGCGTTCAGGTACAGTAAAGGACCTTTCCCTTCGCCTCCAACGTTAACTTCTGTGTGACAAGAGGTGAGGGAGCCTTGGAAAAGTTATGTCCTTTAAAATAGATGCACTGGCAGCGTGCAGCGAGTGTGTAGACGCGCAATCTGCGTAGTAATCACAGCCACCGGGGCCCTGCTGTCAGCCGCCGTGTATACCCGACCCTCAGCACGCCGTGCAAGCGCACACGGCGTGAGCGGGTATCGTGCCGGGCGGGGGGAGAGCCTGCAGCGGGTGACGGGAGGTGATGGTAAGGGTGTGCCTTTTAAGATATTTAGGTGCACTGACACCGTGCAGCGAGCGTGAAGACGCGTACTTCGTGTGGTACGCACAGCCACCGGGGCGCTGCTGCCAGCCGCCGTGTAGGCCCGACCCTCAGCACGCCGTGCGAGCGCACACAGCGCGAGCGGGTATCGTGCCGGGCGGGGGAGATCCTGCAGCGGGATGTGACTAGCGCCGAGGACCGGAGCTGTGAGTCTGAGTGGCCCGTTAGTGAGCGGTGGAGGCTGATGGCAGCGGAGGAGCACACAGGAGTTGCTGCTTACTCCGCCATACCGGAACCGGAAGTCCCTATTGCTATTACTCTTAAGTACTGTCTCTTCTGTCAAGCGATAATACCTTGACTTTAATGTCTTTAAGGGATCTTAATGAATATCCACATTCCTGAAATTTCATTGTCATTGAATCCATCTGATTGGAAGCTATTTCTATATCACTATTAATGTCATGTGATTAATGTAATGGCTTATGGTTGATTGGAGTGCCAAACCTTGGACTTTCTATGTGTTAACTATCCATTTGTGGATTAGTTTGTCAGGGCACCATACTACAGTAATTATTAGTTCTAGAGATGAGCGGATTCGGTTTTACTCGTATTTACTCGGTTCTCAAAACGGCATCTGATTGGCTATCCAAAACACGTGACATCCGTGAGCCAATAAGATGCCGTTTTGAGAACCGAGTAAATCCGAGTAAAACCGAATCCGCTCATCTCTAGATTATACCCATGTCATCGCTTTTCATCAATTTTAAAAGATTTTTTTGTTCACTGTTGGTGTTATATTGACTGCTTCTGGTTTGCTTTAACGTGATTTCAGTAAATATGGCTGAGTACTCAGGATCACAAGCTGACTTACCATTCAATCCCTCACTATTCCCTATGGGTAAATTTTATAGTTTCTTGGAATCTGAAGCTGATGACATTCTTGAAAAATAAAGTATGCAGGAACAGGCTGTAGCAATGTCAGCAGATATTGTTTACTACGGTTTATGGAAACTTAAAAAACGTGAGGTAGATTTTCAATTGCATAGCGTTTCTCAGAGTGACTACTACTGAGCGCGCATGATACCTAGGGGGTTCAGGATGAACAACTGCGCTACAATAGGTTGATACAGCATTCAATAGATTCAGACTTGATGTGTTACACAGGAGGGACAGCAGGTGGAGATGTTGTATATATGTTATGTGTTTTACAGTCTGTGATGTATGTCTCACACTTGTTTGTTCCTGTATTCTGAAGGTTACATGAAGGAGAGAGATGGGGCATGCATGATGGCAGCTCATGCACAGATATACTTTTTTGACTATCAGTTTGTATTATGATCCGTTCCAGTTTCAATATATAAACAAGTTATACCACAAAGAGCTTTCTGGTGTGTGCCTACATGATTCAAAGATAGCTCAGAGGTGATCCTGACTGCACAGGTAAAGTACTCTGTAATGACAACAGGTTATGGGCCCAGACACAGACAAGAGGATCCCAGTTACCAGGAGCAAAGATTACAAGGATCAAGGCACAAGAAACATCTCTGAGAGATCTGTACAGCAACTGTGAGTAAACCCAGTATTATTACTAAAGGGGAATAGCAGACAAACAGAAAGAGATGGCAAGCAGCACAGATATTAGACTGGCAGTAACCAAGCTGTCTAATGATAACTACCAACTTTGGAAATGTAAAGTTGAAATGCTGCTGACTAAAGATGATTTCTGGGAAGTTATAAACACAGCAAGACCAAATGTTGATAACCAGGAATAGGACAAGGCACGTGCAACTATAGGCTTATTAGTAGAAGATGACCAGTTAGTCCGTATAAATCAACAAGACACTGCAAAGGACATGTGGGATACACTGCAAAGGCTACATGAAAGAACCAGTTTAAACAGCAAATTATTCCTGCTAAGAAACTGTACCAAATGAGACTTAGCAAAGGACAGACTATGCAAGAGCATATAAGTAAATTGCTGGAGATAGTAGCACAGCTCAGATCCATAGGAGAGGAGCTGAAATGCAGCCACACAGTAGCCATACTTCTGTGCAGTCTACCAGACACATACAGTGCACTGATAAACGCTTTGGAAACAAGACCTGAAACAGAACTCACACTAGACTTTGTCAAAAACAGGCTTATAGATGAATATCAGTGCAGGAAAGAAATCACACAGGATTACATAGACAGTGACACAGAAAAATCAAAGTTACAGATACTAGGGTGCATAACAAAGAATCAAGAGCATGCTTTAGATGCAAGAAGATAGGACATTTAAAAAAGGACTGCTCTATATGGAAAGGAGAACAGCAGAAACTATTTTTAAAAGGATCCAAGCAGAAAGCCAAGACTACACTTACAGACATATGCACAAATAAGTGAAATATCACTTTTAAAGCGACAGTAACACATACGAACTTTAGTTGGTACATAGATTCAGGAGCGACAAGTCTATCTTGCAGATGGTACCAATATCATTGCAGAAGGAAAAGGGCATGGTATGCTTATATGCTCCAGTGCTAATGGAAGTGATAGAACAATACCAATTAAAAACGTATTAAATGTTCCCAGATTGGAAGGTGGATTAATATCTGTAAAGTGATGGATAAAGGGCTTACTGTTAAATTCAAAGCTAAAGTGTGCATCATTCAAAATGGAACAGAAACAGTAGCCACAGCCAAAGCAGAACAACACCTGTATCGTCTAGACACTGCGGCACTGGTGAAATTAAGCACACACGGACACACAGACTGTATTCACATGTGGCACAGACGACTAGGACACAGGCACCCAGACAGCATTAAGGAACTACAGTTCAAAAGAGAGGCCTAACAAAGGACCTCACAGTATCAGACTGTTCAGAAACCATGAGGTGTGACTGCTGTATAAAAGCCAAAGCCACAAGAATTACAGTTCCAAAACAAAGTGAGAACAGACCCCAAAGACCTCTAGATCTCATACATAGCGACGTGTGTGGCACAATGGAAGTACATACACCAAGCGGTAACAGATATATAGTGACTTTCACTGATGACTACTCCAGATATACAGTTACTTATCTGATTAAAAGCAAGGATGAAGTACTGGACAAGTTACATGATTACGTAACAACGGCTAGAAATAAATTTCAAAGAAATCCACTAGTATTTTGTAGCAACAATGGAGGTGAATTCACAGGTCACAAAATAGAACACTTCCTGAGATGACTCGGTATAGAGCACCACAAGACAGTACCCTACACACCAGAACAGAATGGGGTAGCTGAAAGAAAGAATAGGACTCTGACAGAAATGATCAGATGCATGTTAACAGATTCAGGATTACCTGACAAATACTGGGGTGAAGCTGTAACGACAGCCACATACTGTACTTACAGAACAGATTATTCTCAAGAACAGTGGAGAAAACCCCATATGTATTATGGCATGGCAGAAAACCTAATGTGAAACATATAAGAGTCTTTGGATGTAAAGCATTTGTGTATGTTCCAGCAGAAAGACGCAGTAAACTGCAGAACCGCGCAGTGGAAGGAATCTTTGTTGGATACATACAGTGAATGCTCCAAAGGATACAGAATTCTGAACCCAAAGACATATACGATAACCATAAGCAATAGTGTAACCTTCGTGGAGGAAATAAGAAATGAAGTGATGATTCCAGCAGATCTGGATAAAGAAGACAATGGTGACTCTAGTGACACCATCACAACAGATGCTGACCAAGAGGTTGAAATTAGTCACGAACCAGATACCAAAGGTATGCAAGAGCGCACCACAGATGAAGTAAGGCACTTGACCAGAGAGAACAAAGGCAAAGCACCAGTTCATCTCTCATATAAAGCTAGCACCATCAGTATACGTGAACCCACAGACCAAAGGAGGCAGCAAGAGCCTGGAACACAAAATTAAATGAAGTACTCATACAGGAAGACTTTGTGAGAAGCAAAGCAGATCCCTGCTTATATGTTAAGGAAATAGCTGACAGGTGGATCTACCTGTTAATCTATGTGGATGACTTTGTAGTATGTTTCGAGCAAGAAGGGGATAAAGTGGAATTACTGTAGATTCTAAACAAGGAATTCGAAACAAAAGACCTAGGAAATATAACACACTATTTAGGTATTCAAATAGCGAGAGAAGAAAATGGCGACTTTACCTTAAACCAGAGACAAAAAATACAGGAAGCCATTGAGGAGTTTGGGATGCAAGATGCAAAACCGGCAAGTACTCCCATGGAGACCAACAACATAAAGGAAATGTACAATGAAGGTACACCATGCTGTACGTTGCCACTATTACCAGACCCGACATTACCACAGCAGTAGCAATCCTAAGCAGAAAGGTCTCCAAGCCAAGTCAGATGGACTGGAATGCCGTGAAAAGGGTTATACATTACTTAAAGGGAACCATCAGTTTAGGACTTAGACTTCCAGCAGGCAGAAAGTGTAATCTGATTGGATATGTAGATGCAGATTGGGCTGGAGACTCTAAAGACAGAAAGTCCACAAGTGGTTACCTATTTCTACTTGGTGAAGGACTAATCAGTTGGACAATTAGGAAGCAATCATGTGTAACACTTTCTTCCACAGAAGCAGAGTATGTTGCGGCAGCTCAAGCAAGTCAAGAGCTAATATGGCTAAGACAATTGTTAGCTGATTTGGGACAGCAACAAGCAGAACCTACAGAAATCTTTGAAGATAATCAAGGATGTCTCGCATTAGCACTGACAGAATGTGTAAATCCAAGGACCAAGCACATTGATGTGAAGTACCACTTCTTGAAGGATCTACAGGAACAAGGTCTTCTAAACTTGGAATATTGCCCAACAGAAGAAATGACTGCAGACATTCTCATCAAGCCATCGGCTGGAGAAAAGAAATCACAGACTATCTAGAAAGATGAGTCTCGTGGATCAAGTCTCACCTATTGAGAAGGGGTGTTGAGAAACAGCATTCAAAAGATTCAGACTTGATGTGTTACACAGGAGGGATAGCAGGTGGAGCTGTCGTATATATGTTATGTGTTTTACAGTCTGTGATGGATGTCTCACACTTGTTTGTTCCTGTATTCTGAAGGTTACATGAAGGAGAGAGAAAAGCATGCATGATCAACTATCAGTTTGTATTATGATCCGTTCCAGTTTCAATATATAAACAAGTTATACTACAAAGAGCTTTCCGGTGTGTGCCTACATGATTCAAAGATAGCTCAGAGGTGATCCTGACTGTGCTGGTAAAGTACTCTGTAATGACAACAGTTACGACCCTCAGTTTTGCAAAAAATGATCGCCATATTGAATAAGTGTTCTCTTGACCTTATATTGTTAGTTATAGAACAATCACAAAAAGAGCTGACTATAGTAAAATAAATAAATAATTTATTTGAACTGAAGAATTTAACCACTGACCACCGATACAGAAACTGAGTGGCTGAAAATGATTACGATCATGTTGTTCGGTGACAAATTTACACATCCCTGTTCTGGGAAAAAGTACAAAATTCGCCACCATCTCATCTGCAACAGCACATTCGTGGTTGATTGTGTTCCCCTGTGGGTTATCATATGTTGGCAAAACACAATGTAAATTTAAAGAAAGAATGTCTGGTCCTTGATCAACCATTCGTGCTGTGTTGTAGAGTGGTAGTAGTGATCAACCTGGGCGAGACATTTTATCGAGGCCAAACATAGTCTCTCAAGTATCTGTTACTACATGATCGATCACATACCATTATCTTACAGAGGTGGTGATCGTAATTTACAGCTGCTGAAATGTGAGGCCAGGTGGATCCATAGACATGGGGTATTAGCGCCCCACGGTCTAAATGAAAGTTTAGTATTATCGTATTTTTAATATGGTTACGCTACTAACATAATATCTGTATTTAACTTGCCAGTGGTATTATGTATACCAGTGATCATTGTGTGCTATTTTATATTTTTTTACATATGCAGTCAATTTGTATTTTCTATTTTAGTGTTGTTGCTATGGTGATGGCGAGCACTCCGTCACTAGCTCAGCGAAGCGACTGCTCTGATTGACGTCATTGGCCTTGGAAACCGACCGGGTGCGTGGTCCTGGTTTTGGTCTGTCTGTTTCACATGGTGACTGAAGGTGTTTAAGGTATGTTCAAACAGTACAGTGTTGGTGGTAGCTAACACCACCTCCTGGCACTTGTTGATATCAATTAAGATAATCAATGAATTAACAATTCTCCCAGCTGCAAATGCTCAGAGACTGGTTTAAGAACTCAAGCAGTTAAAATAAAAAATACAAAGGAAAGCACTGCGCTTAGGATATAAATATATAGTTGTAATACCATCAGTGTAACAAGCTGCACAAATATGAATGCTAGGGGCCTCTGCTTTGCACAAACATACAGTAATTTATTTATTTATTTTTTATAAAATTTAGTGTATGTTTGTACAAAGCAGAGGTCTCCCAGCATTCATATTTGTGCAGCTTGTTACACTGATGGTATTACAACTATATATTTATAGCCTAAGCGCAGTGCTTTCCTTTGTATTTTATATTCAATCTGTGTGTCATTTAGCCTGATGATAGTGTGAATACACTAAAATGTTGCTGGACCTTGTTTACTGTGTTTATTATGCCGAGTGCCGCACCCTTGGTAACTATGCCAATTTTGACTGTGAGGGCACCTGTGACAGTTTATTTATGGTTGACTGGAGTGCCAGCCCTTGGAGTTTCTAATATATATATATATATATATATATATATGATAAAAGAAGCGGGACTCTGGTGCAGCATAGCTGCACCCACCTGGACAAAATGGGATGTGGCCTCAGTAACAGGGGCGTAGCTTTGTGGAAATGCCGTGACTGTGAGCCATGCCCGTTTTCTGTCACTGTGGGGAACGCTCTGTGATTTGCTGGCCATGCCTGCAGTCCTTCTTGTCTCTGTGAATACAATGTTTCTGGCCTCATGCGATGTTGTTAGATGAATCAGATGTAGATGGTCATAATGTAACAGATTCACATGTTGTGCTGAGGAGATCGGAGAGAAGCACAAGGGAATTCTAATCTAGACACAGATGTTAATGTTATAAATTAATTTTACCAGGCCTCCTCAAAGTTTTACTAAGTGTTTATGCAGCCTTTAAATGTAAACAGAAGTTGACAAGTGTAAATTTATAGGATGCGTGAGGACACGCATGTTTCAAGCGGACCGGCAATTTAGAGAAGGTTTAGAAAGTTATTGAGGTCAATTAACTTACTTAACTGAGGATTTGCAAAGTGAATGGGAGATTGAGGAAGACAAATTAATGCTAATGATCCCTTTTGGAAACTTGGCTCAGGAAACTTATGTAGAGGAATACAAAATTCATTTAATAAGAACATATTCTTCTTTTATTGGTACCACAAAAGAGTCTTCAAATGTGCACCAACGCTACAGAGAGTACTCAGAAAGACTGTACAATTGGCATTGTTCTGTGAAGTATTGATTTACAGTGTAGTTCGTTAAAATGATACTTATTGCAGAAGTGGGTAAATGGACAGAGCATTGCAAGTTAAATTCAGTTGTTAATGAGAGTTTTAGTTGCAATTGTACTAACCATTTCTGCCTAGGCGTATGCTTGTGGAACCAGATAAATGAAGGCACAGTGACGGAGTGTTCCAGTAAGATAAAATTATTTTATTGTCGTGATGTGTACAAACTCTAATGTATTATAGTAAAGCGATTCTTTTAGTTATATATTACTGTTGCAAGAGCGCTGGCCATGCCCCCAGTCATTCTTGTCTCTGTGAATAGACGCTGTACTATTCACCTCTACTCTCCTGCAGAGCAGTGCCTGCCAGGCAGTCTCCTAACTGCCCCCCACCCCCCACTGCAGGACACTGCGGCCCACGGGTGGGACAGCGGGACAGTCCCAAAAGGAGGTATGTAATTGCACTCAAGGTCTTAATGAAAAATCTGTGTTTCTGGGCTACTGGACCCCCGTCATCAGGGTACATACAAATATTTCTTGCATGTTCTCTGCTTATTGCCAGGATTCAGTGTATATTAATTGATCTTGTGATGTTCTCTATATTATTGTTTTTTCCCCCTTTGTCACTTGTCTGCTTATATAATGTCTTGATTTTTTATTTCTAATGCCGATCATTCTCTATTGTATGCAGACTCTATTCCGGACTGTGTGCTGGCTGGGGCAGACGACAGCCAAGGTGACAGTCTGTGTTACTATGGTAGCCAGACTCGTCCGATTGATGTCATCAATGTGGGACAGCAGGAATCCCGGTCAGCGTGGTGCCCCTCCTCCCACACCATCCTCGGCTGGTCACAGTTCAGAAGGATCAACTGCTTATTCTGGTTTTACTACTGTTTTACTACTGCTTTGTATAACTTTTCTGTAAGCCTTGAAAAAAGAGCTGCAATGAATGTCAGCGTCCAGAGTCTTACTGGTACGCTGGGGCCGCGGGGCTGGCTTCCTTGGCGACGTGCGGGCAGTGGCAGAGGTGGGCTGCTGCGCCGGATCTGTGGGCAGCAGTAGCGGCGGTGAGGGGGTCTGCTCGTGGCGGCGGGACGCTCTTGCTGAGCCGTTGCTAGGACACCAGGGGCAGTGAGCATTGTGGCTTTGCAAAAAGGTCTGCATTACTGGGCGCCGCCATGTTGGAGACCAAGTTTTAAGCATAGTTCCTGTTTCCTGTTTCTTCCAGCCAATCCAGGGGAAGCTCTCCCTATAAAAGGGGGCTGGTTTGGGACAGGGATGCCAGTGCTTCAAGTTACAACCCTGTTCTAGGTAGAGATGAGCGTGTTCGGTTTCTTTGAATCCGAACCCGCACGAACTTCACTTTTTTTTCACGGGTCCGAGCGACTCGGATCTTCCCGCCTTGCTCGGTTAACCCGAGCGCGCCCGAACGTCATCATGACGCTGTCGGATTCTCGCGAGACTCGGATTCTATATAAGGAGCCGCGCGTCGCCGCCATTTTCACACGTGCATTGAGATTGATAGGGAGAGGACGTGGCTGGCGTCCTCTCCATTAGAATAGATTAGAAGAGAGAGAGAGAGAGAGAGATTGTGCAGACAGAGTTTACCACAGTGACCAGTGCAGTTGTTGTTAAGTTAACTTTTATTTAATATATCCGTTCTCTGCTATATCCGTTCTCTGCCTGAAAAAAACGATACACAGCAGTCACACAGTGTGACTCAGTCTGTGTGCACTCAGCTCAGCCCAGTGTGCTGCACATCAATGTATAAAAGCTTATAATAATTGTGGGGGAGACTGGGGAGCACTGCAGGTTGTTATAGCAGGAGCCAGGAGTACATAATATTATATTAATTTAAAATTAAACAGTGCACACTTTTGCTGCAGGAGTGCCACTGCCAGTGTGACTAGTGGTGACCAGTGCCTGACCACCAGTATAGTAGTATATTGTTGTATACTATCTCTTTATCAACCAGTCTATATTAGCAGCAGACACAGTACAGTGCGGTAGTTCACGGCTGTGGCTACCTCTGTGTCGGCAGTCGGCACTCGGCAGGCAGTCCGTCCATCCATAATTGTATAATTATATACCACCTAACCGTGGTATTTTTTTTTCTTTCTTTATACCGTCGTCATAGTCATACTAGTTGTTACGAGTATACTACTATCTCTTTATCAACCAGTGTACAGTGCGGTAGTTCACGGCTGTGGCTACCTCTGTGTCGGCAGTCGGCAGGCAGTCCGTCCATCCATAATTGTATTATTATAATATATACCACCTAACCGTGGTTTTTTTTTCATTCTTTATACCGTCATAGTGTCATACTAGTTGTTACGAGTATACTACTATCTCTTTATCAACCAGTGTACAGTGCGGTAGTTCACGGCTGTGGCTACCTCTGTGTCGGCAGTCGGCAGGCAGTCCGTCCATCCATAATTGTATTATAATATATACCACCTAACCGTGGTTTTTTTTTCATTCTTTATACCGTCATAGTGTCATACTAGTTGTTACGAGTATACTACTATCTCTTTATCAACCAGTGTACAGTGCGGTAGTTCACGGCTGTGGCTACCTCTGTGTCGGCAGTCGGCAGGCAGTCCGTCCATCCATAATTGTATTATAATATATACCACCTAACCGTGGTTTTTTTTTCATTCTTTATACCGTCATAGTCAGTCATACTAGTTGTTACGAGTATACTACTATCTCTTTATCAACCAGTGTACAGTGCGGTAGTTCACGGCTGTGGCTACCTCTGTGTCGGCACTCGGCAGGCAGTCCGTCCATCCATAATTGTATTATAATATATACCACCTAACCGTGGTTTTTTTTTCATTCTTTATACCGTCATAGTGTCATACTAGTTGTTACGAGTATACTACTATCTCTTTATCAACCAGTGTACAGTGCGGTAGTTCACGGCTGTGGCTACCTCTGTGTCGGCAGTCGGCAGGCAGTCCGTCCATCCATAATTGTATTATAATATATACCACCTAACCGTGGTTTTTTTTTCATTCTTTATACCGTCATAGTGTCATACTAGTTGTTACGAGTATACTACTATCTCTTTATCAACCAGTGTACAGTGCGGTAGTTCACGGCTGTGGCTACCTCTGTGTCGGCAGTCGGCAGGCAGTCCGTCCATCCATAATTGTATTATAATATATACCACCTAACCGTGGTTTTTTTTTCATTCTTTATACCGTCATAGTGTCATACTAGTTGTTACGAGTATACTACTATCTCTTTATCAACCAGTGTACAGTGCGGTAGTTCACGGCTGTGGCTACCTCTGTGTCGGCAGTCGGCAGGCAGTCCGTCCATCCATAATTGTATTATAATATATACCACCTAACCGTGGTTTTTTTTTCATTCTTTATACCGTCATAGTCAGTCATACTAGTTGTTACGAGTATACTACTATCTCTTTATCAACCAGTGTACAGTGCGGTAGTTCACGGCTGTGGCTACCTCTGTGTCGGAACTCGGCAGGCAGTCCGTCCATCCATAATTGTATTACAATATATACCACCTAACCGTGGTTTTTTTTTCATTCTTTATACCGTCATAGTCAGTCATACTAGTTGTTACGAGTATACTACTATCTCTTTATCAACCAGTGTACAGTGCGGTAGTTCACGGCTGTGGCTACCTCTGTGTCGGAACTCGGCAGGCAGTCCGTCCATCCATAATTGTATTACAATATATACCACCTAACCGTGGTTTTTTTTTCATTCTTTATACCGTCATAGTCAGTCATACTAGTTGTTACGAGTATACTACTATCTCTTTATCAACCAGTGTACAGTGCGGTAGTTCACGGCTGTGGCTACCTCTGTGTCGGCAGTCGGCAGGCAGTCCGTCCATCCATAATTGTATTATTATAATATATACCACCTAACCGTGGTTTTTTTTTCATTCTTTATACCGTCATAGTGTCATACTAGTTGTTACGAGTATACTACTATCTCTTTATCAACCAGTGTACAGTGCGGTAGTTCACGGCTGTGGCTACCTCTGTGTCGGCAGTCGGCAGGCAGTCCGTCCATCCATAATTGTATTATAATATATACCACCTAACCGTGGTTTTTTTTTCATTCTTTATACCGTCATAGTGTCATACTAGTTGTTACGAGTATACTACTATCTCTTTATCAACCAGTGTACAGTGCGGTAGTTCACGGCTGTGGCTACCTCTGTGTCGGCAGTCGGCAGGCAGTCCGTCCATCCATAATTGTATTATAATATATACCACCTAACCGTGGTTTTTTTTTCATTCTTTATACCGTCATAGTCAGTCATACTAGTTGTTACGAGTATACTACTATCTCTTTATCAACCAGTGTACAGTGCGGTAGTTCACGGCTGTGGCTACCTCTGTGTCGGCACTCGGCAGGCAGTCCGTCCATCCATAATTGTATTATAATATATACCACCTAACCGTGGTTTTTTTTTCATTCTTTATACCGTCATAGTGTCATACTAGTTGTTACGAGTATACTACTATCTCTTTATCAACCAGTGTACAGTGCGGTAGTTCACGGCTGTGGCTACCTCTGTGTCGGCAGTCGGCAGGCAGTCCGTCCATCCATAATTGTATTATAATATATACCACCTAACCGTGGTTTTTTTTTCATTCTTTATACCGTCATAGTGTCATACTAGTTGTTACGAGTATACTACTATCTCTTTATCAACCAGTGTACAGTGCGGTAGTTCACGGCTGTGGCTACCTCTGTGTCGGCAGTCGGCAGGCAGTCCGTCCATCCATAATTGTATTATAATATATACCACCTAACCGTGGTTTTTTTTTCATTCTTTATACCGTCATAGTGTCATACTAGTTGTTACGAGTATACTACTATCTCTTTATCAACCAGTGTACAGTGCGGTAGTTCACGGCTGTGGCTACCTCTGTGTCGGCAGTCGGCAGGCAGTCCGTCCATCCATAATTGTATTATAATATATACCACCTAACCGTGGTTTTTTTTTCATTCTTTATACCGTCATAGTCAGTCATACTAGTTGTTACGAGTATACTACTATCTCTTTATCAACCAGTGTACAGTGCGGTAGTTCACGGCTGTGGCTACCTCTGTGTCGGCACTCGGCAGGCAGTCCGTCCATCCATAATTGTATTATAATATATACCACCTAACCGTGGTTTTTTTTTCATTCTTTATACCGTCATAGTGTCATACTAGTTGTTACGAGTATACTACTATCTCTTTATCAACCAGTGTACAGTGCGGTAGTTCACGGCTGTGGCTACCTCTGTGTCGGCAGTCGGCAGGCAGTCCGTCCATCCATAATTGTATTATAATATATACCACCTAACCGTGGTTTTTTTTTCATTCTTTATACCGTCATAGTGTCATACTAGTTGTTACGAGTATACTACTATCTCTTTATCAACCAGTGTACAGTGCGGTAGTTCACGGCTGTGGCTACCTCTGTGTCGGCAGTCGGCAGGCAGTCCGTCCATCCATAATTGTATTATAATATATACCACCTAACCGTGGTTTTTTTTTCATTCTTTATACCGTCATAGTGTCATACTAGTTGTTACGAGTATACTACTATCTCTTTATCAACCAGTGTACAGTGCGGTAGTTCACGGCTGTGGCTACCTCTGTGTCGGCAGTCGGCAGGCAGTCCGTCCATCCATAATTGTATTATAATATATACCACCTAACCGTGGTTTTTTTTTCATTCTTTATACCGTCATAGTCAGTCATACTAGTTGTTACGAGTATACTACTATCTCTTTATCAACCAGTGTACAGTGCGGTAGTTCACGGCTGTGGCTACCTCTGTGTCGGAACTCGGCAGGCAGTCCGTCCATCCATAATTGTATTACAATATATACCACCTAACCGTGGTTTTTTTTTCATTCTTTATACCGTCATAGTCAGTCATACTAGTTGTTACGAGTATACTACTATCTCTTTATCAACCAGTGTACAGTGCGGTAGTTCACGGCTGTGGCTACCTCTGTGTCGGAACTCGGCAGGCAGTCCGTCCATCCATAATTGTATTACAATATATACCACCTAACCGTGGTTTTTTTTTCATTCTTTATACCGTCATAGTCAGTCATACTAGTTGTTACGAGTATACTACTATCTCTTTATCAACCAGTGTACAGTGCGGTAGTTCACGGCTGTGGCTACCTCTGTGTCGGCACTCGGCAGGCAGTCCGTCCATCCATAATTGTATTACAATATATACCACCTAACCGTGGTTTTTTTATACCACCTAACCGTGGCAGTCCGTCCATAATTGTATACTAGTATCCAATCCATCCATCTCCATTGTTTACCTGAGGTGCCTTTTAGTTCTGCCTATAAAATATGGAGAACAAAAAAGTTGAGGTTCCAAAATTAGGGAAAGATCAAGATCCACTTCCACCTCGTGCTGAAGCTGCTGCCACTAGTCATGGCCGAGACGATGAAATGCCAGCAACGTCGTCTGCCAAGGCCGATGCCCAATGTCATAGTACAGAGCATGTCAAATCCAAAACACCAAATATCAGAAAAAAAAGGACTCCAAAACCTAAAATAAAATTGTCGGAGGAGAAGCGTAAACTTGCCAATATGCCATTTACCACACGGAGTGGCAAGGAACGGCTGAGGCCCTGGCCTATGTTCATGGCTAGTGGTTCAGCTTCACATGAGGATGGAAGCACTCAGCCTCTCGCTAGAAAACTGAAAAGACTCAAGCTGGCAAAAGCACCGCAAAGAACTGTGCGTTCTTTGAAATCCCAAATCCACAAGGAGAGTCCAATTGTGTCGGTTGCGATGCCTGACCTTCCCAACACTGGACGTGAAGAGCATGCGCCTTCCACTATTTGCATGCCCCCTGCAAGTGCTGGAAGGAGCACCCGCAGTCCAGTTCCTGATAGTCAGATTGAAGATGTCAGTGTTGAAGTACACCAGGATGAGGAGGATATGGGTGTTGCTGGCGCTGGGGAGGAAATTGACCAGAAGGATTCTGATGGTGAGGTGGTTTGTTTAAGTCAGGCACCCGGGGAGACACCTGTTGTCCGTGGGAGGAATATGGCCGTTGACATGCCAGGTGAAAATACCAAAAAAATCAGCTCTTCGGTGTGGAGGTATTTCACCAGAAATGCGGACAACAGGTGTCAAGCCGTGTGTTCCCTTTGTCAAGCTGTAATAAGTAGGGGTAAGGACGTTAACCACCTCGGAACATCCTCCCTTATACGTCACCTGCAGCGCATTCATAATAAGTCAGTGACAAGTTCAAAAACTTTGGGTGACAGCGGAAGCAGTCCACTGACCAGTAAATCCCTTCCTCTTGTAACCAAGCTCACGCAAACCACCCCACCAACTCCCTCAGTGTCAATTTCCTCCTTCCCCAGGAATGCCAATAGTCCTGCAGGCCATGTCACTGGCAAGTCTGACGAGTCCTCTCCTGCCTGGGATTCCTCCGATGCATCCTTGCGTGTAACGCCTACTGCTGCTGGCGCTGCTGTTGTTGCCGCTGGGAGTCGATGGTCATCCCAGAGGGGAAGTCGTAAGCCCACTTGTACTACTTCCAGTAAGCAATTGACTGTTCAACAGTCCTTTGCGAGGAAGATGAAATATCACAGCAGTCATCCTACTGCAAAGCGGATAACTGAGTCCTTGACAACTATGTTGGTGTTAGACGTGCGTCCGGTATCCGCCGTTAGTTCACAGGGAACTAGACAATTTATTGAGGCAGTGTGCCCCCGTTACCAAATACCATCTAGGTTCCACTTCTCTAGGCAGGCGATACCGAGAATGTACACGGACGTCAGAAAAAGACTCACCAGTGTCCTAAAAAATGCAGTTGTACCCAATGTCCACTTAACCACGGACATGTGGACAAGTGGAGCAGGGCAGGGTCAGGACTATATGACTGTGACAGCCCACTGGGTAGATGTATGGACTCCCGCCGCAAGAACAGCAGCGGCGGCACCAGTAGCAGCATCTCGCAAACGCCAACTCTTTCCTAGGCAGGCTACGCTTTGTATCACCGCTTTCCAGAATACGCACACAGCTGAAAACCTCTTACGGCAACTGAGGAAGATCATCGCGGAATGGCTTACCCCAATTGGACTCTCCTGTGGATTTGTGGCATCGGACAACGCCAGCAATATTGTGTGTGCATTAAATATGGGCAAATTCCAGCACGTCCCATGTTTTGCACATACCTTGAATTTGGTGGTGCAGAATTTTTTAAAAAACGACAGGGGCGTGCAAGAGATGCTGTCGGTGGCCAGAAAAATTGCGGGACACTTTCGGCGTACAGGCACCACGTACAGAAGACTGGAGCACCACCAAAAACTACTGAACCTGCCCTGCCATCATCTGAAGCAAGAAGTGGTAACGAGGTGGAATTCAACCCTCTATATGCTTCAGAGGTTGGAGGAGCAGCAAAAGGCCATTCAAGCCTATACAATTGAGCACGATATAGGAGATGGAATGCACCTGTCTCAAGTGCAGTGGAGAATGATTTCAACGTTGTGCAAGGTTCTGATGCCCTTTGAACTTGCCACACGTGAAGTCAGTTCAGACACTGCCAGCCTGAGTCAGGTCATTCCCCTCATCAGGCTTTTGCAGAAGAAGCTGGAGGCATTGAAGAAGGAGCTAACACGGAGCGATTCCGCTAGGCATGTGGGACTTGTGGATGCAGCCCTTAATTCGCTTAACAAGGATTCACGGGTGGTCAATCTGTTGAAATCAGAGCACTACATTTTGGCCACCGTGCTCGATCCTAGATTTAAAGCCTACCTTGGATCTCTCTTTCCGGCAGACACAGGTCTGCTGGGGTTGAAAGACCTGCTGGTGACAAAATTGTCAAGTCAAGCGGAACGCGACCTGTCAACATCTCCTCCTTCACATTCTCCCGCAACTGGGGGTGCGAGGAAAAGGCTCAGAATTCCGAGCCCACCCGCTGGCGGTGATGCAGGGCAGTCTGGAGCGACTGCTGATGCTGACATCTGGTCCGGACTGAAGGACCTGACAACGATTACGGACATGTCGTCTACTGTCACTGCATATGATTCTCTCAACATTGATAGAATGGTGGAGGATTATATGAGTGACCGCATCCAAGTAGGCACGTCACACAGTCCGTACTTATACTGGCAGGAAAAAGAGGCAATTTGGAGGCCCTTGCACAAACTGGCTTTATTCTACCTAAGTTGCCCTCCCACAAGTGTGTACTCCGAAAGAGTGTTTAGTGCCGCCGCTCACCTTGTCAGCAATCGGCGTACGAGGTTACATCCAGAAAATGTGGAGAAGATGATGTTCATTAAAATGAATTATAATCAATTCCTCCGCGGAGACATTGACCAGCAGCAATTGCCTCCACAAAGTACACAGGGAGCTGAGATGGTGGATTCCAGTGGGGACGAATTGATAATCTGTGAGGAGGGGGATGTACACGGTGATATATCGGAGGGTGAAGATGAGGTGGACATCTTGCCTCTGTAGAGCCAGTTTGTGCAAGGAGAGATTAATTGCTTCTTTTTTTGGGGGGGG
Source organism: Pseudophryne corroboree (assembly GCF_028390025.1). Lineage (NCBI taxonomy): Eukaryota > Metazoa > Chordata > Amphibia > Anura > Myobatrachidae > Pseudophryne > Pseudophryne corroboree. The sequence goes on along the minus strand of NC_086444.1, from coordinate 324,902,362 downwards.
TCCAAACCAACCCGTCATATCAGTCACAGTCGTGTGGCAGACCCTGTCACTGAAATGATGGGTTGGTTAAAGTGTGCATGTCCTGTTTTGTTTATACAACATAAGGGTGGGTGGGAGGGCCCAAGGATAATTCCATCTTGCACCTCTTTTTTCTTTTCTTTTTCTTTGCATCATGTGCTGATTGGGGAGGGTTTTTTGGAAGGGACATCCTGCGTGACACTGCAGTGCCACTCCTAGATGGGCCCGGTGTTTGTGTCGGCCACTAGGGTCGCTAATCTTACTCACACAGCTACCTCATTGCGCCTCTTTTTTTCTTTGCGTCATGTGCTGTTTGGGGAGGGTTTTTTGGAAGGGACATCCTGCGTGACACTGCAGTGCCACTCCTAGATGTGCCCGGTGTTTGTGTCGGCCACTAGGGTCGCTAATCTTACTCACACAGTCAGCTACCTCATTGCGCCTCTTTTTTTCTTTGCGTCATGTGCTGTTTGGGGAGGGTTTTTTGGAAGGGCCATCCTGCGTGACACTGCAGTGCCACTCCTAGATGGGCCCGGTGTTTGTGTCGGCCACTAGGGTCGCTAATCTTACTCACACAGCTACCTCATTGCGCCTCTTTTTTTCTTTGCGTCATGTGCTGTTTGGGGAGGGTTTTTTGGAAGGGACATCCTGCGTGACACTGCAGTGCCACTCCTAGATGGGCCCGGTGTTTGTGTCGGCCACTAGGGTCGCTTATCTTACTCACACAGCGACCTCGGTGCAAATTTTAGGACTAAAAATAATATTGTGAGGTGTGAGGTATTCAGAATAGACTGAAAATGAGTGTAAATTATGGTTTTTGAGGTTAATAATACTTTTGGATCAAAATGACCCCCAAATTCTATGATTTAAGCTGTTTTTTAGTGTTTTTGGAAAAAAACACCCGAATCCAAAACACACCCGAATCCGACAAAAATAATTCGGTGAGGTTTTGCCAAAACGCGTTCGAACCCAAAACACGGCCGCGGAACCGAACCCAAAACCAAAACACAAAACCCGAAAAATTTCAGGCGCTCATCTCTAGTTCTAGGTGCTTTAGCCTGTGCTCCCAGGATTCCTGCTGTATTCTGTTTCCTCCTGATCCTGCTTGGTCGGTTCTCTGTTGCTGCTGCAGCCCTGCCGTTTCTAGCCTGTTACTGCCTGTGGAAGCGCTCCTGGAAAACCCGGTCCAGTAGGACTCTTTGGGCACAGTCGGCCCCGGGTCTTCTGCCTCGTCTTTCAAGCCACACTCCACAGATCTCCTTCACCAGCCACGCCTTTGTACCACCGACCACAGCCTGCAGATTATTATCTTCAGCCTTGTTTAACAAACCACAGTCCACAGTCCTTGTCTCCAGCCACGTCTTAAACTACCATCCACAGTTCCACAGTTCATCTACAGTCTCGTCTTTCAAATCACAGTCCACAGTTCTTCGCCCCCTGCCACGTCTTTAACCATCGTGCTCCAGCCTCGGTCCTCTACCTCAGCCCTGTACATAATAAATACTTTCCATTGACTCTCAAACCCCGCCTACGTTCTTCATTGCTCCGTGTCCCATGCGAAGGAACTATATCCAGCCCCCTCATCTGGTTCATTCACAGCCTGCTACCTCCTCGGGCAAATCTCAGCTGCCGGATCCTCAAACTTTGCTAGACGTGACAGTAAGCACTGGCCAATGGATTCGACGGGTGATCAGGCCTCAGGAGGGGATTCAACTGCAGATATCTGGTCTCGCTTAAATATGCAGGAGGCCACACAATCTCAAATCGTGCAGTTCATGCAGAGTATGTCCGAACGTCTCGATTCTCTCTGTGTTGCCATGACGGCCCCTCAAGTATCTACAGCTGCTCCCACATTAGCACCTCCGGTCCCGCTCCCTCCTGTACCAGTACCACTTCCACGGTTGCATTTGCCACCTAGCAGTAAATTAGATGGGAGTCCAAAACAATGCTGCGGGTTTCTTAACCAGTGCGAAATCCAGTTCGAACTACAGTCGGCAAACTTCCCATCAGCACGAACCAAAGTAGCCTATATAATTTCTTTACTTACCGGGCAAGCGTTGGAATGGGCTTCACCATTGTGGGAGAGGATGGATCCTGTCTTATCTAACTATCTAGAATTCATGGCCACCTTTCGAAGAATCTTCGACGAACCGGGCAGGACTTCTGCCGCCTCATTGGAGATCCTGCGCCTGCGTCAGGGCACGCATACGGTCAGTCAGTACGTGATCCAGTTTCGCACCCTTTCCTCAGAACTGAACTGGAACGAGGAGGCTCTCATTGCAGCTTTCTGGAGCAGTCTCTCCGAAAAGATCAAAGATGACCTCGCAACTCAGGACGTACCTGATAATTTGGATAAACTAATTTCTTTATGCAATAAGTTAGACCTAAGGTACAGAGAGCGCTGTATGGAGAGGTTGCGGTCAGATCGCCCTAAGCCTAGAGTTGTTCCTCCACCAACATCATCATCACCAACTGCGGAAGAACCCATGCAGATTAATCGCTCCCGCCTCTCCAATGAAGAACATTAGAGGCGGCGACAAGGGAACCTCTGCCTGTATTGTGGTGCATCTGATCACTTTGTTAAAACTTGCAATCTACGTCCGGGAAACGCCCGCTCCTAGTTTGTGCTGGAGAGGTCAAGCTAGGAGAATTCTCAGAATTACATACCAAGAAAGAGTCTGTCCTGTTAACCCAATTGGAGCTCCCTTCTTCTTCTCTTCTCATCCCTGCACTACTCGACTCCGGAGCCGCCGAAAGTTTCATTACGTCAGCTCTGGTCAAACAATCTGGAATACAAACGGTTCCTTTGGATCGTACCATTTCTGTTACCGCAGTGGATGGAAGTTATATCCCTGAGGGGATTATATCCTTTCGTACTATTCCTCTCAAGATGAAGGTCGAAGTTCTCTATTCAGAAAAAATCTCTTTCCTTGTAATTCCTAAAGCCTCTCATGAACTAATCCTGGGGTTTTCATGGTTAATCAGACACAACCCCCACATAGATTGGCAAACTATGGATGTTCTCTCTTGGGGACAAGACTGCTTCCAGAACTGTTTACCTTCAGTTAGACCTCTCTGTTCTTCCAGCCCTTCCAGCCTTCCTGTGGAGTACCAAGCTTTTCAAGATGTTTTCAGTAAGCACGGGGCAGACACCTTGCCTCCGCAACGTACTTGGGATTGTCCCATTGAGCTAGTACCCGGTAAGACTCCTCCCCGAGGACGAATTTACCCTCTCTCACTTCCCGAGACACAGGCCATGTCGGAGTATATCCGGGAGAACTTGGAGAAAGGGTACATCAGGTCTTCTACATTTCCGGCCGGAGCAGGATTTTTCTTCGTCAAAAAGAAGGATGGGGGGTTGCGGCCCTGTATTGACTATAGAGGTCTCAATGACATAACAGTTAAAAACATATATCTGTTACCTCTGATTCCAGAACTGTTCGACCGTGTTAAAGGAGCTACTGTATTTACTAAGTTGGACCTACAATCTTATACGTATTTGCCCAGGGGACGAATGGAAGACGGCATTTAATACCCGCGACGGCCATTACGAATACCTGGTAATGCCTTTTGGCCTATGTAACGCCCCAGCCGTCTTTCAAGAGTTTGTTAACTAAATTTTCAGAGATCTCCTCTACGACTGCTTGGTAGTGTATCTGGATGACATCCTCATTTTTTCTAGGGATCTGAAGACCCATCGGGATCAAGTCAAAGAAGTGTTAACTCGTTTACGAAGGAATCAGTTATTCTGTAAGTTAGAGAAGTGCACCATTGAAGTACCCACGATTCCATTTCTCGGTTACATTCTCTCAGGGCAGAGGTTACAGATGGACCCCGCTAAAGTCCAGGCGATTCAGGATTGGGCGCTTCCAGCTACCCTTAAAGGAATTCAACGTTTCCTAGGCTTTGCTAACTTCTACCGAAGATTCATTCAAAATTATTCTTCTATCATAGCTCCTATAACCGCATTAACTAGGAAGGGAGCCGATCCTGCCAAGTGGTCTCCTGAGGCTTTGGAAGCTTTTTAATCTTTAAAGGAGGCCTTCACGACTGCTCCAGTTCTTCGATAACCCGTTCTCAGCCGTCCGTTCTTGGTGGAGGTTGATGCCTCTACTGTGAGAGTGGGAGCAGTATTATCCCAGCTTTTCGAGGACAAGAAGGTCCATCCTTGTGTGTTCTTCTCGCGAAGATTCTCCCCCGCTGAACAGAATTGCGCTATTGGGGAACAGGAATTACTGGCAATTAAGTTGGCCTTTGAGGAGTGGAGGTATTTGTTGGAGGGAGCTCAGCATCCAATTTCGGTGACCACGGATCACAAGAACCTTCTGTATCTACAGTCTGAACCCACGCCAAGCAAGATGGGCACTCTTCTTTACTCGTTTTAATTTTAAACTCCGTTACCGACCAGGTTCCCTCAACAAAAAGGCAGATGCACTATCTCGCTCCCTAAGTTCAGAAGAACCCTCTGACCATTCAAAAGAGCAATTTATCCAGGAATCCACCTCTTTTTCTGCAACTAATACCTCTCCACTTCCTCCTCCACGGAAGATCTTCGTTGCACCAAATCTTTGCAAAAAACTTCTTACATGGGCTCATTCCTCCTCCTTCATGGGCCATGCGGGCGGTCATAAGACACTTAAATTCATTCAGCGCTCCTGCTGGTGGCCTCATCTCAGGACTGACGTTCAGGAATTCGTAGCTGCCTGTCCAAAGTGTGCTCAGCATAAAAGTCCCAAGGGTCCACCAGCTGGGTTACTCCATCCTTTGCCGGTACCACTAAGACCATGGATGCATATTTCTATGGACTTTATTACAGATTTACCTACGTCTGGTGGGCGGAACACCGTATGGGTCATAGTTGACCGATTCTCTAAAATGGCACACTTTGTTCCTCTGGCTAATCTTCCATCTGCATCCCAGTTGGCAAAATTGTTTATAGCAGAGATTTTTCGACTCCATGGTCTACCACAGGAAATTGTGTCTGATAGAGGTCCTCAATTTGTGTCCAAGTTTTGGAGATCCCTATGTTCTGCTCTTTGCGTGAAATTAAACTTCTCCTCAGGATATCATCCCCAAACGGATGGTCAAACAGAGAGAGTGAACCAGGATCTGGAGACTTTTCTGCATTTATTCATGTCCTCCTCACAGGACGACTGGCTGGGCTTCCTCCCATTCGCAGAATTTGCCCATAACAATCTTTGTCACTCTGCCACAAACTCTTCTCCATTCTTCATTAATTATGGTTACCATCCAAGAGTTCCTGACTTCCAACTTCTGCCTATGCTCGAGGTTCCTGCCGCAGAGTCAACACTTCGACAATTTACTGAAGCCTGGAAACAAGTTCACAAGACTTTGCTCAAGACATCCAAGAGATAAAAGACCTATGCAGATCTGAAACGAAAAGCTGTACCAAGCCTTAAGGTAGGAGATCGGTTTGCTCCCAGATTTATTGGGCCTTACCCAATCGAAAAAGTGTTGAATCCTGTGGCTTACAAAGTGAAATTACCTCCGCAGTTGAGAATTCCTAATGTATTTCATATTTCTCTCTTAAAACCATTGGTACTTAATCAGTTCAGAGCCGCTGTGCCTAAATCACCCAAGATCCAATCAGCACATGGAGACGAATTTGAGATTCACAAGATCCTCGATTCTCGCAGACGTTATGGTCGCATCCAGTACCTTGTTGATTGGAAGGGGTATGGGCCAGAGGAGAGATCTTGGGTAGATGCAGAGGATGTCCATGCTCCAAGACTTCTTCGGACATTTCATGCCAAGTTTCCAACTAAATCACATAGGTGTCCGGAGTCCACCCGCAAAGGGGGGGTACTGTCAGCGTCCGGAGTCTTACCGGTACGCTGGGGCCGCGGGGCTGGCTTCCTTGGCGATGTGCGGGCAGTGGAGGAGGTGGGCTGCTGTGCAGGATCCGTGGGCAGCAGTAGCGGCGGTGAGGGGGTCCGCTCGTGGCGGCGGGACGCCGCTACAGCGGGTCGCTCTTGCTGAGCCATTGCTAGGAGACCAGGGGCAGTGAGCATTGTGGCTTTGCAAAAAGGTCTGCATTACTGGACGCCATGTTTGAGACCAAGTTTTAAGCATAGTTCCTGTTTCCTGTTTCTTCCAGCCAATCCAGGGGAAGCTCTCCCTATAAAAGGGGGCTGGTTTAGGACAGGGATGCCAGTGCTTCAAGTTACAACCCTGTTGTAGGTGCTTTAGCCTGTGCTCCCAGGATTCCTGCTGTATTCTGGTTCCTCCTGATCCTGCTTGGTCGGTTCTCTGTTGCTGCTGCAGCCCTGCCGTTTCTAGCCTGTTACTGCCTATGGAAGCGCTCCTGGAAAACCCGGTCCAGTAAGACTCTTTGGGCACAGTCGGCCCCGGGTCTTCTGCCTCGTCTTTCAAGCCACACTCCACAGATCTCCTTCACCAGCCACGCCTTTGTACCACCGACCACAGCCTGTAGATTATTATCTTCAGCCTCGTTTAACAAACCACAGTCCACAGTCCTTGTCTCCAGCCACGTCTTCAACCACCATCCACAGTTCCACAGTTCATCTACAGTCTCGTCTTTCAAATCACAGTCCACAGTTCTTCGCCCCCTGCCACGTCTTTAACCATCGTGCTCCAGCCTCGGTCCTCTACCTCAGCCCTGTACATAATAAATACTTTCCATTGACTCTCAAACCCCGCCTACGTTCTTCATTGCTCCGTGTCCCATGCGAAGGATCTATATCCAGCCCCCTCATCTGGTTCATTCACAGCCTGCTACCTCCTCGGGCAAATCTCAGCTGCCGGATCCTCAAACTTTGCTAGACGTGACAATGAAACATTGGCATATTAATACAGATTTACTTTGGAGTGACATTGCTTTCTTTCTACACTGCTCATTGTTTGTGGAGGGTACCCAAGCATCAACTCCTTCCTCTCAGAGTGCTGGACCGCACTTGCCTGCTTGCCTGCCTAGATATATATATATATATATATATAGTATATGCAAATAAGCGGCACTCCCCAGGCTTCTTATAAAAATTAAAACGGTCCTTTTTTAGATCCTACGTTTCGGGGATACCCCCGTCGTCAGGGACAGCATGAACATAATCACATAGTGTCAAAAGACATACATTTATACCCACCCCCAAATGCAATCAAGCAGTCTTACCTATCCCACCTGGAGGACGCCAGCCTTCTGCATCGCGGCTCTTCCCGCCGGTCACACATCCTCGCACGGCCGAACGGAGCCCATGACGTCATCAGGCGGCGCCCTCCGGCGCAGACGGCACACTCTGCGTGGTTGCTATGCAACATACAAACAATTCATGTTAAAAACCAAGTAACACAGCAAATGACACTTTTAAATATACAATGTATCCGATTAGTTATATTAACAGTGCCAACAGCAATAACATCTATAATATCACAATCGCCACCACACAAGTCCCCACTATTGATGGATCACTGACACCTGAGATTTAACAAAATTAAAGAAAGCATTGTAAACCGAGGCTCTCATTTAACCCCCGAGGTGCTATTGTATCTAAAACAAAAATCCACCTGCATTCCTTTTGAAGCTAAATTTTTGCCCGATTCCCCCCCCCCCCCGAATTTTTAAAGGAACGTGGTCTATGATGGTTGCTCTCATACTAGCTATGCTATGTCTGGCTTCAACGCAATGTCTGGCAACAGGCTGATCGCTGCTGCCTGATTCCAAGGCGTATCTAATGGCTGTCCTGTGCTGCGCCATACGCTCCTTAAATTGGCGCTGTGTTTTGCCAATATATGCCAACCCACAAGGGTAGGTCAGCATATAAATGACAAATGTAGTGCTACATGTAACAGGGTACTTTATCTCAAATCTCTTCCCTGTATGGGGGTGACAAAATGTGTTGCCAGCTAACAGGGCTCTGCAGGTCACACACCCTAAGCATCTATAACAGTCATTTCTCCTACTAAGGAAATGAGATGTGTTCTTTTTATCCATTCCTGTAATGTCAAGCTTGACCAAACGGTCCTTTAAGTTCCTACCTCTGGTGTAGCTAGGTAGTAGTTTGGCTTGCTGAAATAAAGGTAGGTCTGTATCACTATTTAGCATAGGCCACCACTTTTTGGCCTTTTTGGTAAGAGTGTGACTTTTGTCCGTATATTGACTCACCCAAGGAACTACTTCTGGGACCCTATTTTGATCTCTGCGAGATTGATACTTAAGGGTGTCTGCCCGTGGAATATTCAACACTCTGTTTTTAGTGCTTTCTAATAACTTTCTATCATAGCCTCTTTCTAAAAATTTATTCACCATTTGATCCAAAGCCGAATCAATCATGGTGGGATCTGATGTAATACGCCTGGCCCTCAACATCTGCGAATATGGCAAACTATTACGGAGAGGCAAAGGGTGAAAACTGTCATTCCTTAAGATGTTATTTCTGTCTGTGCTCTTAACAAATAGCGCAGTACTCAGACTGTGTTCACCTACTGAGATCTTAATATCCAAATAATGTACTGATTCCGTACTGATATCATATGACAGTTTCACCACACTATCAGACAAGTTATGCTCATCCAATATCCTACGGAGATCTACTGTAATGCCAGACCAAACAATAAACAAGTCATCTATCTATCTGACATATAGATGGATATTAGGAAGTAGTATACCATTAATCCAAAATAGTTGTTGTTCACCAGCATACATAAATGCGTTCGCGTACGATGGGGCCACTGAGGACCCCATCGCACAGCCCGCCTTCTGTAAATAAAACCTGCCATCATGTAAAAAGAAATTTCGGGTCAAAACCATGAAAAGTAATTTCAGAAAAAAATCCACAGGTGGTCCTACATAGGAAGGATTATCTACTATAAGCGACCTGACTGCCTCCATACCTACACCATGTGATATGCAGGTATAGAGGCTAGCCATGTCTACACTACACAATACCACCGAACCAAGATCTCAGTAGGTGAACACAGTCTGAGTACTGCGCTATTTGTTAAGAGCACCGACAGAAATACCATTTTAAGGAATGACAGTTTTCACGCTTTGCCTCTCCGTAATAGTTTGCCATATTCACAGATGTTGAGGGCCAAGCGTACTACATCAGATCCCACCATGATTGATTTGGCTTTGGATCAAATGGTGAATACATTTTTAGAAAGAGGCTATGATAGAAAGTTATTAGAAAGCACTAAAAACAGAGTGTTGAATATTCCACGGGCAGACACCCTTAAGTATCAATCTCGCAGAGATCAAAATAGGGTCCCAGAAGTAGTTCCTTGGGTGAGTCAATATACGGACAAAAGTCCTACTCTTACCAAAAAGGCCAAAAAGTGGTGGCCTATGGTAAATAGTGATACAGACTTACCTCTATTGCAGCAAGCCAAACTACTACCTAGCAACACCAGAGGTAGGAACTTAAAGGACCGTTTGGTCAAGCTTGACATTACAGGAATGGATAAGAAGAACACATCTCATTTCCTTAGTAGGAGAAATGGCTGTTATAGATGCTTAGGGTGTGTGACCTGCAGAGCCCTGTTAGCTGGCAACACATTTTGTCACCCCCATACAGGGAAGAGATTTGAGATAAAGTACCCTGTTACATGTAGCACTACATTTGTCATTTATATGCTGACCTGCCCTTGTGGGTTGGCATATATTGGCAAAACACAGCGCCAATTTAAGGAGCGTATGGCGCAGCACAGGACAGCCATTAGATACGCCTTGGAATCAGGCAGCAGCGATCAGCCTGTTGCCAGACATTGCGTTGAAGCCAGACATAGCATAGCTAGTATGAGAGCAACCATCATAGACCACGTTCCTTTAAAAATTCGGGGGGGGGGCAATCGGGCGAAAATTTTGCTTCAAAAGGAATGCAGGTGGATTTTTGTTTTAGATACAATAGCACCTCGGGGGTTAAATGAGAGCCTCGGTTTACAATGCTTTCTTTAATTTTGTTAAATCTCAGGTGTCAGTGATCCATCAATAGTGGGGACTTGTGTGGTGGCGATTGTGATATTATAGATGTTATTGCTGTTGGCACTGTTAATATAACTAATCGGATACATTGTATATTTAAAAGTGTCATTTGCAGTGTTACTTGGTTTTTAACATGGATTGTTTGTATGTTGCATAGCAACCACGCAGAGTGTGCCGTCTGCGCCGGAGGGTGCCGCCTGATGACGTCATGGGCTCCGTTCGGCCGTGCGAGGATGTGTGACCGGCGGGAAGACCCGCGATGCAGAAGGCTGGCGTCCTCCAGGTGGGATAGGTAAGACTGCTTGATTGCGTTTGGGGGTGGGTATAAATGTATGTCTTTTGGCACTATGTGATTATGTTCATGCTGTCCCTGACGACGGGGGTATCCCCGAAACATAGGATCTAATAAAGGACCGTTTTAATTTTTATAAGAAGCCTGGTGAGTCCCGCTTATTTGCATATACTACAATAGCTCCATGGAGCTTAAGATGGCACTGCAGCAAGAATAATTCTTATCTGGGAGGGAGTGCCGGACAATTGGATATACTATATATATATATATATATATATATATTTATTATAAGATAGATAGATAGATAGATAGATAGATAGATAGATAGATAGATAGATAGATAGATATGTGGTGTCGTTGCTGGATTCTAAGGTCAGCGGCACCACAGGTCGAGGTGGGCCTTGAGATTTGTATCATTGGGAGGGGAGAAGGATGCCTCAGGTTGAGTATACTTGGAGTTCAGAAGGCCAGATATGTTGTGGACGGTTGACAAGTTTGGTTATTGCTGAGAGTAGGACCACTCTTTCTTAATCCACAATACTATCCCATTTTCATTAAACTAATTAAAATAAATGAATAAGTCTGTCCCTTTTCCACAGCAATACTTGTATGTGTCATTATTTTAGATAATCACCCAGATAATTGTGCAGTGAATGTGTGTGACTAACCCGAAAATATAGTCCGGTTGCATTGCGGTTTTTATTAACACCATATGCATGAATAATTGCAAATACTGTACTTATGTAATGGACAACCCTTCTGATCAGATCTGTCCCTTGTGTTGTGAAGATTTTGCTCTCCGTTCCTTGTGAGAAGTTCAGATTATTTCTAATAAATATTTAAAATGCCAGCGTTAATATATGCTGCAGACGCACGGCGCATCTTATTACCATATACGATAAAAGTGCGCTGTATGTCGCAAACACTACATCCCTTAAGAGAAAACAAGTACTTGCACACATTGTCTGAGTTCCAATGCTCAGAGATGTATATACTGTATTTGATATTAAAAGGGTATGCATACAATATAACACATGTACAATATATATCATTCAGTTTAAATGTTACAATTACACAAGAAGCAGATAGTTACAAAAGAATCCATTACAGCCAGCATACATACATACATTACCCTTTCCCATAGAACATTTCCTCCAATCCTGAATCTGCCTATACAGCAGCTAAACAGAACAACAACTAAGTCTTTAAGTCCTAGAAACTGCCTATATCAAAACAGTGGGAGTTAACAGGTTGTTGGTTTCAGGCTCCTTCCATTGGTACAGGAGAGGGAGGTCTCTCATTCCTTGTGTGTTATTGGTCAGTTCATATGCAAGCAACGTCCAGCCTTGAAGATGCAGGAAGTCTTTTGTTCTCATTTGAATTGTGGCTTCATATTCCTACATTTAATCATACCTAATCATTGCAATGTGCTACAATCTAACCACAGCTATCAAATTAACATACTCATCCCCTTGATCATTTTGACTCCAAGCATGACATGTTTATCTTGTTCCATTCCAATAATACATATATATCTGATGTTAAACTCCATTATATAAATTCATTATAATGTCTGGTGCTTGACATGTTTAATTTATGTGTGGTATTAAATATGTGTTGAGTATATCTTTGTGGCTTGTCTGTGTGAATGCTTATGCTACCATATATCGCTGTGCTCGCTGCGTGTATTCGCACGCAAAGCAACTCATCAGTGTGGAGTTTGTATGTGGTGTGTATGTAATATTTTTGACTTCGACAGTCCACCCTTTGACAGTAGACAATAACTGTCACACTAAACATAATTACAAAAATATATTTCAAACACATAATCGGTGACCTAGATACACGTATGTATTCATTTCGCAAATCAGACATTAACAATATTTGGGGAAGACAGGGAGGAGGAAGGGACATCCTCTAAATGCACTCAGCGGTCACGGGACCACTGGTTGGGTGTGGGACAACATTCAACCTATAGAGTATGCTGGGACAGTGCTATGGCCTATGATGTCTGATTTGAACGAATGTTGCACACATACATGCACCTATGTCTTTGTACTCTGATGTTTGGATTCGATAGAGGTTTTGCTGGGTAGAGGGAGAAAACAAACAAATCGTAAAAGAGACATATAAAAGTTTCATGGTATATATTCCTATCACTCCCTGAACATTGTTTCCATTTCTGGAACGTATGCTAGGTCTGTTTCGTCATTGAACAAGGGTTATTAGTAGTGTCCTTCCTAGATAACATAAATCTTCGGAGTTCGGGGAGAGCCATTCGTAAACTTTTCTTCCACATATATTGATGAGCTATTTATTTGCTATGTGTGAATAGCCATTGTCTGATTGTTCCTGATTACCTTCCAATTTCCTGATTTCCTGAAATTGGTGAGATTTAAACACACCAGGGATTTATCTATGGTACTGGTGGATCTTAAGACTAGGGGGTCTAGTTATATTATATTCCTTGTCCACCAGTCCCCCCCCCCCCCTCCGTGTCATTCGAGTACCTCAGCTACCTCTCAAGAATATGGCACTAATCCTGCATCATATTGTCTTAGAGGTACCTGTGAGCACATCCAACATTCCGTTTGGTTTAAGACCTTACCCACTAGTGAGTGGTAATCACTCAAGGGATTTCTGTCAGATACTGCCTTATTGCAAGACTGACATCTCTGGATGCACTCATCTTCAATTATAAGGTCTCAATAACTACAAAATACAGTATTCCTCAGACAATAGCCTATCACGTTACCTCCGTACTCCGTAACTACTAGACCTTTGATTTTTCTCTGGCTTTAAACAAAGTGATAGGCTGATCCTGGGATCCTATAAACACATCACTCCTTTCTCCAAAACCAGTTCCAGTCCCACACTCGACTCCTCATGAAAACCTCACAAAAAAAGAATGTCCTGAAAATAATGTTTGTCAATGGAAAAAAAGAAAGAACAAAACAAATTTTGCCCATAGCAAATCCATTACAATGACTGGTCTTTCTGTAATCTTTTTGTACGCTCAGGTAGTGTTCAACAGTGCAGCCTCTCAGTCTTCACGGAACAGACTCTCAGGTGATACTTCTGTGATCTCACTCCATTTACGAGTTCCTTCCGGACAACCGACTTTCCTGCAATGGGAATCGTGGACCCAAGTCTCTCTCTCGGCTACTTTCACTGGGATTGTGCTGTCAACAAAACTTGGTACGGTCCTTCCTACCTGTCTATTAGGCAACCTGAGCGTAAGAACAATCACACAGTCTCTTGGTTCACAATCAAGACAGTTAGTAGTTGGCATATCAGGAATCAACAGTTTCAAGTTCTTTTGTCAAGTTCTCAAATGCTGGCATGTCTCGATAAGGTACTGTACTGTCAGCTCATTGGTGTATTTCTGATCATTGTGCACATCGATCATGACATGAGGTTGTCTTCCAAAAAAAAAATTTTTTCAAAGAGGGTGATTCGTTAACTGGGGATCTGGGAGTGGTTCCGATGCTACATAACACTAGTGGCAGTGTCTATGACCACAATAGTTCAATTTCAAGCTATCACTTTGCTCCTACTCCTAAGGATACCATATCTACACACAAATTTCTGCACAATTTTCTTTGCGGTAAACACAGCAGCATCCATGGTGGCAGGAAATGCCTCTACCCAGTTTGAGAAAACATCGGTGCACACCAATACAGCCTGTAAGAATTTGAATTATGTATTGGTGTGCACTGATGTTAACTGTACGAAGTCGAATTGTGTTACCTGATAAGGTCCGTCTGCAGGAGGAGTATGGGTTGGCTGTATCAGTGCTACCTTACCAAATGTTCTTCCTCATGCAAGTAAGACAGGTCTTTGCTTTCCTGCTTTCCTGAGAAGAGAACCCTGGTGCACGCCAGTATGCTCTTACCAATTTGCACATACCTTCCCTACCCTAGGTAAGTCAGACCATGTGACGCCTCAGCTAGGCCTGGGATATATACGTCCTGGGGGCCACTGGCTTACCTTGTCCATCTCTCCAGAGTCCTGAGGACTCCTAACCATACCCCTTCGCCTTCCAGACCTCCTTTTCCTGTAGGGAACACAAATTTGCATCTTAATTTAATTATTGTGTGTTTGCAATGTAGAGTACCATGAGCATCACTCAAAACAAAAAAGAAAAAAAGATCTCTAGAGGGAAAAAGAAAAACAAAACAAATATCAGGTCTTCGTTCACCAACGGGCTGTCACTTATGTCTGGTCTCATAGTAAAGGTCTGATTCAGATATTCCATACAATCATGCATATCAGTGTCTATACAAAATTTTCCTTCACCAGTATTCTCATCCTCCACCCTTTGTGCATGGCAAGGCACACTGCAGTAATACTGGTGCCATTGTGCTGATGAGACATACCGGGTTTTGGCAGAACTATGAAGGACTAATATGGCATGTGGTGTATGAACTGTCAAATCATGTACCAGTACTACGTCCCACATATTTGACCCTTGTCCTACACAACTGTAGTTTATCCCTTGAGACCTGGTGTTCTGTTTGGAAGAGACGAAACAGAAACTGTTTCGTATCTTCCAGGGACGACTCAAATGAATCAGCACACAACAACAAGTCATCAACATATTGTATCAGCACCAACCCATTCTCAGGCAGAAATGATTGTAAACAGTCATGTAGGGCATGGGAGACAATACTCAGGCTGTCACTCGAAACCTTGGGAGAGTCGGGTCCATCCTTTGTGAATGCAAAGATGAAGAAACTGTGAAGAAACAGAATAGAGGTTGGTGACAGATAAGTTTGTAGAGGTGGAGAGGATTTTATTAAAATGACAACTGGATTGGGCACTACGGGGAATTGATTCTTAAATACTTGGTCTATCCCCCTTAAAGCTTGTGCTTGCTGTGTCACTACTGGGACTACACCAGCCATCAATCCAGTGCCCTGTCCATCCTTATTTCATAGAGAAACCCGGTATCTGTGAGATAATTTCCTCTACCTGTGATGGACATCACTCTAGAACAGTGGAATGCAACTTTAGCCTTTGAGGAGTATCTAACATACCTTGTACTTCCTGAGCAGGAGTACAATATATGTATTTCACATTTCAGTTTAGATAACAAAATCTCTGTCGATTAAGTTAGTCAGGGCCCACTGCTGCTAGGAAAAAAAGAAAAAGGGTTTAGCATCATAGAGGCCCAATCGTAACTTCTGCAGGTTTTGTGAAAGGGTAATGTTGTACTTCTCTTGTTCCTCCAATTTGCCGAATTAGTGTTCACCAGTGATCTTATCCTGACGGAGAATTTTCTAGTACTGCAAAAAAAAAAAAACAAACAAGCTTCTAGGTTATGCAAAGTATTCATTCAATTCTTCTCATCCCGTATTAAGGGTCTGTACATGGTCCAACAACATTTCCGAGCTTATCTAGACTGGGGCATTACCAGAAATTAATACTTCTTGTGTGGTAATTTAAAAAGAAATACCCGGGGGTTACCCTATCTCTGTCCGCTTTCCTACTGGGAAATACTAATGTGCGGACAGGATATTCTTCATTTATGATGTTACTTTCTTGATTTTTATTTTATTTTTTGGGGTTTTACTATATATGTACTTGAATGGCTCCATAATTATCAGTTCCACTGGTCTCAGCCACTTCCCCTGCAGGCTACAGCTCCTCTTTTACCGGTTGGATACTACTCCTCTGAGTGCATGAGAAATGGCTGAAACCAGTCAGGTCACCTTCTCCTCCTAAATACAACTTTGACATTCATTAGTACATATATAGGTTACATTCATATTTTTATTTTTATTATTTTCTATAGTTTGTATGCTGGCTGTAACTGCTTCCACATCCACATATGGCGGTGTACTTGCTATCTTTTTACTTACTTATTGTTGCTACAAGTTCAAACAGTTATTATATTTCCGTTCTTGTCTTATATGACTTTGGTTAAACATACTACCTGCAATACCTCAGGATCAAAACTACCAATCACTGGAAATGATGCCCTATCATCCACGGTCATTCATACCCATTCATCACAAAAAGCCTTACCGTGTGGACCATCATGTTAGAATGTTTTCCAGAGAGAGAGTCAGCAAAAAATTCCTTTACTTTTGGGTTTCTGTCCACTGGAATTTTGTTGGATGAGAAACAACTTATCGATCACCCTATCCAGTGAATGTCCAAAACTCCCTGTGCAAAGTTTTTTCTTACTTCCCACACACTATAAACTGAGCAGACCCTCTTGGCTTCTGCTCTCCAGCCTGAACCCTGGCTGCCAAACACCTCTTGCGTGCACAACTGGCTCCCTTCATGGGCCTTTTAACACGATCCCCAAATGGCCAACACAAGACGATGGTGAAAAGTCCTCTGAGTGCTTTTCACCTGCTCCTACTCCGCTGGAAATACCACGGTCCACTCCATTAGTGATCTCCGCATACCCAGTGAGGATCCCTACCAGTCTTCTTAGCACTGGAAGTATGAAGTATTAACAGCAATAAATCAATACCCCACCTTTTTCAGTGGAGGTTAAAAGCCTGATCTTTTCAGTATCTATCCACTGGCAATTTATTGGGTGAGAAACAACTTATCGATCACCCTTTCCAATGAATGTCTACCAGGAAGATTTCCTGAGAGAGAGTCGGTGAAAAATTCCTTTACTTTGCACAAATCACATCTGCGTATGCTAACACAGCACGTATGATGACGCAATTTGCGTGAAATTACGCAAATGGTATCACGTTGCGCCGTGTATCACACACACGTGCGGTCCAATTACACGACTCACAAATACTTGTTATTTGTGTGCCTTACGATTATGAAGACAATTTTACTTTTTCAGTAGGCTATGTCTCCGTCACCTGGAGTGTTTTATAAATGGGCTAACTCCTCACCTCATTTTGAATGGCTTATCTTCGTTCAATCTATTTAACGTGCGGTTGCGAGCCGCCACGCCACTGAGCCTCTGCTAACTCAATGTCTTCTACCGGAACCCGAATTGGTCATGGAGTTCAATGCATTCACACTTTCTTTTTAACTCACACTAATACACAATGTTTTCTGTACAGAAAAATATTACTCCCTTTGATTGGTAGCTTGTCCCAGAGGTAGTATGCTTTAAACAAATATAATAGTAATCTGCTTTAAAAATCGGGTAGTTACTCATTAATGTATAACTACAAATCTTTTATCCCACCGTTTAAATGTATTTCTATTGTGTGGTAAAACTTGCGCTTGCTACTTCACGCAACCTTGCGTAAGCACACAACCGTGCGCGTAATCGTGCACATGTGCGCATTCCTGTACGCTTACCTCACGTACTTTTCCTACCATACCACGTGTACACCGTGCGTTCGCAACTGAATATTCCACACTTATCTCGATCAATGTAAGCAATGCAGCAAATTTGTATTTCTACTGCTTTTGCTTAATACACGATACACCTGTGTTCCCTCACACACGCTGGAGGTCACCCACGAGGATAACTTCCATTGTGTGCTGCCCAAACTTTTAGGCCAGAACAGAGTCCAGTATGTGTTTTACAATTTACCCACTAAGCAAATACACAAAATGTATAACAAATAAACGTATCCGATTCTATGCAGATCTATAATGACTATTGACTATAATTTAAATGCTATGATTCAGATTACATAGCTATCTTGCAGAACATATACTGATTTAAATACCCATATAATAATAATATTATATATATATATATATATATATACATACATACATATACACATTATTTACTACACTTCTATGAAACCCCTCACCCAGCATGTGTATTCGTACACACATACTGAATGAATGCAGTTCCTTTAGAGCCTCTAATTTGCATATCAAAAGATGTTCACCTGCTTTTACCAGTGGTTGAACAGGTTAATTAACATTTCAATGCCTATCTTGTAGCAAACAGAGAGTTAGCAAATCCTGAAAAAAAAACCTTTATATCTGTGTGTAATTCTTACATCAAGTATTCATCTCACTATTAACTCTCACTAGGCCCAATTGAAACTATTTGTAATTGACTAAGGCATGGGTTAGTTAAATTGATTGGTAGCTTTTAAATGGTGTTGGATTTGTACATACTGTATATATTGTTTATTTGTCACAAAGGAAGCTGATTGCTTTAAACACACTGAAAGTCAGCTGTTAGCTAAGTGGATGGAGTGACCTTACCTAAAATGGCCACTGCTCCTCCCCCTTTTCCCAGCCATGTGCATGGACAAAATGGAGGACACACCATGCAGGCAGAATACCATGCGGCTAGCTCTATTGTCACAAATAAATCCCAATTTATACAAGCCCCGGAAGTTTGTTACTTTAGGCCTGCTTTAGCAGTATGCGAATAGGCTGCAGCATGCTAACACAGCTATAGCATACCTATGCACCAACTTTTAAATGCTCTTTAAATTTACTTAATAGATAAGCAATCCAATCTGAATAAAACACAATATGACTTATTGAACCTTGTTTTGCAACAATAAAAATACGCTGTAGCATTTTAAATATTGTGCATTTTTTTCCCGTCACACTCAAGCAAAAAATAAATATATTGTCCCTTGAATTTCATATCAGCGCCTTACTGATAACACAAAAAAACAAACGACATGTGGTTCAGCAGCATCCAGATGCGTCCATCGTTAGCCGGTAGGCCACAGCTGTGTCTGTACAGTGCATCATTAAGTATGTGATATCGCAGACGCAGCCCCCAACTGAAAAGTTCAGATTATTTCTAATAAATATTTATAATGCCAGCATTAATATATGCTGCGGACGCACGGCGCATCTTATTACCATATACGATAAAAGTGCGCTGTACGTTGCAAACACTACATCCCTTAAGAGAAAACAAGTACTCGCACACATTGTCTGAGTTCCAATGCTCAGAGATGTATATATTTGATATTAAAAGGGTATGCATACAATATAACACATGTACAATATATATCATTCAGTTATAATGTTACAATTACACAAGAAGCAGATAGTTACAAAAGAATCCATTACAGCCAGCATACATACATTACCCTTTCCCATAGAACATTTCCTCCAATCCTGAATCTGCCTCAACAGCAGCTAAACAGAACAGCAACTAAGTCTCTAAGTCCTAGAAACTGCCTATATCAAAACAGTGGGAGTTAACAGGTTGTTGGTTTCAGGCTCCTTCCATTGGTACAGGAGAGGGAGGTCCCTCATTCCTTGTGTGTTATTGGTCAGTTCATATGCAAGCAACGTCAAGCCTTGAAGATGCAGGAAGCCTTTTGTTCTCATTTGAATTGTGGTTTCATATTCCTACATTTAGTCATAACTAATCGTTGCAATGTGCTACAATCTAACCACAGCTATCAAATTAACATACTCATTCCCTTGATCATTTTGACTCCAAGCATGACATGTTTATCTTGTTCCGTTCCAATAATACATATATATCTGATGTTAAACTTAATTATATAAATACATTATAATGTCTGGTGCTTGACATGTTTAATTTATGTGTGGTATTAAATATGTGTTGAAAATATCTTTGTGGCTTGTCTGTGTGAATGCTTATGCTACCATATATCGCTGTGCTCGCTGCGTGTATTCGCACGCACAGCAACTCATCAGTGTGGAGTATGTATGTGGTGTGTATGTAATATTTTTGACTTCGACACTTGATACATATGGGGATTTCAGCAAAGCTCCTAAAACAGCAGTTTTCTGAGGTTAGACCACATTTTAGTGTTAATACTCAAACTGACTCACTGGCAGTTGTTGTACCTCCTCTACTTGAATTTTGACCTGAGCTGCAGCCCCTGATCCTGCTTACAGTCTTTTCAGATCCAGTTGTCAAAATATCTGACATGGGTTAAGAATGGAGAATATATTGACCAATTGTGCACCCTTATGTACTCAATATGTGATTTGTGCAATAAAGCAGCAATAGCATTAAACATGAAAGTATATTAGCCCTTTAATTAAAAAACAGCAGAAAGGTCTTAACAAGAGAAAACTTCCTTCCAAATGATTGTTGGAACGAAAATGGATCAAAAAAGTTTTATTATAAGTACTATATTTTAGTTCTGTTGATGCTTTACTGTTTTAATTATGAAAGTTTTATTTGCTGCAGTGATTTAACAATAGTGGGTTACATAAAAAAAATAAAAAAAATAAAACATATCCAAAAATAGATAGTAAGGACATTTTAAAATTCTCTTTTGGTACTAAATTCTATTCATCCCGTACTTATAATTTCCTTTAATGCCTTTAATAGTAGCTGAGTAAGAGGAATCCAGTGTAAGCCTCTCTACAGGCAGGATATGTACCGTATTATACTACATGAGCTAAAAACAGTTGGAGCAGGAATATTTGCAGATTCAAGATTTGGTTTCATTCCAGTTAACCAAAGGCTGATCCTCTTCAGTGCTAACAAGTTTCAGTGCGTTTAAAATTTCCTACTTTCTACACATTGTCCTTAACCAAGTGGAAAGATATGCTCAACAAATTAGTTTTATCCAGACAGCGTACGATAATGAGCAAAGGTACTTTACTGCCAAAATATTTTTAGCGTCTTGCCCACAAATGTCATTATAATTAACTTGCAGGTTTTTAAATGGTATAAACTGTACTAGAATTTAATTGGTTAATTATTTTTATTCACTTTTTGAATACCTTAAGGCTACATTACAGGATTTCTAGCAATAATCCTTCTGCTTAGATTAAAGCTTTCACAGAACAATTACTTTAGAAATAAAGAAAATATCTTAGCTGTATTGTATTTATAACCCATTCAGCATGATAACCACACTGCGAGCAGCTATTTTATTTTAATTCTGATTAAATTTTGTTAAGATATGTTCTGAATTCTCACTTAGGGAGGTATCCAATTAGCTGCGAACAAACATCGGGAGTGCAAAATTCTCGATTTTTCCTGATGTTTCTTCCATATTTTTTTTGTTCTACCCTATTAGGTTGCCCGGAAAAAAACAAAAAAAAAACCCTTTGTGTTTTCACTGTCCATAGCCCCATTTTGCCTGTCTGAAGCAGATGAAACAAAATCCCTGATAAGCCGCTGCCCCCGCCAGCTTATCAGGGCTAATTGGACAGCCCCCCGGTGAGACAAGTACCAGCAGTAATTTACCACAGGTAATTGGATACACCACTAAAAGAGGAAGTTCATTATTGTAAACTCTCCCCTCTTTTTTATCTGGCCACCCATGTAACAAATAGATTATTCTTGGAGCCAAAAGCCAAATGATGTTAATTAAAACACCCTCGGATATCCTCTCCTATAGTCCTGCTGTTACTAGCAAATAATTCTATTCTTTTTATTCTAGGTTCTCAGAGGTGGATCCAGCCCGCAAGAAGATGTCATTATTGATTTCCGGAAATGTGTACAGCTTCCTTTCACAGCAAGTAGCCCGACAGCTGAACTCAGATATTTCTATTGAGGATATTGCTGCAGTTATTGTGGGGTATAAATCCTCTAAAGCTCCTGGCCCCGGTGGCTTTTCCATGGCCTACTATAAGAAATTATGCACAATCCTGGTCCCCCACCTCTGTTCCCTGTTTAGTGCTGTGCTTCATGGTACTCCATGTTGAAATCCAGACACTAACTCTAAGTTGAAAGCCAGAATTGTAGTGATACATAAGTAAGGGAAGGACCTCTGTGACTGTGCTAGCTATAGACCAATATCCCTACACAACACTGGCATCAAACTCTATGCAAGATTTTGGTCAACCGTTCGAGCAGGGTCCTTACTTACCTAGTGCACTATAATCAAGTGGGGTTCATCCCAGGATGCCAGGCCTGTGACACTATCAAGTGAGCAATTGAGAAATTATTAACCATTGCCGGAACTCAGCGATTATTTTATCCCTGGATGCCCAAAAAGCATTTGACTAAATTTTCGTTTAGTCCTCTGAAGGCCTCTCTGGGGATATCTCAGTGGAATTCCTTATGTGTATTGCTGCTCTATACTGCTCCTTTACTGCTAGAGTCATTACCATTTGCTCCCTCTATGAGTCCATATAATTGTTTAATGGAACTAGACAGGGTTGTCCATTGTTGCTTTTGTTTTTTGCCCTGGTAATTGTTCCTTTAGCTACTTCTATATGTGGGGTGGAGGTTGGATGCTGAGAGTTCAGTCTCTTTATTTTGGATGATATTCTTCTGTCCCTTACTAATCCTCAGCCTTCTTTACCATCCCTTTATTGGCTAATGAATGAATATGGCATTCTTTCAGGCCCTAAATTAACTTCTCCAAGTCTGAGGCTATGCTGTTACATGTTACTCATTTGTTGAAGGCCTGCTTACAGTTGACTTACACCCTTCAATGTGAGGATTTTTTATTATGATTATTTATGCCACGAGATTTTTCCCAAGCTTCTCTCTGGAGTCAAGCATGACCTTGCCACTTGGAGAGAAGATATCATCTTGTTGCTAGGCAGGATCCTCACTATTAAGGTGAACTTAATTCCCAAACTCCTCTATCTGTTCCAAACTTTTCCTGTAGGGTCCCAGAGGTAATCTTTAAAAGCCTTCAATCTGCTTTTTTGAGATTCATTTGGAATGACAAAAATCTCATTGACTGTACTTAAGCACCCCAGATGTAGGGAGGCAGGGGATTCCCATACACTACATTCTACTACTTAGCAAGCCACTTGAGCCAAGTACAGTATCCTTCCAATTCTGCAGTACACCACACAAGCCTTGTCACCTCTGGTCATGGTCTGCAGGGCCATTGCAAGGACAGTGTTTCACTTCATCTGGGGCTCCAAGATGGACAGAGTTAAGCGATCAGTTATGTACAAGGAGCCCCTCAAAGGTGGAAAGGGAATACCTGATATCCCCACCATGCTACGAGCCTTCTTTGTTTGTAACTGCATCCGCAGGACCTTGTGTGAACTTTAAAGACTCTGCAGGAAACTCCATGTCCCATTTCTTCCTCCTGCCCCTTTGGAGGGTCCTCGGCTGGGACAAATGGGACAGCTCCATCCCTTACAACTGGAACACCTCCTGGTTCTACCTGGACATGTCCAAGTTTGTGAGGGAGCACCAACTGGAGGAAGTTAAACCTGATTTGTGGAAACCAAAGACTATCCATAAGCTGATCAGAACCAAAGATGTAATGGAACCTATTCCAGGGCTCCCTTCAGCAACTGCTAAACATGTCTGGGAGAATGTGGCCCCCAAAAGGCTCACAAATAGACACAAAGACCTGTCATGGATGGCCATTCAAGGGGGTTTGCCCCTCAGGTCATTCATGCACTCCCAAAACCTGTGCAGGTACAGACATTGCCCAAGGTGCATCATACATGAGGAAACATCTATGCACCTCTTTTGGGACTGTACCTGTGCACAGTTGTTGTTAGATGCCCTGGAAAATGAACCTTAAAGACTGTGTGCCAAGGAACTGTCTTACGTATCACTCTGTACTCTATGGACTATTTCCTGGCACCCCTACTTGTGGGGCAATCCAGGAGGCCTGGCACCTTATGAACTGTGTTAAGGACGCTTTGTGGCTTGACGGGAATCGGCTCATATTGAGGAGCAAGAGGATATCTATCCAGGATTGTTGCAGGCTTATTTACAGCATGTTAAGAGACTATTCCATCATGGACAGTCCTGAGGAAGAAGAGGACTAAACCCTCCTTCTTCTGCCCCTCTCCCTGTCACGAACCGGTCTCTCACCTTTGCGGGTTCTGGGGTTCATCCGTTGCCAGTGCGGTTGCTCGCGGTGCTGTGCGCCCGTGTGGGGACGCGGCGTGATCAGTGGTACAGGTAATGCAGAGTCTGGGAACTGGGAGTGCGGGGACCAAATGGCCTAAGACACTGCGGTGTGTCTGCTGTATAGGAGGTGGCCATGTTGGAGACCAAATAGGTAATACAGAGCACTTGTGAAAACACCTGTGGGCAGGTGTAAGCCAATCCCGTGCTTGTGCTGCCTTTAAGTAGGCTGGGATTATGTTACTCTGGGCCAGTGCTTTGTTGTATCAACGCTGTGCTCTAGCTCTGAGCTCTCTCCGTGCATTCCTGTGTGATTCCCGTGGTCCAGATATCGCCTCCGTTCCCAGAGGTCCATCTGCAGCCTTCACTGCTAAAAGATCCACCGGCTCCCCGCTGTGCTGTCAGTTAATCACGCACCTACTGGTAACAATTGGATTCCCAGAGTCTTGCATGAGGAAACCCTGTCTGCCTGCTTTCAACCATACAGAGTTTGGAGGATTCCACTAACTTCAGCTGTTCGTTTGTTCTGCTCTGCATTTAACCCGTTCATCACTTATATCATCTGCTACAGTTTCACAGTGATCTCCGGAACTCGCAAGTAACCCAATTTAGTACTTTTACTTTCTATGTTGCCATTACAAGGATAATTCTTCACAGTCTCTCAGTTACCTCTCAAAACTTTATTGCAAATCCTCACAGTTATTTCTTCATGTCTGCATTACCCAGTTAAACACATTCTACAGTTCAGCATCAAAGCTTGTTTATATTTGGACAATTCAACATTTATTCTCCAGCCTGTTTTAAATGCAATTCCATGAACATTTCTTTTATTTTTTCTTTAAGATATATCCTGCATATTATTTCTATTATTCATGCAATACGTCAGTATATTATGGTGATTAATAACTTGCCATTTACCACTTTACTGAATTGTTATTTTCAATAAATATATGAAATGGAACTTTTTTCGTCCTCCCTGCTTTCTTCATACCCCAGCACCTACACCTGTGGTTGGTCCCGGGTTAACGGATTCACAAAAACACCCGGACCTGACACTCCCCTTGTTTGAACTGCTTAATAAGACTTGGGACCATGGCCCCTTTCCCCCCATTCACAATGTCTGTTGTTTTATTGATGTCTTTCTATTTTTTGAGCCTCCACTTATATGTGTCTGTCTTTCAATAAAGCTTCGGGCTTGTGATTCCCCTCCCTCACCCTCCACACCCATAGCCTTATTAACTGTTGTTTAAAGTTCATAGTACATGACATGATTTATAGTGTGCTGGCCTTATGCTGTAATTTTTGAAATGTACTATACAGTTTGCATTTGTGTTGTGTTTTAGCTGTGCTGCGACACTGTACTAATGTGTGTAAAGTCTATGTATGTTTTTTGCTTCTTTACGTCAATAAAGATTGCCTTTTCAATCAAAAATCTGCTACTTTATTATCCTTTATTAATATGGCACCACAAGGGTTCTGCACCACCTACATTAACAAATGAGCAGAACTAGAAAACAGTGACTTACAGTACAAGACAACACAGGACAACAACATGGTTTGTAAACATTGCTATATCAGCAGTTATAAGCAGTAGGGCAGCAGCAACTAAGGGTTAGGTGCTATTGTAGGGAGTATGGAGTAGATGATAGTATACTGTATGTAAGAAGAAGAAAAAGTACATGAGGGGGAGGGCCCTGCACATGAGTGCTTACATTCTAAAAGATGAGGGATAGACAGGGGTGACACATATGGGTTGAACAGTGAGCATGAGTTCGATGAAGAAGTGGGTTTGGAGCATGTTTAAAGTTTTGTAGAGTGATAGAGAGGCTGATATGATGAATCAGAGAACTCCAGAGAAAGGGAGCAGCACATTCAAAATCTTGGAAGCAGGAGTGGGAGGAAGTAATCAGTAGGCAGGAAAGACAGTTTCATTTATGGAGCAAAGTGGTTGGGCAGAAGCGTGAAGGAAGATGAGTTCAGATATGTAAATGGGATAGGAATGGGTGAGGGCTTTGTAAGTGAGTGTGAGAAGCTAAAATTGGGTTCTGAAGAGGAAGGGAAGCCAGCATAGGGCTTGAAGGAGAGGGGTGGCAGATGTAGTACGTTTGGAGAAGCAGCTGAGTCAGGCAGCCTCATTGAGGATAGTTGGAGTGGAGAGAGACCTCTGTCTTTGTGTGGGTGGTGGAATCAGGTGGGGTCAGTATGTGCTCTTTAGGGGTGCTGTCCTTTGTGCTTTTAGGGGTGCCGTCCTGTCATTGTACTGTCCTGTGCTATTAGGGGTGCTGTAAATGGGTGTTGCTGTCCTGTCACTGTGCTGTAAAGGGGCACTGCCTTGTATGCTGTAAAAAATACAGGGGTGCTGTATAAACAAAGGAACACTGGCCATGTCTTGTATGCTGTAAAATTACAGGGGTGTTGATAAAATACAGGGGTGCTGGCCCTGTCCTGTATGCTGTAAAAATACAGGGTTGTTGTATAAATAAAGGTACACTGACCCTGTCTTGTATGCTCTAAAATTACAGGGCTGCAGTGAAAATACAGGGGTGCTGGCCATGTCCTATATGCTGTAAAAATACAGAGGTGTCGTATAAATAAAGGTACTCCGCCCTGTCTTGTATTGTGAAAAATTACAGGGGTGCTGTGAAAATACAGGGGTGCTGGCCCTGTCCTGTAAGCTCTAAAAATACAGGGGTGCTGGTCCTGTCCTCTATCCTGTAAAAATACCGGAGTGCTGTTAAAATAAAAGGTACACTGGCCCTGTCCTGTATGCTGTAAAAATAGATGGGTGCTGTGAAAATAAAGATACACTGGCCCTGCCCTGTATGCTGTAAAAATACAGGGGTGTTGTTAAAATAAAGGTAAACTGGCTCTGTCCCGTATGCTGTAAAATACAGAGGTGCTGTGAAGATAAAGTTACACTGGCCCTGTCCTTTATGCTGTAAAAATACAGTGGTGTTAAAATAAAGGTACACTGGCCCTGTCCTGTATGCTGTAAAAATACTGGAGTGCTGTGAAAATAAAGGTACACTGGCCCTGTCCTCTATGCTGTAAAATACAGAGGTGCTGAGAAAATAAAGGTACACTGGCCCTGTCCTGTATGCTGTAAAAATACAGGGGAATTGTGAAAATAAATGTACACTGGCCCTGTCCTGTATGCTGTAAAAATACAGGGGTGTTGTTAAAACAAAGGCACATTGGCCCTATCCTGTATGCTGTAAAAATACAGGTGAGTTGTTAAAATACAGGGGTGCTGTAAATATAAAAGGGCACTATTCTGTTTGCTGTAAAAATAAAGCGGCACTGTCCTGTGAAATGGAGAACAAACATTTGGAGAAAAAAATAGTGAAAGATCAGGAACCACTTTCAGTTCCTAGTACTAGTGCTGAAGCTGCTGCAGCCACCAGTCATGACATTGACAATGCAATTTCATCAACATCATCTGCTAAGGCCGATGCCCAATGTCATAGAGGGCATGTAAAATCCAAGAAGCAAAAATTGATATATAAAAAAATAAATTATCTTATTAGATTTGTAAAATTGGCAACATGCCATTCACAACGCAAAGTGGCAAGGAAAGGCCAAGGCCTTGGCCTATGTTCATGACTGATGGTTCAGCTTCTGATGAAGATGGAAGCCCTCTTCCCTCTTGAAAAATTAATATCGGAGATATCACAAATCCCCAAGGATAGTCCAAGTGTGTCCATGGTTGCGATGTCTAGGCCTGACCTTCCCAAGACTGTATGGGAAAAGGAGGCTCCTGTCACCATTTGTACATCCTCTGCAAGTGCTAGGAGGAGTACCACCAGTCCAGGATGATATTGAGATTGAGGATGTCACTGTAGAAGTACACCAGGATGTGGAGGATATGGGTGTAGCTGGCGCTGAGGAGGAAGTTGACGATGAGGATTCTGATGGTGATGTGGTTTGTTTGAATAAGGCACCGGTGGAGACAGTTGTTGGCCATGGGATGAAAAAGCCCATTGTAATGCCTGGGCAAAATACCAAAAGAGCCACCTCTTCACTGTGGAATTATTTCTCCACAAATATGGACAACAGGTGTCAAGCTATATGTTGCCTTTGTCAATCCATAATAAGTAGGGGTAACCATTTAGGAACATCGTTCCTTATATGTCACCTGCAGCACATTCATCATAAGTCATTGTCAAGTTCAGAAATTTTGAGTGTAAGAGTAAGAGTGTAAGCAGTTCACATATCCAAGCTCCTGCAGGAATCAGAGGATGAGGACGATATCTTGCCTCTGTGGAGCCAGTTTGTGCAAGGAGACATTAATTGCTTCTTTTTTAGTGGGAGCCCAAACAAACCAATCGTTTCAGCCACAATTGCATGGCAGACCCGGTCGCTGAAATGATTGTTTGTTAAAGTGTGCATGTTCTGTTTATACAACATATGGTTAGGTGGACAATTCCATCTTGCACCTCTTTTTTTCTTTGCATTATGTGCTCTTTGGGGCCTAGTTTTTAAAACTGCCATCCTGTCTGCCACTGCAGTGCCACTCCTAGATGTGCCATGTGTTTGTGCCGCCCACTTGTGTCGATTAGCTTAGTCATCCAGATACCTCGGTGCAACCTTTTGGCCTAAAAACAATATTGTGATGTGTTCAGAATAGACTGGAAATGAGTGGAAATGAATGTCATTGAGGTTAATAATACTGTAGGAACAAAAAACAACAAATTCTGTGATTTTAGCTGTTTTTATGTTTTATTCAAAAAAGTCCAGATCCAAAAGCAAAACCCGAAAGGGTCATTTTGGCAAAACCAATCCAAAAGAAGCACAGGGGATGAAGGCAGACAGAGGGGTGTGAGGTGGAGGAGTAGACTAGGTGGGAAGAATAGAGGTGGGAACAGGGGCAGAATAGATGGTTAGGTAGACACTGAGTGATGGGGGAATTGAAGAAAACCCGGACATATTGTAGTGTGGATGAGGTAAATATGGGGAGGATAAATGGAAGTAGGAATGGATGCCCTGTGAGATAGACAGTGCAGTAGATTTGTAGAAATGCCGGTGAAAGTACAGTGTTAGTAAATGGGTATGCACAATGACAATAAATTAGTATTAAGCGGAACAAATAGTGGAGACTTACTGGGTGCAGAAATGGAGTTTTAAAGAAGACTGTGTTAGAAGTGAAGGTAGACAAAATAGCAATGGTAATCCAGACAGGAGTTTCAAGTGTTTAAATGCAAAATGACAATGGGTAGATATGCATTCAGATGTTTGTGAAAAACTAAAAGCCAATACAAATAGTTGCAAGTGAAGTCATAAGTTCTTGCAGTGTCCAAACAAGCAGTTCCGTGTTGATTGTCCAGGTTACAAAGACAGCAGGTATTTGTCGTGGACAGTTAGAGAACACACATTTGTTATTTTAAAGCAGTTGTAGTATTAATCGTTGATAGCATTTTCTCCTGTTTTCTTTCCGTGTAACGCTAGTTTAACGTAGGTTTAATGCCAAAGTTATGGTTAAAATTGAACTATCACTTTTGAAATTGTGCACTTAGGATATATGTGCACAGCTTCAACAATGATCCTTAAATAATGAGATCAGGACATGAACATTTTTACAAACCAATCATTTCAGTGACAGGGTCTGCCACACGACTGTGGCTGAAATGATTGGTTTGTTTGGGCCCCCACAAAAAGAAGCAATTAATCCCCCCACCCAAAAAAGAAGCAATCAATCTCTCTTTGCACAAACTGGCTCTACAGATGCAAGATGTTGACCTCATCCTCATCCTCCGATTCCTCACCCCTTTCAGTGTGTACATCCTCCTTCTCATAGAGTATTAATTCGTCCCCGCTGGAATCCACCATCACAGGTCCCTGTGTACTTTCTGGTGGAAATTGCGGGTCAAGGTGCTCCTGGAGGAATTTCTAATTCATTTTGATGAACATCATCTTCTCCACATTTTGTGGAAGTAATCTCCTACGCCGACCGCTGACAAGGTTACCGGCTGCACTAATCACTCTTTTGGAGTACACACTGGAGAGGGGGCAACTTAGGTAAAATAAAGCCAGTTTGTGCAAGGGCCTCCAAATTGCCTAATTTTCCTGCCAGTGTACATACGGTCTGTCTGACATGCCTACCTGGATGCTGTCACTCATATAATCCTCCACCATTCTTTCAATGGTGACACAATCATATGCAGTTTCGGTAGACATGTCAGTAATCATTGGCAGGTCCTTCAGTCTGGACCAGATGACAACACTTGCTCCTGACTGCCCTGCATCACCGCCAGTGGGTGGGTTAGGAAATGTTATAATTTTCTTTGCAGCCCAAGTTGTGGGAGAAAATGAAGGAGGAGCTGTTGACGGGTCACGTTTCCTCTTGAGTGGACAATTTTCTCACCAGCAGGTCTTTGCTCCTCTGCAGACTTGTGTCTGTCAGAAAGAGAGGTAGAATTTTGGCTTTAAGCCTAGGATCGAGCATGATGATCAAAATGTAGTGCTCTGATTTCAACAGATTGACCACCCTTGTATCCTGGCAAAACTGCTTCTGCAAAAGACTGATGAGGGGAATGACCTGACTTAAGTTGGCAGTGTCTTAACTGACTTCACTTGTGGCAAGTTCGAAGGGTTGGAGAACCTTGAACAACAAGGAAATCATTCTCCACTGAGCTTGAGTCAGGTACATTTCCCCTCCTTTGCCTATATCATAGGTTGATGTATAGGCTTGAATGGCCTTTTGCTGTTCCTCCATCCTCTGAAGCATATAGAGTGTTGAATTCCACCTCGTTACCACCTCTTGCTTCAGGTGATGGCAGGGCAGGTTCAGGAGTGTTTGCTGGCGCTCCAGTCTTCGGCACACAGTGGCTGAATGTCGAAAGTGGCCCGCAATTTTTCGGGCCACCAACACCATCTCCTGCACACCCCTGTCATGTTAAAAAAAATTCTGCATCACCAAATTAATTGTATGTGCAAAACATGGGAAGTCCTGGAATTTGCCCAGATGTAATGCACATGCAATATTGATGGCGTTGTCCGATACCACAAATCCCCAGGAGAGTCTAAGTGGGGTAAGCCATTGTGTGATGATGTCCCTCAGTTTCCGTAAGAGGTTGTCAGCGGTATGCCTCTTACGGAAACTGGTGATACATAGCATATTCTGCCTAGGAACGAGTTGGCATTTGTGAGATGTTGCTACTAGTGCCACTGCCATTGTTGCTGCTGGAGGCAATACATTTACCCAGTGGGCTGTCACAGTCATGTAGTCCTTAGTTTGCCCTGCTCCACTTGTCCACCTGTCTGTGGGTAAGTAGACAGTGAATACAACAGCATTTTTCAGGACAATGAGGACACTTTTTTAATGTCCCTGTACAGTCCAAGAATTGCTTTCCTAGTGAAGTGGAATCTAGATGGGATTTGGTACCGGGGACACAGTACATACATCAACTGTCTAAATCCCACATCACTAATGGCGGATACTGGACGCACGTCTAACACTAGCATAGTTGTTATGGCCTCAGTAATCCGCTTTGTAACAGGGTGACTGCTGTCATATTTCATCTGCCTCACAAAGGACTGTTGGACAGTCAATTGCTTAGTTAAAGTAGTACAAGTGGTCTTCCGACTTCCCCTCTGGGATGATGATCAACTCTCTGCCGGAACAACAGCAGGCGTACCACTCAAGGATCCTCCAGAGGAATCAAGGTTAGACGTGGACTCATCAGTCATACCAGTGACATGGCC
Source organism: Pseudophryne corroboree (assembly GCF_028390025.1). Taxonomy (NCBI): domain Eukaryota; kingdom Metazoa; phylum Chordata; class Amphibia; order Anura; family Myobatrachidae; genus Pseudophryne; species Pseudophryne corroboree. Next base: position 324,870,700 of record NC_086444.1, on the reverse strand, counting down.
TGCAGGACTACTTATGTTCCTCACTGAGGAGGAAATTGACGTTGAGGTAGTTGGTGGTGTGGCTTGCAGGAGCTTGGGTACAACATTAAGAAGGGGTTTAGGTGCCAGTGGAATGCTTACGCTCTTACCCAAAGTTTCTGAACTTGAAAATGACTTCTGATGAATGCGCTGTGGGTGACGTATAAGGGAGGATGTTCCTAGGTGGTTAACGTCCTTACCCCTACTTATTACGGATTTACAAAGGCAACACACTGCTTGACACCTGTTGTCCGGATTTGTGGAGAAATAATTCCCCACCGAAGAGGCGGCTTTTTTGGTATTTTGCCCCAGCCATGACAATAGGCTTTTTCAGCCCATGGACAACAACTGTCTCTACTGGTGCCTTATTCAAACAATCCACATCACCATCAGAATCCTCATCTTCAACTTTCTCCTCAGCGCCAGCTACATCTATATCCTCCACATCCTGGTGTATATCTACAGTGACATCCTCAATTTCATTATCAGCAACTGGACTGGTGGTGCTCTTCCCAACACTTGCAGGGGGTGTGAAAATGGTGGTAGGAGCCTCCCTTTCCATACAGTCTTGGGAAGGTCAGGCCTAGACATCGCAACCATGGACACACTTGGACTCTCCTTGGGGATTTGTGATATCCCTGACTCTGAACGCACAGTTGTTTTTTCCTGTGCTTTAACAAGCTTTGTTTTTTTAATTTTTCAAGAGGGAGGAGGGCTTCTATCTTCATGAGAAGCTGAACCATCAGTTATGAACATAGGCCAAGGCCTTGGCCTTTCCTTGCCACTTCATGTTGTGAATGGCATATTGCCAATGTTATTGAATCTAATAAGATAATTTCTTTTTTTTAAATACATTTTTGCTTCTTGGATTTTACAAGCCTTCTATGACATTGAGCATCAGCCTTAGCAGATGATGTTGATGAAATTGCATTGTCAATGTCATGACTGGTGGCAGCAGCAGCTTCAGCACTAGTACTAGGATCTGGAAGTGGTTCCTGATCTTCCACTATTTTTTCTTTCATTACAGCACATAGAACAGTGTCACTTTATTTTCATAGCACCCCTGAATTTTCACAGCATACAGGGCCAGTGTAATATTATTTTAACAGCAGCACCCCTATATATTTACAGCATACAGGACCAGTGTGCTTTTATTTGAACAACAGAAACACCCCTGGGTTTTTACAGAATAATGGGCCAGAGTCATTTTATTTTAACAGCAAAACATCTATGTTTTCACAGTATACAGGACCAGTGTGCTTTTTTTGAACAACTGCACCCCTGAATTTTTACAGCATACAGGACCAGTCGGTTTTTATTTGAACAACAGAAGCACCCCTGAATTTTTACAGCATACAGGACCAATGTGCTTCTATTTGAACAACAGAAGCTCCACTGAATTTTTACAGCAGACAGGGCCAGTGTAATATTGTTTTTACAGCAGTAGCCCTATATTTTTACAGCATACAGGACCAGTGTGCTTTTATTTGAACAACTGCACACTTGAATTTTTACAGCATACAGAACCAGTGTGCTTTTATTTGAACAACAGAAGCACCCCTGAATTTTTACACCATACACGACTGGGCTAGCACCCCTGTATTTTCACAGCATACAGGACCAGAGTGCTTTTATTTTAACAACTGCACCCCTGAATTTTTATGGCATACAGGAGGACAGTGCCCCTGCCCCCTTACAACACAGTGACAGCCAGGACAGTAACACCCATGTACAGCTGCAGCACCCCTAACAGCACATGAAGCACCAGTGACAGCCAGGACAGCACAGGTACACCACAGTAACTGCAGCAGCACCCCTACAGAGCACACACTGATCCCACCCAATGCCACCACCCACAGAGAGAGACAGAGGTCTGTCTCCCTCACTCTCCATGTCCGGAGTGAAAATGACGGTGATGCGCAGCTGTTTATATGGAATCCAAAACCCGCAAGATTCTGACAGCGAGATGATGACATTTTGCTTTGTTCTGGTTTCCGAGTCTGGTGGGAAGTCCCGAGCCGGACTCTCAATTTAAAAACACATGAATAGCAGACCCAATATAGGGACTCCCTGTGCCATTTTCCCAGTGATTTCTGCAGCTTCGACAGAGCGGTAAATATCATGAATATGTGCAGGATGTACAGTCTGGGCCCCCCTATACCCCTTATACATTCAGAAAATGTCACCTTTATTCATCCCTTACCTATGTGACACCAGGTGCAGCAGAGGATGGTCCATTTGCACACCTTAGGTGTGCATTGCAAAAAGGGGGCATGAATCCATAAGAGGGGTGTGGTTTAGCACATCAATGACCGTTTCCATCACTCCAGGGGTTTGGGAGATGCGGGCTGCCCCCCAGAAACTGCTGTGGCTGCAGTGCTGGCTCCTACACTGTGACAGGAGCCGGGTGCTACACAATGTTACAGTGCTTCACCATGAGCAGGGGTCAGCATTTTGTGTAAGCGACATTACTACAGGGTGGGCTTTTGTGTAAGCGGCATTACTACAGGGTGGGATTTTGTGTAAGCGGCATTACTACAGGGCGGGCTTTTGTGTAAGCAGCATTACTACAGGGGGGATTTTGTGTAAGCGGCACTACCACAGGGCAGAATTTTGTGTAAGTGGCACTACTATAGGGGGGATTTTGTGTAAGCGGCACTGCTACGGGCGGAATTTTGTATAAGCAGCACTACCATAGGCGGAATTTAGTGTAAGTGGCACTACTACAGGGGGGATTTTGTGTAAGCAACACTACTAAGAGGGCATTTTGTGTAAGCGGCACCACTACAGGGGGGATTTTGTGTAAGTGGCACTACTACAGGTGGGATTTTGTGTAAGCGGCACTACTAAGGGGGCATTTTGTGTAAGCGCCATTACTACAGGGTGGGATTTTGTGTAAGCGGCACTACTACAGGGGGATTTTGTATAAGCGGCACTACCACAGGTGGAATTTTGTGTAAGCGGCACTACTACAGGGGGGATTTTGTGTAAGCGGCACTACTAAGGGCATTTTGTGTAAGCGGCACCACTACAGAGGGGATTTTGTGTAAGCGGCACTACTAAGGGGACATTTTGTGTAAGCGACACTACTACAGGGGGGATTTTGTGTAAGCGGCATTACTACAGGGGGGATTTTGTGTATAAAAAGCACTACTACGTGCGGTGTTATGTGAATAAGATTGTGCTACTATGGCGTAATTTGAAATGGGGATACTATTGTGTGGCCATGCCTTTTCCGTGTAAGACCACACTCCTTTTTCGGTGTGCACCAAAGGCGCACGCTATCCCTTTGTAAAGTATGGGAGGGTGCAACTATATAGTTTGCAGGGGGGCGTCGAACACACTAGCACTGGCCCTGGGCATATATTTGGTTTATTAGCTGGCAGGGGATGCTGTTCCTTACAGTGCAACATTAGTGGCTGTTGAGGTGCCTCCTGGTAAGTTAGCTCATGAATATATAAGCCAATATAGGAACTCTCATTGTATAGCTTTAGGACCACCCTTAGCAGAAGCGTCCTAAAGTGCTGGATAGCTTATCATATCAATTATTTGCATACAGGACCAGTTGGCACCCCATCCTCCCTCCCCCATTGAGGTGTGGGGAGATCAATGGCTGGTGAGGAACTGGCTAGTATCAGAGCCAGAGTTAAACACATATCTATGATTTGTTGGTGAGTTTTAACTATACAAATGATTAGAGTAACATAAAGATGATATGAATAATACAAAAATGATATGTATTTGTTACAAAAATCTTTTTAATTATAAAAAAATATTATTTTCATACTCTAAACTATGGAGTATACTGGAGTATGACTCAGGAGACTCTTCCTGCCCTGTCTACCTTGACCGTATGTCACTGACCTTCCCCCTCACACACTCACTGCCCCATAGCCTCACACACATGCTGTCCTCATAGCCTCACACATACGCCATCTCCTCCTCACCTTTCTGTGCCTCCCCTTACCAACCTTTCCTCAACAGCCTGTGCCTCACATGGCCACCCTTCACTTGTCTGTGCCTCTCCTCACCTGTCTGAACCCACATGCGACTTTCCTCCCCAGCCTGTGCCTCACATGCCCCCTCCTCACCCTTCTAGCATGGGTGTGGTATACAAGATCTACAATGTCATGTCGACAATCATTAGTTCAACATGCATTAGGTCGACATGGACAAAAGGTCGACCTTTAAAGGGTTGAGACAGGAAAAGATCAACATGGACAAACGGTTGACAGGATCAAAAGGTCAACATGGCAATGGTTGACACAAAAATGGTCTACATGCTTTTTTTTGTTGTTGCATTGTTGGGGTTAGTGTGGATAGTTTTTCCTTCTGGGACCACCATAAGAAAGTAGACTAATTATGTGATTTATTTTTTTTAGAAACACTATAAAGGTTCTTGACATTAATCAACTTTTCCAAAATTTCAAAAATCAGGATTGTATACTGAGGCAAAAAAATAAAATTAAATAAAACTGCTCTTGACAATAACAAGATCTCTCTACCAATTTGTGAAAATTTAAATTTGTGCATATAAGTTCATATATATTGCAGCTAACATTGTGTTCATTGATTTCTATACTGAAGTCCTGATGATCACAATACAATCGCTAAAGCAGTGCAGTACTTCCCAGTAAATAACTGGGAAGAACCCCCAAAAATCTCCCAAAAAAGCAAATGTGTGTAACTAAAACTTTTGAGATTTTATGTACAAATAGATTGCTATTGTTTTACTGGCTTATTGCAGTGTGCTTGCGGAATGTTTTGTGATTTTCCTGTCTTTGGAAAACCAAGGAAGGTGTAAGTTTTAGTTACTATATCAGTATTAGAACAAAAATAAAAACATGGCATAACACCACAATTCTTTCATGTTAATTGTGTTTCATTTTTTCCTTACTTGGACTGGTCATTATCAAACTTCAACATAAAATGTAATACAGGTTGAGTATCCCATATCCAAATATTCCGAAATACGGAATATTCCGAAATACAGACTTTTTTGAGTGACAGTGAGATAGTGTAACCTTTGTTTTTTGATGGCTCAATGTACACAAACTTTGTTTAATACACAAAGTTATTAAAATATTGTATTGAATACAGGCTGTGTGTATAAGGTGTATATGAAACATAAATGAATTGTGTGAATGTACACACACTTTGTTTAAAGCACAAAGTTACAAAAAATATTGGCTAAATGACCTTCCTACTGTGTGTATAAGGTGTATATGTAACATAAATGCATTCTGTGCTTAGATTTAGGTCCCATCACAATGATATCTCATTATGGTATGCAATTATTCCAAAATACGGAAAAATCCGATATCCAAAATACCTCTGGTCCCAAGCATTTTGGATAAGGGATACTCAACCTGTATATGATTAATTGTAAAAATAATTTGTGTCTTTAATATTTAAAACGTATCCCTAGGTATGACTAAAATCAGACTGAAAAGAATCATAGGGGCGCTTTATATTGATATTAAGTACTGCTTTCAACTTGAAAGGCCTGCAATGTCTTTGAATCTGTTTTAATGATACTGTACTATATTATACAGTTCCTAGGTACTCTCTATTCACTCCCTCTTTCCACTTTCTTTTCTAACATGTTGAGTGTTATTCTACAGAATTCAAGCAGATAATCCACATCAAATACTTATTTTGTTTGAATATTATTCTTTGTGTTTATGTAAAGTATATTTTACTTGTATGTAGGTTGAATAGTGTTATAAAACATTTCTTTGTGTATTTGTTTCCCCACTCATTGTGCCTATTGTTCTATTATATGCTCTGTACTTTACTAACTTTCTAAGTGATAATAAAACAATTCCAAAATCAAAATGTGTAGTGTAATGAACTAGAAAACACTTTATATGAACACTATTATAAACCTGCAACAGTCTGCAAATTAATAAGAACAAAGCTTGCTTTTTGCTGTGTTTTGTTTTAGGTTTATTAAACATACAAATAATTATTTGCATATTATTAATAATGAATATGACTTTTAGCTGTATTGCTGTTTTATTTCCATTTTTGCCATTTTGATTTTTCTAGTATTGCTTATCCCACTCCTTGTAACCTCTGTAGCACATCCATGATGGCCGGCTTGCCTGGTACACTTGTGGGTAGAACAAAACTCTGTGGAACTGCTGGTTCTTTGATTATGTTTAGTTGTTTTTTTGTTATTTTTTTATTTTAGTGTATCACTTTCGTATTGTTTAAAAATACAGTGTGTATCACATCTCCAAGTATTGCCTAAAGGGGGGTACTCACGGAGCGATATTCTAAGCAATCTGACTAGTGTCAAAGTCGGAAAAATATCATGCTACACGTTGCCATATATTCACCCCATGCGCTTGCCCGCTGCACATGCACATTCTCTCCCGTGCGTGTGCATATTCGCAGTTGCGTGACGGCGCCTCCTCGGCCATGCGCTCGAGCGTGTGGTATGTGCATTTACTGTAGAGTTTGTGTGCGTTTAATGGGCGACTCAATCGTTACATAGTAAATCCAAATAGTATGTTTTATAGGTAATGCTCCCCTTAATAATAACTGTAAGTTTGTTTATTGGAACTGGTCGCTGGACAGAGGAATTCCTCTTTGCATGATACGAAGGGTCAGACAGGGTTTGAGCAGTGGTGTTTGGTACCTAACTAAAGAACATTTTATTAGAAACAATCCGGTGCTGGTTAGGTAAAGATTAATCGCTCCTGCGTATAGTTATGTCTATTAGTAGTTTCTGGACATTTACTATATTTGCGGTTCATTATCCATGCGGCGGGAATCCTGAGATTCCCTCCCACCTGAGCAGTTCGATATAGTCACAGCTCACCTGTTCAAACTAACCTATGACCTTTTGTTATGATGCGGGGAGACATTCCTGTGTCCAATGAACAATGAGATTATAGGTCCCTTTGTAGTGTACTGTACGCAGTGTATATAAGAACAACCAGCCTGGCCAGCTCAGTCTCTCTCCACAACGGTTTTCATCATTGGCTAACTAGAGAGCTGGTACCAGGACTGCGCAGCGATCGTTCCCAGTGTGTAAGTTATTCTCTGTAACCAACTTGTTCTCTGTTTGTATTTTGCCACGTTCTCTCTTTTACTCTTTCTCATTGTATGTTATTGTTTGCGATTAAGACGCTATTGTATATTTATGTGTAGTTATTCTGCTTAGATATTGATGTTAGTCTGTAGTGTATGAACTGTTAACTGTTTTCCCCTTTTTACATAGCTAGATATTGTTAGTAAAGGTGTTGGAACCTTAGCAAGGTATTGTGTGTTTATTACATTACTGAGGGTATTCGGAGCGTCTCAATCACTCAAACAGCTTTTGTATTAACAAGGTTAAGCAGCGTTATATCGCTACAGTATTTCAGTAGTAAGGTTTACAGTACAAACTCAATCTTTCAGTGTGTTGCATACAAGGTTTACTGAGTGTCATCCCGTGAGCGTCTGCGCCGCTCGTGTTTCCCTCGTTTTCACGAGCGTCCGCTACGCTGGTAGCATAGCATTACGGTAGTCGGCCGCCTATAGCGTGCTCGACACCAAGCGTTAAGCCGTGAGCGAGCGTGCCGCATGTGCGTCTCGACCACGGATAAGCGTCTGCTACACTAAGTGCGTACCCTTATGGTACCCCATACGCCAATTGCGTACTGAGTCTCTTACCCACATATAGTGAATGTTATAAGATAAATATTTAGCTTTATCAATTGACGGCTCGTCCGTCCTCCACATATCCGCACTAGCGAACACAGACTTTATCTGTCAGCAAGGGCGGGAAGGCAGTATCCCTTCGTATCCGTATTGGTGGTGAGGGATACAGTAGTGCTGACTAGATAAGCGTCTGCATCGCTACGCTGTAGGAGTGCTGGTGGAATCCGGAACCGGAAGGTAAGAACAAAACGCTATTGTCTTTTAAAACTGTTTATCTCTGTTTTGCGTACGCAACACACGCACACACCTGCATTTCTTTTCATTTGTGTCATTTTCACATCTCACCTTCCTGCTTGCCATTTATAATTGATAACGTGCTGAGAAAGATTTGTTGCTATTGGTAGTTAAAAGTAATATTAATACGTTAAGGAGTAAATTGTAAAACACGCACACGGCTTTACCTAAAGATACAAGGAAAGATCTGTGTGGTGCTCGGTAGATGATTACAGTTAAAGATCATCTACATTGATATAAACGTGTTAGTTGTGTTTCTGTGGATATACCTGGCTTGCGTACATGTGTCTCTAACAAAGGGCGGGACTAGCGTACGCGACGCAAGGGCCGACGCACGGAGCGTATATTACGCAACGGAGCGTCTGGGTACGCCCACATAATACAAATCACACGATAGTATTGTTTTAGTAGGCGATATGGAGGCAACGCGATAATAGCGCAAATCAATCTCAGTGTCCAAAATTTTAAGCTAATAGATCCTTCTCTAGTTGCAACTCCTCTGGATTAGCCTGCAATACTGAATGAAAGGGATTTCTGCGCAGAAACGAAAGTAAAGAGTATATGAGGTGAAAGTGTGTGTATACATATATATAAGTTTCTAATTTTTGGGTGGAACCACAGGAAATCATCGAGTTCTCGTGAGGTACATACGTGTAAGTGACGGCACGGTGGCTTGGGAGGCATCCCTTGTTAAACATATTAAAAGAAGAGCATTAGAGTATAGCAGACCAGGAGGTCTACTGTAGCACAGACCAGGAGGTCAAGGACCAGGAGGTCCCGGTACAGCAGACTAGGAAGTCCGCTATAGATAAAGAGTAAAGAAGCACAACACCAGGAAGGGTAGGTGCGGTACCCATATAGGCCATTAAGCTCTGGCTGAAGGAATTCGCAGCCACAATTTTCGATTCCACTGGTCGTTCCGCACATAAGATTAGTTGCTTATGTGCAGAACGATTGTACCGCATGTAATTGTGTGCATTAGTTAGTAACTTGACCCAGTACCATTTGCGTACGCTAGAGGGGTCATAAACGCTATTTGTACATTCTAACGTGATTTGTGTAATTTTTTTTATTTTAAGGGAGGTTTGCTGGTCACTCGGGATGTCTCTAACAACCAATAGTTACTGGGAAGGGTTAAGTGCTCTTCGGATCACACCCACATGTTCCAGTAAATAGAGGTTCAGGTCGCAGGGGCCCTAGGTTGAGTACGCCAGCGCTAAGGCAGTGTGTGGGCATATTGGTCGACGTGGGCGAGTGAGTGGAGGTACTCGGTAAACTTCCGCCGCCGGCCTACCCCGGACATCTTGGTTTTTGTAAGGGTTCGCTGAAGACCCTGATTTGAAGGTCAGAGGTAGTGAAAGCAACACCTGCAAAGATGGGGGCCGGTTGTTCAGGTAGGGGGCGATCAACCTCGGTTCAGGTTGACTTAGTAAACCGACCAATCAGGTCGGCAAGGTATATCATGTGTGAGAAATACGGTTCACACACAGAGGTTTTGTGCGATGAATGGGAAAGAATGACTGTGCATGACGGGGAAAAGTTCCCACGGGTAGGCAGTTTTAGTCCCGAGGTGTTACAAAATCTAAGGAGAAGGATATGTCTCATTAAATCTGCAAAGAGACGGATCAAACGTTATGATTATTTACAGTTATGGCAACAGGAAGGTGAAATACAAAGAGGATTGGCTCAAGCGGCTGGATCTAACCCTATCAGGAAACTGATAGCCACCGTGCCACCACCACCATACATAACGGGAGAGAAGGTGGTTACAGAGAATGACACACTGGTGTATGATAAACATGCACTTAGTAACTGTATAAATGTTAAGAATAATGTAACTATGATTGTTGATGCTAATACTAACCCGTGCAAGCTGTTCCCTATTTTAAACTTTCCCCAGGATTGTGACCAATAGGATGAGCCCACAACAATATCGGCACTCTCTCTAGCAGCCACCATAGCAGAAACAACAGTGGGTACGGCCCAACCAGTAAGAGCAGTATCAAAGGCCCCTAGTGGAGGGACAGGTGAGGTTGTATCAACTGGTAAGTACGGCACTGTGCAATATGCAGAAACCATTACACCACATGTTGTAGAATCTACTCAGAATGATGTTATTGAACTTAATCCCGTTAGGGTAATTGCAGTACCAAATGGGAAAACTGACACTTCAGGAGTCACTCCTGTCAGACACATCGCCATGCACTGCCCTTTTTCCCGAACGGAATTAAGGTCAATGGTGTCTGAATTCCCTGATCCTAGGAAAGATCTAGTTGCAAGCCAGAAGTACATTAGAGAGCTAGGAAATACTGTGTAGCCCAATAACAAAGACTGGCGTTTATTGCTGAGGGCATGTTTACCTTCCAATGTCGACTCAGCGAGATTTATAGCTGACTGTAAATTAGACGAAGAGGTACCCCTTACGGATGTGTACAACCAAGATAATGTAAAGAGAATAAATTTACAGTTAGTAGAGTATTTCCCAGCTGTTGCCAAATTGAACAAAATTTTCTCCATCAAACAAAAAGAGGGAGAAACAGCTGCTGATTATTTTCATCGGGCACTGCAGGAAATGGCTAAGTATACAGGGATAGAAGACATTAAAACAAATGTGAATCATAGAGAAGTAGCAGTATCTGTGTTAATGGATGGTTTAAAGGAAGTATTGAGGACGAGGGTACAGACCACCCAACCATGTTGGAGAGGTTTGTCAGTGGCTACTTTGAGAGAGGCCACTATTGAACATGATCGAAACATCACCAGACACAGGGAGTCGCAGAGTGATAAGTTAATGGCCGTAAGTATACAGGCCCTGACCACAAGGCCACCTCCGTATAAGTCTCCGACCCCTGTGATTAAGTCAAATGTGGTAACTTGTTATTACTGTCATAAAGAGGGACATTTTGCACGAGACTGTAGATCGAAAAACGCACAAAAATCATATCAACCCCCTAGACAACGACATGACACACGAAATTGGGATCAAGGACCGCAGAGACGGAGTTATGAGCCACACGCAGGGGAAACAAAAAGGTATCCCCCAAGAAGAGACTGGCAAGTCTCTGATAGTTCCCATTTACCCCCTCCACAGGTAATAGCTGCCAGCGCAATGCAGGGAGGCCACCACATACAATAGGGGTGGGGCCACACCTGTAGTCTGCAGCCAGTGAAATTAATTGCGAGCCTTGGAAATGAACCTGAGGTCACAATTGATGTAGCTGGTAAATCTCTAAATTTCCTTGTAGATACGGGGGCGGCCAAGTCAGTGATAAATTCGACCGTGGGCTTGAGAACCACTGGTAAAACAATTCCAGCCATGGGAGTAACAGGAGTAGTACAGCACTACCCTTTAAGCAAACCTGCAGAGATTACGATAGGGCCTTTGCATACCAAGCATTCTTTTCTGCTGGCTGCATCGGCTCCGACTAATCTCCTAGGGAGAGATTTACTGTGCAAAATGGGATGTGTCATATATTGTACTCCTGAAGGTGTGTTCTTGGACATACCCGAAAACCACGCTCAGGAAGTGCAGGATATGCTAGATTCCCCAACAAGATTAATGTCCCACACTGTTGTTGTAAATAGGTGTCCGTCCAAGGTAGAGGAAATGATTTCCCAGATACCGGAATCACTTTGGACCAAGGATGGACAAGACACTGGATTAATGGCAAACGTAGCCCCAGTAGTTGTACAAGTAAAAGATGGTAGGATAGCTCCAAAAATCCCACAATACCCTCTGAAGCCAGAGGTGGAGTTAGGAGTTTTCCCTGTAATAGAGCGCTTGCTACAACAGGGCATTCTGGTAAGAACGTCCAGCACTGCCAATAGTCCCATCTTCCCTGTTAAAAAGAGTGGGGGGAGGGGTTACAGATTAGTGCAGGATCTAAGAGGGATCAACAAAATAGTTGAGAGTCAATTCCCAGTAGTGCCAAATCCAGCTGTCATCCTTATGCAAATCCCTCCCACTGCCAAATTTTTCACTGTGATTGACCTCTGCTCAGCCTTCTTCTCGGTACCTCTGCACCCTGACAGTCAATACTTATTCGCATTTACATACAGAGGAGTTCAGTACACCTGGACTCGATTACCACAAGGTTTCATTGACAGTCCAAGTATTTTCTCTCAGGCCTTGTATGATTGTTTACAGTCTTTCCAACATGAGAGTGGATCAGTATTAATACAGTACGTGGATGATTTACTGCTGTGTTCTGATTCACTAGAAGCGTCCCTGAGAGATACGAGACAACTCCTGTTTCATCTTTCAGACACAGGACACAAGGTTTCCAAAGATAAGTTACAATTATGCCAGACCAGGGTGAAGTATTTGGGACACTGCCTAACACAAGGACTGAGACACCTTACCGCTGATAGAATTCAAGCAATTCGTGACATGACCCTGCCACAAACCCAGCAACAGATTAGAACGTTTTTAGGAATGTGTGGGTATTGCCGTAACTGGATCCCAGGTTTTTGGCCCTACCTTTGCAGGAGATGGTCTCATCAAGCAAACCTGATCGGATTTCGCACACAGACGAATCCGAGATGGCATTTGAGAGACTTAAACAGTGCCTAACGCAGGCACCGGCATTAGGTATGCCAGACTATGGGAAACCCTTTGAGCTGTATGGAACAGAGAGTGCTGGGTGCGCAGCAGGTGTCTTAACCCAGAAGCCTACTATAGCGCTCAGCTAGACACGGTAGCGCGATCCCTCCCCACATGCTTGCGAAGTGTTGCAGCAATAGCATTGCTAATAAGTAAAAGCGAAGATGTAGTGCTAGGACACAACCTCACAATTCATACACCACATGCAGTGTCAGCTTTACTGAATTCTGCCCAAACCAGACACGTCTCATCAGCGCGGTTTACAAGATGGGAATTGGCATTGATGGCCCCGGTAAACATTACTATAAAGAGATGCAGTGCACTAAATCCTGCAACATATCTCCCAGGTGTGCCTGGACAGGCACAAAGGGTGGAGGATGAGAGTGATGGTGAAGGAGGATTTAGTAAGGACAGCGACACACATGATTGTATGGAATATTTGACCCAAAATTTCACGGCAAGGCCTGACATCAGTGACAACCCACTGGAAGACATAGATTTTACTTTCTACACTGACGGTAGTTGTCACAGACAGACGGACTCGGGAGACTTGTGTACTGGATACGCAGTTGTAGATGATCAAGGTACCATAGAAGCGGAACCCCTAGGCCCACCACACTCAGCACAAGTTGCTGAATTGGTTGCCCTAACCAGAGCATGCGAATTGGCTAAGGGCAAGTCAGCCAATATCTATACAGATTCTAGTTACGCCTTCGGAGTAGTCCATGATTTCGGGGCCCTATGGCGCCTCAGAAATTTCATGACGGCAGCGGGCACACCAGTAGCGCATGCAGCCCACATCAAAAGACTTCTAACAGCGATACATGAACCCGATAGAGTAGCTGTTATCAAGTGTAAAGCTCACACGTATAGCCAAGACCCGGTATCACTTGGTAACAGCCGAGCAGACGAAGCTGCTAAATCAGCAGCCGGTAACCCCATACAAACAGACAGTACACAACTGATGGTATTTGATACTGTAAACACACAGAAATTATATGAAATGCAAAATTTGTGTTCATCACAAGAAAAGGCAGTTTGGAGGTCAAAAGGATATGGCCAGGAGTCCTCAGGACTCTGGAAAGATGGACAGGGTAAGCCAGTGGCACCCAGAGCATACCTTCCAAGTCTGGCGGAAGCGGCACATGGGCTGACTCATCTAGGCAAAGAAGGAATGTGTAAGTTGGTAAGAGCTTATTGGTGCGCCCCAGGATTTTCTTCCCATGCGGGTAAAAGAGCAATGACATGTCTCACCTGCTTGAGGAAGAATATCGGAAAGGCAATACCGACAGAGCCATCCCATATCCCTCCGACAGATGGCCCTTTTCAGGTAATACAAATTGATTTCATACAATTGCCACCTTGTAGAAATTTAAAGTATGTATTGGTCTGTATTGATGTGTTCTCAAATTGGGTTGAAGCATTTCCCGCTGCCACAAATACCGCTGTGTTTACTGCAAAGAAAATTGTGCAGGAATTTGTGTGCAGGTATGGTATCCCTAGAATCATTGAGAGTGATAGGGGTACCCATTTTACAGGTGAAGTCTTTCAAACAATGTGTAAGTTGATGGGAATTAATAGTAAGCTGCACACTCCGTACCGCCCCCAGGCGAGTGCGAAGGTGGAAAAAGTAAACAGCACTATTAAAAACAAATTAAGCAAGGTAATGGCTGAAACAGGATTGTTGTGGCCCGAAGCTTTGCCAATCGTATTATACAGCATCAGAACCACTCCCAGGTCCCCTCTTAATCTGTCTCCTTTTGAAATTCTGTTTGGTCGACAACCCCATGTTATGATTAACCCCCAGGATGATTTGAAATGTAACAATGAAGTAACCGTAAAGTACTTGGTTAAGATGAGTAAGCAATTGAGGAATCAGAATGATAATCTAAAGTTGGTGATTCCTGATTTGCCAGACAATAATTGTCATGACATTGAACCTGGGGATTATGTAATGATACAGAATTTTCTACGCTCAGGTTGCCTTATTGACAGATGGGAAGGACCATATCAAGTCCTATTGACCAGCACAACAGCATTGAAGGTTGCCGAGAGAGAGACTTGGGTCCATTCGTCTCATTGTAAAAAGGTCACTGACCCAGAGAGGTCCCGTGATAAAGAACAGACGGTAGAGGTTGTATCACTAGAGTGTCTGTTCAGGGAAGAATGAGACGACACCTGAGCGCTGAGAATAATAAGATCGGAGGCGTTTGTCGAGCCAGATTTCTTTTCCCCATTTGTTATTTTCTCCAGTTCCCATCTCCCTCCTATTTCCCTTCCCCCTTCTTATTTTTCTCCTTTCACTCCTCTAAGCTGGACTTGCCCCAAGAGACTGTGATCCGGATTTTCCTGTTGACCATGATGTTGACCAGAGCAGTCTGTTTCGGTGAGAGTAACATGGAGGTCGAGGAAGGATCGGGAATGGGTTCTGATGACCAGGATGGAGGCGTAAATTTCCAAGAGCAACATAATCTCCGAGTAAAGGCGAGTATCAGAAAACGATCTGGTAGCACTGACAATAGAAGGAATTGTGAAGGATTGTTAGCTGAAGAGAACTGCATCTGTAGGCATTGTGACAATATAGTTGAGGATAAGTGCATCAAGAAATGTCAGTCCAGTTTTAATGTCCACATGGACCGGCATCCATTGAGTGACTATCACTCCTTAGTGGGTAAAGTGTTAAACCAGACAGACTGTTGGGTATGCTCTCAAGTACCTCAAGGTCATAGCAAATCAGGACTAGTACCATTCCCTTTAACTGTAGGAGAGGTACTTGAGTTAAGTGGTGGGAGGCCGGTGAACAAGAGGTTTAATATCTCTAGTCCTCCTAGTTTGAAGCTCCACCAGTATCATGTGGATAGGTCTTTAGTATGCTTTAACATTTCCAATCCCCGAAAGCCGGGAAATTGGGAAGTGTCATGGAGTAATCAAACCATGACATTTTCATATAGAGCCGATAGAATGCCCATAGACACAGAACATATACGCCAGATAGCCGACCATGGAAGATTTTTCCGGTATAGGTACACTCTAGGAAGTAGGACCATGCGAGTTGGAGAAGTATCACCAGGATACTGTGCACATATCGTACAACCTGATACGTGTACTAGACAGATGGGAGAGTTAGGGTTAGGAGATTTCACATGGAAAATTTGTAACATGGTAATGTCATACTCTGTCCCATATGTTCTCCCCGATGATGCATATTTCATATGCGGGAGAAAGGCGTATAAGTGGCTTGCCCCAAACTCAGAGGGATTGTGTTACATTGGAAAAGTACTGCCTGAAGTAATGACTGTAACCCATAACAAAATGAAAGAGATTCACCGCAGTGCCCAAGCTCCTTATACTCACACTCATTATGAGCACATCGTTAAACGGCACCTGATAGAAAGAACAGAGCATCCAGCCTCTGATCTGATCCATGAATCCACCAGGATTCAATTCCTACTCGCATTAGATATCACTCGTACCGCCAGAGGAGTGATAAATTATAAATATATATCTGCGCTTGCAAATTTGTTAGACAATATCACCGAAATGTATGACGACACATTCAGGTATACTGGGAAAGAGTTAATAGTCTACAAAACAGAACTGGTTCAGCATAGGATGATTCTCAATTACCTCACAGCTGTGACAGGCGGGTATTGTGTTACCCTAGCAACTCAATATGGAATAAAGTGCTGCACGCACATTACAAACAGCACGGAGGACCCAGCCGAGGTCATAGACCAAAAGATGGATGACATTTTACAATTAAAGTGGGAGTTTCGAAGGAAACACAATCTCACACTCGCTGCTGTGGGTAATGTGCTGACCAGTTGGGTGTCATGGTTGAACCCACGAAATTGGTTCTCTGGTTTAGGAGAATGGACCCAAAGTATTATAATGGATGTAGGAAAATTTCTCTTGTGTATTCTGGGAGTCGTCATATTGGTTGGCCTGATATTTAGATGCGTTCGGACTTTAACGAAGTGTAAAGGTAGTACTAGAGTGATGAGTCTGAGGAGCGAGGACACTGTAATAACAACAACTAATTTGATTTATGACCCAACGATAGAGACAATGTTGTGATGAAAATGTGATTCCACGGTCCGTTTCTTTCACCCGTTTCTCCTTTGTTTTCCTCCAAGGTACAAAGACATCCGCTTGGAAGAAGAATTTGACAACCTCTTTTATACAGACCACTGATGGACTATGCCACAGACCCCCAATATCCCTAGTGACTTTAACTTTTACGATAGCCCAATACTTTAGAGACTGTAATTTTATGGACAATGGAACAACTTTTGCTCGCTATTTATAGCAAAAGCACCGAGAGACATCAGACAACATGTACATCAAGACAAGATATCAGACAAGACCTCAATAGGCGAATGCATATTAAACTCACATAGTTTACGACTGCATTTATAACGATTGTTTCTTATCTTCATTTCTACAACCTTCAGGTAATGACACATAGTCGATAGGGAATATAGACACAGATATCAGCACTCACATATCCCCCCGTTCATGTATCATCAACTAAATGTGCTCCCCCATTTGTTGCAACCAAAAGCTGAAAAGAGATCGGTAAAGTTTGACAGCCCATCCACAGACCCTTAATACGGGATAAGAAGGATTCAAATGTATACTTCGCAATACCTCGAAGCTTGATTTAAAACACGTACGGCACGATGATACATGACCCCTCAAACATGGATTCAAACACACATGCTTCTACTATCTCACTAGGTCATACCTTTTTCCCACCTTCTCCTCTCCTCCCTTTACCCAATCATAAAAAGTTATTTACATGATGACATATATTTTTCTTTTTTTTTAACTGTTTTAGGAAGTGGCAGTTATTGGTGACTGCCAAAGTCGGAAAAATATCATGCTACACGTTGCCATATATTCACCCCATGCGCTTGCCCGCTGCACATGCACATTCTCTCCCGGGGGTGCGCATATTCGCAGTTGCGTGACGGCGCCTCCTCGGCCATGCGCTCGAGCGCGTGGTATGTGCATTTACGGTAGAGTTTGTGTGCGTCTAGCGGGCGACTCAATCGTTACATAGTAAATCCAAATAGTATGTTTTATAGGTAATGCTCCCCTTAATAATAACTGTAAGTTTGTTTATTGTAACTGGTCGCTGGACAGAGGAATTCCTCTTTGCATGATACGAAGGGTCAGACAGGGTTTGAGCAGTGGTGTTTGGTACCTAACTAAAGAACATTTTATTAGAAACAATCCGGTGCTGGTTAGGTAAAGATTAATCGCTCCTGCGTATAGTTATGTCTGTTAGTAGTTTCTGGACATTTACTATATTTGCGGTTCATTATCCATGCGGCGGGAATCCTGAGATTCCCTCCCACCTGAGCAGTTCGATATAGTCACAGCCCACCTGTTCAAACTAACCTATGACCTTTTGTTATGATGCGGGGAGACATTCCTGTGTCCAATGAACAATGAGATTATAGGTCCTTTTGTAGTGTACTGTACGCAGTGTATATAAGAACAGCCAGCCTGGCCAGCTCAGTCTCTCTCCACAACGGTTTTCATCATTGACTAACTAGAGAGCTGGTACCAGGACTGCGCAGCGATCGTTCCCAGTGTGTAAGTTATTCTCTGTAACCAACTTGTTCTCTGTTTGTATTTTGCCACGTTCTCTCTTTTACTCTTTCTCATTGTATGTTATTGTTTGCGATTAAGACGCTATTGTATATTTATGTGTAGTTATTCTGCTTAGATATTGATTTTAGTCTGTAGTGTATGAACTGTTAACTGTTTTCCCCTTTTTACATAGCTAGATATTGTTAGTAAAGGTGTTGGAACCTTAGCAAGGTATTGCGTTATATCGCTACAGTATTTCAGTAGTAAGGTTTACAGTACAAACTCAATCTTTCAGTGTTTATTACATTACTGAGGGTATTCGGAGCGTCTCAATCACTCAAGCAGCTTTTGTATTAACAAGGTTAAGCAGCGTTATATCGCTACAGTATTTCAGTAGTATGGTTTACAGTACAAACTCAATCTTTCAGTGTGTTGCATACAAGGTTTACTGAGTGTCATCCCGTGAGCGTCTGCGCCGCTCGTGTTCCCCTCGTGGTCACGAGCGTCCGCTACGCTGGTAGCGTAGCATTACGGTAGTCGGCCGCCTATAGCGTGCTCGACACCAAGCGTTAAGCCGTGAGCAAGCGTGCCGCATGTGCGTCTCGACCACGGATAAGCGTCTGCTACACTAAGTGCGTACCCTTACGGTACCCCATACGCCAATTGCGTACTGAGTCTCTTACCCACATATAGTGAATGTTATAAGATAAATATTTAGCTTTATCACTAGATTGCTTAGAATTTAAGCATTATCGCTCCGTGTGTACCCCTCACAGCGATAGCGATGCGCATCCCCGCGCATCACTATCGCTGGTGCTAGATTGGCCTGCATGCAAGCCAATCTAGCAGGTCGCTCATTTCACCCGCTGGGTGAAATGAGCGCCCCCCCCCCCCCCCCCCCGTCTACCCCTGCACGCTCAGCACACATCTCTCCCACCTCGGCCCGTCTATATGGGTCTTTACCTGCCCATTGTAATGTATGTAGTGTGCCCATGGCAGCTGCCCTTCCTGGTACTTTTATGAATAAGATGAACAATCCTCTTATATATTGAAACTTATGAGGTGCACCCAAGATGGCAGCTTGTTCTTGTTTTCTTGGTTGGATGAACTGATGAATCTGTGTACACCTTCTACTTTAAATTTTATAATTTATATTCACCCATGATAATCACTGTAGTGCAGACAATATGGTTGCCTACTTTTTAATACAATTTAAAGTATTTCATGCATATGTAATGTGCTTTGAGTCCTTTTGGAGAAAAGTGCTATATAAATGAACATTATTACTATTATAATTATTATTATTATTAATAGTAAAGGGACCCGGTTGGATCACCTCAACCTGCCTCTTCCCACTGTCTCCACGTCCTTCTCACTATACATACCCCCTGCTACTGGGGCAATTGTTCTTGTCCTCCCTGATTTGACAAATCACAACTTTCCTATACCTCATAAGATCTCAATGGGGTATAATGAAGAAGTGTTCCCAGGCCACAAAAGCCTATTTATTTTCAGTTACCCTGCTTCACTGTTCTTGGGGTATGACAAGGCGCAAAGTCATGCTAGAAAAATTCCATCACCATTTTGAAAGTTATCTATAGATGGAATAACTGATCTTTAATATCACTATATATTCCTGAAATCATTAAACCAGGCTGCTGGGTGTGCAATGTGGTGTCCCTGGACCCAAGAGCTGATATGCACTGTAACCCTGCATCCATTACACAGTAGGCAACTCATGTGTCAGGCACAAAATGTTAGGCCGATCAAATAAGTATTACAGTGGTATTTATTAATTAATAAGTTAATTAACAGAAATGTATATAGCACACAGATATTGCACAACTATTTACATTTAATTTTGCAAACATTCACATCAGTCCCTACCCAAGTGGCTCTTACAATCTACGAATATGTATATTCCCTATTACATGGACACACACACACTAGGGTTTATCTTTTTTGTCAGAAGCCAATTAACCTAACATTATGTTTTTGGACACTGAGAGGAAAACGGAGCACCTGGAGGAAACCCACATACTAAGAGGACACATAAACTCTACACAGATAGTGCCTTGGCCAGAAATTGTTCCCGATTAGTAGAGAGTGATTTGAACACAGTGAGGATACTGTGCATGTGGAAGCACCTAAGGTGTTTGATGGGACACAGATGGAGCAGGAGAACAAAAGCTAATCTTATGTATACAAAGGTTACTGTATATAACTTGCTTAGAAACATCCTTCTGCTTTTTATTTTTGTCATTCTAATTGTAATAAATGAATATAGCAAAATAAAAACTAATTTAGCAAGACAAAAACACTGCAGGGTCATCACTAAAATTGCTTTTCCTTCTCGTATAAACATGTATAATTAAATAATTTAAATAAATAAGACATTTAAGGAACAAACAATAGTAAATATAAATTTAACAAAAAAAGCATAGTTGCTGTTCACTACTCTCCATGACCAATCTATTTACTTCTATTGTCCAAGTCTCAAGTCTAATGTTGCCAACACTCAGTTGTGCTCATGTACCCTAATGTCCTGCCACTGAATTCTGTAACATTTGACCACAGGCAGCTCATTGATGCAGTGGATGGGGGAAGTCCTGCCACAACCTCTTAGACAGTGATTGGCTGCAAAGCCCCTTCCCTCACAGACACAGTGTAACACAAAAGGAAGGGATTATAGGATCCTCCTTGCAACCAGCATCAGGAGTTGTTGATCCAAACACCCCCTAAGTTCGTGCCTACATGTTTTTGGCATACATATTTTCTGGTCTAATAATCTTTAAACTGGACCATACAGTACTTACCAATAGTTGCTAATTTCCCTCTGTGAAATTTCATAATTTGCCCTACTCGACCCTCCCCTTTTGATGAAATGGCATTAATCGTAGCAACCTGCACAGGGGGATGGGCTATGGGGGTAATTCCAAGTTGATCGCAGCAGGATTTTTGATAGCAATTGGGCAAAACCATGTGCACTGCAGGGGAGGCAGATATAACATGTGCAGAGAGAGTTAGATTTGGGTGGGAAATTTTATTTCTGTGCAGGGTAAATACTGGCTGCTTTATTTTTACACTGCAAATTAGATTGCAGATTGAACACACCCCACCCAAATCTAACTCTCTCTGCACATGTTATATCTGCCTCCCCTGCAGTGCACATGGTTTTGCCCAATTGCTATCAAAAATCCTGCTGCGATCAACTTGGAATCACCCCCTATGATCATGTGAAAATTACATCCTCGCTTCCCCTGTCCTGCCTATTTTACAAAGAAGTGTGCAGAATACAGGAGGGAGTCTTACTCTTGTGGGAGTCCCTGCGAATCCACAAACATTTCAGAGTTTCCATAATATTGCAGAACAGTTAGCAAATATGTTATGGACTGGTTGTAACAATTCATCAAGTATATTATACCAGCATGCTTCTCCAATCACCACTATAGCCAATCTGTACCAGCCACCCCTCTGTTTTTACCAATATGCACCATACAATCACTATTCTGTACCAGCCTGAACCTGCTTTAAGCAAACTGTGCACTGTACTATGAAAAAGTCTTGATGATAAGCCATTAATGAGGATAAACCTACAGTAGCAGTATTTTTAAAGAAAAACTGTTGTATTTAAATACAGGTTGGTACAAGGATTTGGACTCTGATGTTTACCCATGTTTAGAATTTTATGGTATCTCCTGCAAATCAAGGGCAGATTATTATTAGAGATGAGCCTGGATCCGAGTTCAGCTCAGGACTTCCCGCCAGACTCAGAAACCAGAACGAGGCAAAATGTCATCATCCCGCTGTTGGATTCTCGCGGGATTTGAATTCCATAAAAACAGCCGCTCGTCGCAGCCATTTTCACTCCGGACTTGGAGAGTGAGGGAAACAGCCCTCTGTCTCTCTCTGTGGGTTGAAGCGTCGGGTGGGGTTAGTGTGTGCTCTGTAGGGGTGTTGCTGCAGTCACTGTGGTGTACTTGTGCTGTGTTAGGGGTGCTGTACTGGCTATCACTGGTGTTTCATGTGCTGTTACGTGTGCTGCAACTGTACATGGGTGTAGCCGTCCTCCTGCATGCTGTAAAAGTTAGGGGTGCTACTGGCCCTGTATGTTATAAAAATTCAGGGGTGCTGTTGTTAAAAATTAAAAGTACACTGCTCCTGTATTTTGTAACATATAGGGGTGCTGCTGTTCAAATAACATTACACTGGTTCTGTATGTTGTAAAAATTCAGGGGTGCAGTTGTTAAAAATTAAAAGCACACTGCTCCTGTGTGCTGTAAAATATAGGGGAGCTGCTGTTCAAATAACATTACATTGGCCCTGTGTCATGTAAAAATTCAGAGGTGCAGTTGCTAAAAATTACAAGCACATTGCTCCTGTATGCTGTAAAAAATATAGGGGTGCTGCTGTTCAAATAACATTACATTGGCCCTGTATGGGGTGCAGTTGTTCAAATAAAAGCACACTGATCCTGTATGCTGTAAGAATACAGAGGTGCTATGAAAATAAAGGGGCACTGTTCTGTGTGCTGTAAAAATAAAGGGGTGCTGTCCTGTGAAATGGAGAACAACAATTTGGAGGAAAAAATAGTGGAAGATCAGGAACCACTTCCAGTTCCTAGTACTAGTGCTGAAACTTCTGCTGCCACCAGTCATGACATTGACGATGCAATTCCATCAATGTCGTCTGCTAAGGCCAATGCCCATTGTCATAAAGGGCATGTAAAATCCAAGAAACAAAAATTAATAATCACAAAAAAAAGAAATTATCTGACGAGAAACGTAAAATTGACAATATGCCATTCACAACACGAAGTGGCAAGGAAAGGCTAAGGCCTTGGCCTATGTTCATAACTGGTGGCTCAGCTTCTCATGAGGATAGAAGCCCTCCTCCTCTTCGAAAAATTTAAAAAATTAAGCTGTGCATTCAGAGATATCACAAATCCCCAAGGAGAGTCCAAGAATGTCCGTGGTTGCGATGTCTAGGCCTGATCTTTCCAAGACTGTATGACCATGAATGACTACCACCATTTGCATGCCCCCTGCAATTGCTGGGAAGACCACAGCCAGTCCAGTTGCTGATATTGAGATTGAGGATGTCACTGTAGATGTACACCAGGATGAGGAGAATATGTGTGTAGCTGACGCTGCGGAGGAAGTTGATGATGAGGATTCTGATGGTGATGTGGTTTGTTTGAATAAGGCTCCAGTGGAGACAGTTGTTGTCCACCTAGGAACATCCTCCCTTATACATCACCTGCAGTGCATTCATCAGAAGTCAGTGTCAAGTTCAGAAATTTTGGGTATGAGCGTAAGCAGTCCACTGACACCTAAATCCTTTCTTCCTCTTATACCCAAGCTCCTGCAAGCCACACCACCAACTCCCTTAATGTCAATTTCCTCCTCAGTGAGGAACGTAAGTAGTCCTGCAGGCAATGTCACTGACATGACTGACGAGTCCTCTCCAATCCGGGATTCCTTCGGAGAATCCTTGAGTGGTACGCCTACTGCTGCTGCTGCCGCAGCTGTTTTTGTTGCTGGGAGTCGATCGTCATCCCAGAGGGGAAGTCGGAAGACCACTTGTAGTACTTTAAGCAATTGACTGTCCAACAGTCCTTTGCGAGGAATATGAAATATGACAGCTGTCACCCTGTTGCAAAGCAGATTACTGAGGCCATAACAACTATGCTGGTGTTAGATGTGCATATGGTATCCGCCATTAGTGCAGTGGGATTTAGACAGTTGATGGACATACTGTGTCCCCGGTACCATATTCCATCTAGATTCAACTTCACTAGGAAAGCAATTCCCGGTCTGTACAGGGACATTAAGAAAAGTGTCCTCAGTGTCCTGAAAAATGTGTTTGTACCCACTGACCACTTAACCACGGACATGTGGACAAGTGGAGCAGGGCAAACGTAGGACTACATGACTGTGACAGCCCACTGGGTAGATGTATTGCCTTCCGCAGGAACAACAGAAGTGGCACCAGTAGCAGCATCTCACAAACACGAACTCATTCCTCGGCAGGCCACGCTGTGTGTCACCGGTTTCCGTAAGAGGAACACCTCTGAAAACCTCTTACAGAAACTGAGGGACATCATCGCACAATGGCTTACCCCACTTAGACTCTCTTTAGGATTTGTGATATCAGACAACGCCACCAATATTGTGCATGCATTATATCTGGGCAAATTCCAGCACGTCCCATGTTTTGCACATACAATTAATTTGGTGGTGCGAATTTTTGAAAAATGACAGGGGCATGCAGGAGATGCTGTCGGTGGCCTGAAAAATTCCGGGCCACTTTCGACATTCAGCCACTGCGTACCGAAGACTGGAGCGGCATCAAACACTCCTGAACCTGCCATCCCCTGAAACAAGAGGTGGTAATGAGGTGGAATTCAACACTCTATATGCTTCAGAGGATGGAGGAGCAGCAAAAGGCCATTCAAGCCTATACATCCACCTACGATATAGGCAAAAGAGGGGGAATGCACCTGACTTAAGCGCAATTGAGAATGATTTCTGTGTTGTGCAAGGTTCTCCAACCCTTCGAACTTGCCACATGTGAAGTCAGTTCAGACACTGCCTGCTTGAGTCAGGTCATTCTGCTCATCAGGCTTTTGCAGAAGTAGCTGGAGAAATTGAAAAAGGAGCTAAGATGGAGCGATTCCGCTAAGTATGTGGGACTTGCGGATGGAGGCCTTCATTCACTTTGCAGGATTCAAGGATGGTCAATCTATTGAAATCAGAGCACACCATTTTGCCCACCATGCTCCATCCTAGGTTTAAAGCCAACGTTGTATCTCTCTTTCCAGCAGACACAAGTATGCAGAAGTTCAAAGACCTGCTGATGATAAAATTGTCAAATCAAGCGGAACGTGACCCGTCAGCTGCTCCTCCTTAATTTTCTCCTGCAACTGGGGCTGCAAGGAAAAGGATAACATTTCTGAGCCCAACTGCAGGGCAGTCAGGAGCAAGTGCTGACATCTGGTTTGGAGTGAAGGAGCTGCCAACAATTACTGACATGTCTACTGTCACTGCATATGATACTGTCACCATTGAAAGAATGGTGGAGGATTATATCGGTGACAGCATCCAAGTAGGCATGTCCTACAGTCTGTATGTAAACTGGCAGGAAAAAGAGGAAATTTGGAGGCCCTTGCACAAACTGGCTTTATTTTACCTAAGTTGCCCCCCTCCAGTGTGTACTCCGAAAAAAAGTGTTTAGTGCAGCAGGTACCCATGTCAGCGATTGACGTAGGAGGTTACTTCCACAAAATGTGTAGAAGATAATGTTCATCAAAATGAATTATAAATCCCTCCAGGAAGACATTTACCAGCAATTGCCTCCAGAAAGTACACAGGGACCTGTGATGGTGGATTCCAGTGCGAACTAATTAATACTATGTGAGGATGAGGATGTACACACTGAAAGGGGTGAGGTTGAGGATGTTATCTTGCCTTTGTTGAGCCAGTTTGTGCAAGGAGAGATTAATTGTTTCTTTTTTTGTGGGGGCCCAAACAAACCAATCATTTCAGTCACAGTCATGTGGCAGATCCTGATGCTGAAATGATTGGTTTGTTAAAGTGTGCATATCCTGTTTATTCAACATACAAGTGGGTGGGAGGGCCCAAGGACAATTCCATCTAGCACCTCTTTTTTTTCTTTGCATTATGTGCTCTTTGGGGCCTAGTTTTTAAAACTGCCAACCTGTCTGCAACTGCAGTGCCACTCCTAGATGGGCCAGGTGTTTGTGCCACCCACTTGTGTCGCTTACAGATGGGTCCTCCATTATCTTGGCTGTTTCTGTGTCCAGATGGAGGTTTAGTAATGCCTAGGCGATAGCTTAGGTTGCTGAGTTTAATCATGGACAGGCGCGTTGAGGCACGATTACATACTCAGCATGCAATACACATCTCCACCACTGGGTGTCTAATGCTCCACTAATCCAGTACTTTAGTTTGGATAGCGGAGGATTGATCTACAGTACAAGTTCTGGCAAATGGTCAGTGACGAATGCATTGTCAATATACAGTCCTGTACTGCTTACTGTACACATAGATGGTGACCAGTGGTCAGACGGAGAGCAAACGAACGTGTTAAAACACTTGTGAATTGAAAGGAATAATGTAGCTCATTGACATTAAAGTATGTAGAGTGCACTAAATATTGTGTTTTGAATTATGAGCGTCCGAGTCCCCTAACGGCATAAACAAACCCCAATGGGAAAGAATCACTGCTTGCATTACTTTTACACATGAACTTGTGTATCTTCCATGCAGCGACGTGGGCAATCAGGTTACATCTGCTGGAGCATCTGATTCCGCTATCTAAAATACACAATGGTAATTAGCACCCGTAGGCACTGTACCAATAAATATGAGTGTATCCTGACGCAATCAACTGTTTGAGCAACACAGTACTGTAGATCATCGGCGATAGAGAATCTGTGTTGTACTTTATGAGAAGGGATCACTGCTACTGTACCATTTACACACCTACTGTATCTATCAAAGCGACTGCAGTTCTCTATGTGATTTTCATATACAGTATAATGTAGTATTGTGTTGTACATTTATTGTAACCTGACCTCCCTCCCTGTCTACTGCATGAACTGTGCAGGCTCCCTGGGGGGAAGGGGGAAGTGGGATGGGAGTAGGGCGAGGTTGTGGAAAATACCCTGTTTTGCTATATGGGCATCCGAGTTCCCTAACGGCATAAATGAACACCAATGGGAAAGTGCTTGCATTACTTTTACACATGAACTTGTGTATCTTCCATGCAGCGGCATGGGCAAGCGGTGAAGGCTTCGGCCTCCCACGCTGAGAGTCCTGGGTTCGAAGTACAAAACACTAAAAACAATAATTTGGCCATCTTGACAATGTGTAATTGCCTTATAGGGCCTGATTGTACACAAATGCAGCTTTCCTTGCGTCTTTGCTGCCGGTGTGTCTGAGGGGCAGATTGGGAAATAAAAGTAGTCCTGTACTATTGTCTAGAAGTGTCTCAAGATGGGCAGCACAAGAGGCACAGTATAACGTACCGTGAACCCATGAATCGGGACAATGCAGTGTACTGAGTGTGGTGGGTGGACGTCCTGTCATATGTGGGCTGGGGCCACATGGCAAAACCTAAAACAGGCCACACAGACAAATCAGTCTACAGGGAGACTTCCTGGTGAGGCCTATTGGCTATCTCCTACTGATTGTAACAATGTATCATGCATGATGTTACAACTCGGCGGATATGTATTGGGATGTCAGTCACTTGTGGAGACGGCAGACAGGTCTGGCAACAGAGGGGACAAAGAAGTATGTTTGTACCAGGCTCCCAAACTCAGAGGGGCTATGCACCCTCAATAATCTTGGACATTAGTTTCTCATACAGCACTGGTACTGTATATAGTACCTTTGCTGTTTTAGAGTAACATGAATTCTAATAAGCACCATTATGAAAAAATTAGATTTGTCTAAGCTGCATACTGTACTGTACAGTATTTTTTTTTAGGTACTGTACATTACTGTATTAATCAAGTCACAATTGTGCTTACATTTTTCAGTATAAGACTGTATGTTACATGGTTATAAATGATGTGTGTATTTGTTTTTAATTATTTTATGCAATAAAAAAGCATTCGAGAACTTTGCACAATTGTACCGAGTGCTTCCTTTATGCAGTGGAGGGTAATCCCTCTCCATACATATTCTGATGGTTCATACAGTAAAGTAGTTGCCTACCCTCACGGATACTGCAGGAGTCTCCAAATTGCAAATCTTATCTCCTAATCGCTGCATCATACAGTACAGTACATTAAATCAAATCTCCCAGAATGTTAACCGCAGCCTGGGTTACAAGTTACAACAAGGAATTTGTAAGGACAGTGATTTGCGCCTGTCAATGCAGGTACAGTATGACTGTTACTGTACAGTATTTGTGAAAAGCTGTATTGACTCTAAGCAAACCCCTCCTAGCCCCCCCTGCGGTAGAGAACACATCCTGTGTACCAGCAAGCTTCTTACTGTACTGAACAGTATCACAATGTCTGCTAATACTCGGAAGTGTGAGTTGCAAATGGTTTATTAGTAATACAGTAGGTACTGTACAAAGAAAAATAGATTTTGATAGAATATACTGTAAGAACCACTTGGACTATCTAGTCTTTAGTTAAACAGACAAAAGACTTTCGACAAGGTTACTCTAAATTGCATTTAGAATTTAATGCATACAGTAGAGATCTGTCCATGCAGTACTATACAGTATCTACGGGGTGTGGTTCATCAAATCGACAGTGTCTAGGTCGACAATGTTTAGGTCAACCACTATAGGTCGACAGTCACTAGGTCGACATGGATGGAAGGTCGACAGGGTTTCTAGGTCAACATGTGCTAGTAACAGTACAGTACAGTACAGTATATTACAATAGAAAAAATAGTGTCAGGGAAAAAAAGCCTCATGACAGATACCCAAGCTCATGTCTAAATGTACATTAAGCAGTGATTCCTTGCCATTGGTTTTAGATTATACCCTAATGGCTAGGGGACTTGGCCACTCACGTATTGTACTGTATTGTACTGTATCCCTGACGTCAATGGACCATACTGTACTGTTGCTTAAAATCCTTGGTTTGCATCTGTATACACTATATTTATTTATTGATCACTCTACGGGATCTCATTGCCCCTGTGTATTTTAGCTAGGGGATTGTGACGCTCCTTCACCATTGCCCCATAGCCTGCAAAACCTGTGCCATCACTCACTCCATAGCTGAGGGCCTCCACAGGGCAAGGGATAACTGGTGTCAGCCATTTTAACAACTTGCTATGTGTTCGAGTCCGGTGTATTGTAAAGTGCATAGAGCTCGGCTAGCCCTATCTTCCCTGTGTATTTTAGCTAGGGCATTGTGTCGCGCCTTCAGCATTGCCCCATAGCCTGTAAAACCTGTGCTGTCACTCGCTCCATAGCTGAGTGCCTCCATGGGGCAAGGGATAACTGGTGTAAGCCATTTTGACAACTTGCTACAGCATGTGTTTGAGTCCGGTGTATCGTAATGTGCATAGAGCTCGCCTAGACCTATTGCCCCTGTGTATTTTAGCTAGGGGATTGTGATGCTCCTTCAGCATTGCCCTGTAACTTGCAAAACCTATGCCGTCGCTCACTCCGTAGCTGAGGGCTACCATGAGGCAAGGAGTCACAGGTGGTAGCCATTTCAATCGAGTCTGCCTTGCTACAGAATTGTATGTGTACCGTACGGTGCATAGAACCGTATCCTCATAGCCGCCTTATATTTTACAGTAGATACGCTCCTGCAGCTTTGCCCTGCTTTATGTAAAACTTGTGTGCACACTTCTATTGAATGTGAAAGTATAGTACAGTGCAATAATATACAAAAATAAAAAAATTAATAAAGTGTCTGGAAGAAACTAACATGCATACATACTTTAGGAATCGACCCCGGGACTCTAAGCATGGGAAGCGGAACACTTCACCACTCGGACACGTCGCTGCCGACAGATGAATAAGCCAATTGGTTTTGATTATGCCGTAAAGCCTACAGGATTAGGATGCTAATATACAATGGTGGTCATTCTGAGTTGTGCGCTCGCTAGCAGTTTTTAGCAGCCGTGCAAACGCATTGTCGCCACCCACCGGGGAGTGCATTTTCGCTTTGCAGAAGTGCGAACGCCTGTACAGCTGAGCGCCTGCAAAAACATTTTGTGCAAAACAAGACCAGCCCTGAACTTACTCTTCATGTGCGTTGATTCTAACGTTGAAGGGTTAGCTTTTGACATCACACACCCGCCCAGCATTCGCCCAGCCATGCCTGCGTTATCCCTGGCATGCCTGTGTTTTTCTAAGCACTCCCTGAAAATGGTCAGTTGACACCCAGAAAGCCCCTTTCCTGTCAATCTTTTTGCGGCTGCCAATGCGAATGAAATCCTCGCTAGAACCTGTGCAAAACCACAAAGGACTTTGTACCCGTACGTCGTGCGTGTGCATTGTGGTGCATACGCATGCGCAGAAGTGCCGATTTTTAGCCTGATCGCTGTGCTGCGAACAACGGCAGCTAGCGATCAACTCGGAATGACCAACAATATCCCTAACATCAATAGACCACAATGTACCTGTAACACGTTCATTTGCATCTGTGTACACTACTGGTTTTATTTGTTGATTTGTCTGCTGGACTTGGACGCTCACATATTCCTAACATTAATGGACTATACTGTGGCTTTATCACGTTCGTTTGCATCTGTATATACTGTACTACTGTATTTATGTCTGTACACTGTAATATACTGTACTGTATGACATACTGTACTGTGGCATATTGTAGTGTAATTAGATGCACCAGTAAAGTACAGTAGTTCTTACTATGTATTTAGGTATTGTATTTTTTAACGGCAACCACACACATGCGCAGTGGTGATTTTAAAAAGCGACATCTGGGGGCATGGCCTCGTGGGCAAGCAGGGAGGATGTGTCTGAGGGGAGCTCCTGCAAATAAGCCTCCAAAAGCAACCTGCCTGGCATTATATTGGCCTATATATTGCTTTCTCTGCTCCCTGCATTCTGCCCCTGTCCCCCTGTTCCCGGTGTGTGTGGTCCCGGAGCCGGAGGGGGCCTCCTGCCTCCTTGTGGGTTGGGGCCTACACACTCTCCAGAAGCCGGGCGCTCAATTCCTGCTGCGACCCATGCTGGGCGACCCCCGCCGTGGGGTCCGTCGCTTCATTTGACCTGCCCGGCACCCGGCTTCCTCCTGTATCTGGCCCCCTCCACCTCAGCGCGGACTCATTCATCCCCCCTGTGTGCACCTGGTGGAGTGGAGGGACGAGCTCCGTACCCGAGGCCTGTTTCCTCCCACCGAGCCGGGAGCTGCAGTGATGGAGGCGGCCGCCGCATACGCCTGGAGACTCGTATCCGGACCGTACACCCCCACGGGGGGTGCTACAGCCTGCACCATAAGTCCGGCGCCTCCCATTTCCCGACCCCTGGCACCTGGGGAGCCCGCTCAGAAGCACCTGTGGGGTGCTGAGCCCTGGATGCTGCATCCTCTCCTGATGC
This sequence comes from Pseudophryne corroboree, assembly GCF_028390025.1. Classification (NCBI taxonomy): domain Eukaryota; kingdom Metazoa; phylum Chordata; class Amphibia; order Anura; family Myobatrachidae; genus Pseudophryne; species Pseudophryne corroboree. Next base: position 324,839,460 of record NC_086444.1, on the reverse strand, counting down.
CGGTGGCCATCTTGGACCCAGGGTCTGCGAGGTTCCTAATTCTCCCGGTGGCTAGAGGTAACAGTGGGGTGTCCTGGCTACTGGCTGGTCCATGGCTGGGGCTCTCCACTTGCTAGGCACTGCCTCTTGTCATCCAGGAGCTCTGGAAGGAGAGCTGGGGGGATAATAAGGGGATCTCCACTCCTCACAGCACATATCCCTATCCCCATTCTAACTAGGTCCCTATTATAAATACACCACTGGTGGGGACCTGTCCGCACTGCGCTGCGGTGTTGGACATCAGTGGGGACCCCCCCTTAGATTTTACTTCACATGCTGGGATTATTTCTATTATACACCTTCAGAGCCTCGGATGTGTCACTTCACCTATGATAACTAAAACCGGAGCTCCAACTGCTGGTGAAATTTTTTTCCTTTAGTTTAGCTTGCCTGAGTGAGCTTGCTCCCCTTAGCATGTGATCCTTTGGAACAAGCCCTGAGTCTTGGGACTTTCTTTTACCGAAATCTATGTCATAATAACTTCCGAATTATCTTCCTGCTACCGAGATTTACCTAGCTACGTATTACAGTGACCCTCTTCAGGCGTTCTGTCTCTAAGTTCCACCATGCCTAGAAAAAACAAAAAGCAACGTGTAGCAGACCTGACCCAAAGCATTAAAAAATTTGCCTACTCCCACGTTACCTGTCCGGGTCCAGAAACCCCCTCGCTTCAGGATATCTCAGATTTGGAGGACTTGGATCATTCTCCATTGACCCGGAAAGATTTACAACTGCTCTTCCGTGAGATACGGGAGACAAGGAAATCCATCCAGGCGGTACAGGCAGAGGTCCACACGGCAATCACCTCTCTCAAAAAAGATGTTGCCGAACTTGGGAACAGAACAGATCACCTGGAGTCTAAAGTGGACGAAGTGATCACCTCCTAACAGGGCATGGGAGATGACATTCATGGTCTAAAGAAGGAGATCCAACTTATCCTGGAACATCAAGAAGACCAAGACAACAGGGCACAATGTAATAATCTTCGCATCAGAGGTGTCCCTGAGGACGTTGATATGACGTCCCTGCATGATGTCCTTAAAAAACTGTTTGTGCACCTATCGCCATCGACTCCGGAGGACCATCTCTTGTTGGACAGGGCCCATAGGGCTCTACGCCCTCGATCACAAGATTCTGCTCAACCTAGGGATGTCATCCTGAGATGCCACTACTATACGACTAAGGAGACCATCCTTAGAGAAGCTAGGAAGATCTCCAACTTACTATTCCTGGGCCACTCACCCAAATATTTCAAGACATTGCTCCTGCTACTTTGGCCAAGAGAAAGGATTTCAGGCCTATAACCTCGGTGCTTCAGGACAATGGTATTCGCTACAGATGGGGTTTCCCTTTTCGCATTTTGGTGTGGCATCACAACCGCCTACATTCGGCTAGAGATCTGGCCGAAGAGCATGGACTTTTGCACACCTTGGGCCTCTCCCCTCCAGTGGCCTCATCTGATTCCCCACAGCGAGCACATGTGGCCTCACCTATGGAGTTGAATGCCACCCCCCGATGATCCCTAAACCGGGACTGGACTAGAGTACCCTCTGCATGGAAATCTGCTTCCGCTGGCCCTGCCACCTAATGTTTCACATGTCTTAATGCTATTTCATTCTGTGGTCTCTTATTTTTGTCTATACATATGTTGTGAGGGGCTAATCTCTTTGTTTTCAGCCTCAGCTCTTAGTTCTGCTCTACCCCGCACCTTCTATGTTTGTTTTAGATCTAAGTCCTTTCCTCTGTGTTAGAACGTACTAAATATATATCATGCCTCGTCCCTCCTTGCGGGTGCTGAACCCCCCTATGTGGGAACCGACACCCCTTGCTTTGTTGTAGTTTAGTACTGTCCCCTGTTCCAGACTGGATTTGTTATAGCTCTGGGTAATCCCGTTTCGGTTACTAGCTGCCTTACGCGGTAGTAGGATCTAGGACGCTAGGTCCCATCTTCTCTCCCTTTGCCACTGGTCCCTAGACTCAGGACACAGAGTGTCCGTTTTCCTTGATGTGCCTGGCCTGGCTGGGCCGCGTCCCCGCTACAGGGTCTTATACCCGAGTCCGGTTGTTGTCACTTAGTGACTCTTCTCTGTCGTTTCCTGACCGACAAGTTAGACCAGATGTCGTTTCTTCTGGTCCCCAACTTTCCCCTCTTCCCTACTTTCCCCGAACTTTCTTTCTTGTTCTCTTTTCTTTTTTCTCTCATTGAGCTGTTTCTTGATATATGCCGATCGCCATGCCCGTTTATAATGTCTATAACGTTTTTTGTTTGGTCTATTGCAGTGAAACAGTGTCCAGAGGGAGGAGACGAGGCATTCCAGAGTGTTGACTGTCATGGCTCTTAGGATATATTCCCACAATGTTAAAGGTTTGAATAGCCCTACCAAACGCACCAAGCTCTTTCTTTCCCTTAAACAGGCCAGAGGTGATTTGTTTTTTTTGCAAGAAACCCACTTTAAAAAGTCCCTACACCCTGACTTAAAATCCAAACCCTTCCCACTTACATTCAATGCTTGTGATGCTACACACAAAAAAAGTGGGGTCTCCATCCTGCTCGCTGCTCATCTCACGTTCGAGTTGTTGGACAGTCATGCAGATAAATCTGGTAGATGGCTAATCCTTGTTGGGAAACTTAATTGCACCCTGTGTACTCTTGTTAATGTCTATACTCCGAACCAAAATCAGGCTGCCTTTTTTAGAAGTTTGAACTCACATTTGACTAGGCTCCGCCGAGGGGAAGTCATAGTGGCCGGTGACTTTAATGAGGTTCTTGATGCCTCATTAGACAGATCCTCCCCTCCCTCTTCTTTCTCTCCCACCTCCAAACATTTATCCCCGGGGTCTCTTGCCCTATTAGACCTTTTGAAACTCCAATTATTATTTGACTCCTTTAGATTGACTGACCCACTTACTAGGGACTACACTTTCTATTTCCCTGTACATAAATCCTACTCTAGGATCGATATGATCCTACTCAACCGGGACCTCTCCTCTAAACTGAAGGCTACACGTATACTCCCTGTGACATGGTCCGACCATTGCCCGATCACTGCTGAGCTCCATTTTATTACCCCCCCCCCCCCGCCTCTGAACTACTCCCTATTGCATACCCTGGAAATTACTGATTTGATTAAAAATCAAATTACTGATTATTTTTTATTTAACGATCTTCCAGAGACTTCACCTATCACTTTATGGGAAGCACATAAAGCTGTTCTCCGCGGACATTTGATAAGCCAGTCAGCTAGGTACAAAAAGACACAGGAATCGAATTTCCTCTCCCTATCCTCTAGACTCCAGGTACTTGAAAGGCAACATAAACTTTCCCCTACCCCAGCTTATTTAGAGATTTTGCTGAGGACGCGGTCTGAGCTGTTGCTGCTCTTATCTGAGCGCACAGCTAAGACTCTTCAGAGACTTAATCAGTCCTTTTATGAGAAAGGAGATAAAGTGGATAGGATGCTGGCATCCTGTCTCAGAGCACAACGCTCTCGGAATAATATCCTGGCGGTGCACATGGCGTCAGGCGAGGTTACGTATGCCCCGGATGCCATAAACAAGGCATTTCAGGACTTTTATGCTAAACTCTATAATTTAAATTCTACTAATCCAGGTCCTGACCCCCCAGATGTTTTAATCTCAGAATTCCTGCGTCGGGCTAAACTCCCTAGACTATCTGATGGTGCTTCTTTGGAGCTGAATAAAGAAATAACAGATGAGGAAATTGCTGCAGTCCTGAAGACCTTTGAGTCCTCTAAGGCTCCAGGACACGATGGCTTCTTGGCATCGTACTATAAGAAATTTGCACCCATTCTAATCCCACATCTCAGAGTATTGTTCAATGCTGTACTACATGGCACCCCATTCCCCAGCACCATGCTGGAGGCCAGAATAATAGGTATTCACAAAGAGGGCAGGGACCCTCGGGACTGCGCCAGCTATCTGCCGATATCCCTATTGAATTTGGATATTAAGCTCTATGCAAAAATTTTAGCTACCCGTCTCAATGGTGTGCTCCCTGGCCTGATCCTTTATGATCAGGTCGGTTTTATTCCTGGTCGTCAGGCCAGGGATAACACTAGATGAGCAATAGATCTGATACAACGATTGAACAGCAGACAGACCCCATCTATTGTCCTTTCACTTGACGCTGAGAAGGCGTTTGACCGCATATCATGGCCCTTCTTGTTTCAGACTCTGCAGGTGTTTGGGATATCGGCTGAATTTTTGACAGGGGTCTTGGCTCTCTACTCCTCCCCTATAGCTAAGGTTCTTACTAACGGAGTGCTGTCCGCTCCCTTTCCGTTATCTAATGGTACGAGGCAGGGCCGTCCTCTCTCCCCCCTAGTGTTTGCCATGGTCATAGAACCCCTGGCAGCTATGATAAGGAACTCTGGTGGAATTCGGGGAGTGAAGGTGGGCTCACAGGAGTTTAAGATCTCACTTTTTGCAGATGATGTACTGCTGTCCCTCACTCAGCCACAGTCTTCTCTCCCCGCCTTGTATCAAATTATAGAGGACTATGGTTCCCTATCGGGAATAAAATCAATTTTATCAAATCTGAAGCTATGTTATTACACGTATCAGGAGATTGCAGACGCACTTTACAGTCTACCTATGACCTTCGCTGGCAAACAAACAAGATTAAGTATTTCGGAGTCTATATTACATCTCACGATAGCTCCTTATATTCAGAAAACTTCCCATGTATGTTCGCTAAGATTAAGTCTGACCTGGAGAGATGGAAGTCCCATATCATATCCTGGCTGGGTAGGATTGTTTTTCTTAAAATGATAGTCATGCCGCAACTTCTCTACCTCTTTCAAACTTTACCTGTCAAGGTTCCAGAGAAGGTTCTTAGGGATGCCCAGGCCTCATTTGTGAAGTTTGTCTGGAATGATAAACCTCCAAGAATAGCTTTACAGTGCTTCGGCTGCCTCGTTCTGAGGGTGGCCGGGGTTTCCCTGACGTTAAATTTTATTACTTGGCTAGCTACCTGAGCCAAATAGTGACTTCCTTTGTACCCCGAGGCTCTATTGCCTGGGTGGACATGGCGGCCCTTTCCTTTGGGATCCGCTCATTGGCTTCGCTCTGGGGCCTGGGCAAACCAAACCAGCTAACTCTGATGAATTCCTCTCCTTCTCTCAAATTCCATCTTTCTATCTGGCTTCACTCCCTCAAGAAATAGAAATTGTCCTCCCCCTGCTCTCCCCTCACCCCCCTCTGGGATAACCCTGCATTATCCGTTGGGGTTTCACACCTTCATGTGGTACATGATCTCTATCTCCGAGATCACTGGATGACATTAGATGACATCAACTGTAAGTTCTCCACTCCCCCCCCCCTTTTTTGAATACTACCAGATCCAACATTTCCTATACTCCTTACCTCAATCTGACGTTCAGCGGGATCCTTCCCCCTTTGAATCTCTATGCATCAAAAAACCTATTTGTAGAGGGCTAATTTTACTAATATACTCCATGCTAGTTGGGGCTTCCTCGGGCCCGCAGACTCACCATGAACAGGAGTGGGAGAGGGACTTGGGCCCCCCGCCGGACGATGCCTGTTGGGAGGAGGTGCAAGAGGGCATAGCCAAACTCGACTCAAGGAAACATCCTATAAACTGTATTATAGGTGGTATTACACCCCGGATAAACTGTCTAGGATGTTGCCTTCGGCCAGCCCCGTTTTGCTGGCGAGGATGTGGACATCGGGGAACTCTCCTCCATATTTGGTGGACCTATCCCCGTATAGCTCACTTCTGGAATAAGGTGCTCGATTTATTGAAGTCCTTCTCTGGCCTTCCCTTAGTGTTGGACCCTTGGGTATTTTTGTTGGCACGTCCGTATCCAGATCTTGATCCGCTCCTGAATAAACTGTTTTCCCATATAGTGGTGGCCGCTAAATCCTTGATAGCCAGGAACTGGAAGTCCCATGCTGCCCCTACTGTCTCGGCACTAAATAATTACATTTGGTTCGTTGCTAATATCGAAAGGATCACTTATTATCTGCAAGACTGTCCCCACAAATTTGAACTTGTTTGGAGTCCCTGGCTGTTGAAGATGTCCCCCTCTACTTGATACTCTAACTGCCCCTCTGTTCAGGCCTTCTGGAGCTATTCGCCACACTGTTCCTGGATCCTCCCACCGGACGCCCTCCTGCCTTCCCCAGCTGTTTCTTGGTTATGGAGTAGTAATCTGTCTACATGCCTATATGTATACTGCTATATTCATACACTGCACATTGTGACGTTTGGTATAACTCCCTCCCATGGCTTAGATCAGCCTGGTCTGTCTCAAGTTTATCTGCTTTTTTTTTCTTTCCTCTTCTCCCCTCCCTGTTTCTTCCTTTTCCCCTTCCTCTGCTCCTCTTCGTTTCCTCCCCCCCCCCCCCCCCCCCGTTTGTTGTCCCCTCTTCTGGGACTCCCCTGCTTCTTCACTGTAAAATTTATACTTGAAAAACATCTAGGGGAACTTTCTGTACTTTTTGTTGTACATCTGAATGTATTCCGTGCACCTGTTTGTCTCTCCTAGTACAAATAAAGAGTTTAAAAAAAAAAGCGACATCTGGTGGAAGATCGCAGGTATTACACTTAAAGGTAACGCCAAATGCTCTGTGTGCCTACCTACGACTAGGCGCGCCTCCTTGCGCCCAGGCATGCTGCATATGCCCGATCGCGACTAACGCCTCAGCCAGCCAAGATAACGGAGAACCCAACTGTAGGTTAGTCAACCAGCGACCTCGGTGCACCTCTTTTTTTTCTTTGCAATATGTGCTGTTTAGAGCCTAGTTTTTATACTGCCATCCTGTCTGCCACTGCAGTGCACTCCTAAATAGGCCAGGTGTTTGTGCCGCCCACTTGTGTCGCTTAGCTTAGTCATCCAGCGACCTCAGTGCACCTCTTTTTTTTTGTTTGCATTATGTGCTCTTTGGGGCCTAGTTTTCAAAACTGCCATTTTGTCTGCCAGTGCAGTGCCACTCCTAGATCGTCCAGGTGTTTGTGCTGCCCACTTGTGTCGCTTAGCTTAGTCATCCAGCAACCTTGGTGCAACCTATTGGCCTAAAAACAATAGTGTGAGGTGTTCAGAATAGACTGGAAATTAGTGGAAATTAATGTTATGGAGGTAAATAATACTGTAGAATCAAAATAACCCCCAAATCTGTGATTTTAGCTATTTTAATGTTTTTTTCAAAAATCATCCAGATCCAAAACCAAAATCAGAAAGGGCGGTGTTGGCAAAACCAAACCAGATCCAAAACCAACACACAAAACCCGAAAATGTCCACCGCACATCTCTAGTTATTATCTAGATAGGCCTAGAGTTCACTATCCAGGTGCAATAGTGCACATTTTCAGTGCACATTGGGACTGATAAGAGGACATATTTAGAAGCTTTCAACATTGTTCAGTGACTAATTTATATACAGTATTTCCAAGTATATTTATAGCGAAATAGTTGCCTGCATTCAACACACATATGGGGTAATTCCAAGTTGATCGCAGCAGGACATTTTTTAGCAGTTGGGCAAAACCATGTGCACTGCAGGGGAGGCAGATATAACATGTGCAGAGAGAGTTAGATTTGGGTGTGGTGTGTTCAATCTGCAATCTAATTTGCAGTGTAAAAATAAAGCAGCCAGTATTTACCCTGCATAGAAATAAAATAACCCACCCAATCTAACTCTCTCTGCACATGTTATATCTGCCTCCCCTGCAGTGCACATGGTTTTGCCCAACTGCTAAAAAAAATCCTGCTGCGATCAACTTGGAATTACCCCCATATATTCTATACTTACATAGCAGACTCAGGGGTTCATTTAGGAAACATCAGGTTGTAAATCACAATGCTTCTTATCATGTTTATGCCCAATATGTAAAAGGGCAATGCTTCTACTAGCAACACGCGGTTTAACAATGCAACACTTTATAAATAAACCCCTTTATCGCACTATAATATTATTATTATTATTATTAATAATAATAATAATAATAATAATAATAATAATATATACTGTATGTGCCTAACATATTGACTGAGTTACTTGTGATTGTTAATTTGCCTCTTTTATTCAGTAATATATATGCTTCCTGAACCTTTGCTAAACAGAATCTGAATGCTAATGTATTCTGCATATTTATGTGTGCTGCTTTGCACTTAATTCCACCTATTAGCAGTCTGGCAGACCACTGGGGCATTAAGATTGCATTTTAAATGCTCGTTTGCATCTGCAAGATCAATAAAGACTGTGGGACAAATATACAGCTACAGCATGCAGTGGGATATCACACTGAACCAAACTAAGTGTGACTTACTTCTATATTCTACAACCTGAAAAAGCTGAATTTTCTTTTAAAGCACTCTGCACTGAATCACGTTCTTCTTTGTTTCATTCCAGAGAGATATGGTCATTAATATGAAGCCCTTAGGCTGTTGCTAGATATTTCACCCATTAATGTCCTAAAACCTATTGAAATGCAGATGCCTGGTTTGTGGGAAGCATTTTATCCTGTTTCGGATTGTCCTTGCTGTTTCCATAGTTATGCATGTGAATGATTGGAGAGCACAGAATGCCATCCTCTTCCTTACTGTACTATCAAGCTGAATAATGATAGTACATTTAGCTCTGTGTAACTAAAGCCTATAATCCCTTTGTCTGTCTTCAATGCAGTTTGGCAAAACGAATGATAAGCTATTCTTAGTATTCTCACATTGCTCAAATATGTGTGAAGGGGTTGGAGCTAAATAGCGGTATCAGCTATTAGCAGCTGGGAAGTATATTTCATTATGATCATTGCTGTTACTTGGATCTTATGCTAGTCAGAGCATCCTTTGTTGGAGCAATGTGGCATGAGAATTCCTGTCTATGCTGGAGAACCCAGACCACGCCATGGTTTATCACTGCTTAGGCTAAACATGTGTAGAGGTAGTAGCTTCTCTCACTTGTTTAAATTCTCTGTATGTTTTGAAGATATCCGTTTATTTCTGATTAAATGTTTGGATTGAACTTTTTTCTTAGGTAAAAAGTAATGTGTGCTCCTAGAGGATAGTAGGCCACCCAAAGCAGCCTATGCAGTGCATAAGATTACACGTCGCTGTTAAATAATATGACATAACATGGAGCCCTTCTAGCTTTGCCAGGCCCAGGTAATGTGAAGGGGTGTGGTCATCGGGGGAGGTGTGGCCAAGCCCCCTCCTTACAAAATAAGAAAAGATATGAGCGTACACGCCAGCGGAGGGGGGTGCCTATATTAGATTTGGTGGGCAGCAGGGAGCAGGTGTACAGCGGGGGCCTGGTGTGATCGCCTGCCCACCATGCATCGGAAGGAGGCTGACTGATGCTGCTGCCTCTCTCCCTAGCTCAGCACACAGCAGCATGTGCTACGCTGGGGGAGAGAGGCTGCTGAAGCAGCAGCAGTCATTCCTCTCCCCAGTCCTCTCAGTGATATCTTCTATGTTAGAAAATTGATGAATTGAGCTGACACTTAAAAATTATGTATATATTTAAAAAAGGTGTTAAAACCATTATTTATAGGATGATGGATGGACCTCTTAGGGGATCAGTATGAAATGCCGGCGCACGGGATTCTGGCATTCGAAATACAGACGCTGGGATCCCACTGGTGAAAAAGCCAACGGGTGAGTAAGGGGTTTTCTCCCCGCCCAACCCTAATCCTCCCTAACCGAAGCCTAACCCTGACCTACCCACTTGGTGCCTAATCATAACCACCCCCGTAGGTTCTTAACCTAATCTCTCATTCCCAGTGCCTAAACCTAACTCTCACACTCCGCAGCCTAACCCTAATCCCCCAAGGGGGGTACCTAACCCTACCCCCCCCCCCCCCCCTCCCCGCAGCCTAGCCCTAACCCCCGGGACACAGACTAACCTTAACCCTTCGGAACGCAGCCTAAACCTAAAGACCCCCACCCCACAGCTTACCTCTCCAGTGCTGCGGTGTGTCTTCATTTGGCATCCCGGTCGTCAGGATTCCGGTGCCAAAATGGTGCACCCATTCTGGATGCCAGTGTCGGCATTCAGAATAGGGTCGGTATTCTGATTGCCGGGATCCCGACAGCCGGGATCCTGCCTGCTCCCCCCTCTTAGAGTAGTTTACTGTAGTGATTTAGTGTACTGTACCATAGTAATTAAACAGAGTGTGCTGTAGTGATTAAGTGCAGCGTACAGGGAGGGGGATGTAGTACATCACATATTGGGGGGTGTAGTGTAGTGATGTAGTGCAGAATGTTGGGGGGAATGTAGTGTAGTGATGTAGTGCAGCGTATTGGGGGATGCCGTGTAGTGATGTAGGGCAGCAAATAAGGGGATGTAGTGTAGTGAGGTAGTCTCTTTACCAGGGCCCGGGCCTCTTGGATGGGTCCTGTTACCCCCATGCTTTGTGCGGGGGGGAAGGGGGGCATTGCACAAGCTCACCATTGCTACTTCCTCCCCCTCCTCCGCTGCTGCCGCCCGCTGCCCACCGCTTTGTGGCTGCTGTTTCGGCCCCCCATTACTGGGGCTTAGCAAGACTATTGGTGCCCCTGAATATTAGGGGAGATGTAGTGTAGTGAAGTAGTGCAGCATATAGAGGAATGTAGTGCAGCAATGTACTGCAGTATATATGGGGATGTAGCGTAGTGATGAAGTGTAGCATAGAGGCATGTAGTGTAGGAATGTAGTATAGTTAAGTAGTGCAGCATATAAGGGAATTTAGTGAAGAATATCACTAGTTGTTAAACCCTGCACACACTACTGTACCCTTATCCCCTAATCCACCACACACTACTGTACCCATTATCACTTATTTTATAGCCTATTGCACGTAGAGAGGAGCAATTCGCATTACTTCAAATCCGAGCTGTTCCGAACATTGTGGTCCAAGTCCTTCCACCCCGCGGCTTGGGTGTTCCTGCCAGAGTCGGATCCCATGTAGAGTACGAACGTCATCTTCCCAATTTTGTATTCTCGCAGGACTTGGATTCCATATAAGACGTCGCAACCGGGACTCGCATCAATTTCACTCAATGCATGCTGATGAATGCTATGCTATACTCTGCTGTTTAGGCTGTGCTGTGTCCATCCAGAGACTCCAGACTAATTGTGGCTGTGCAGTATAGTGGCTGTATATTGGGGCACACTACACTGTACTCTGCTGTTTAGGCTGTGCTGTGTCCATCCAGAGACTCCAGACTAATTGTGGCTGTGCAGTATAGTGACTGTACTGTATATTGGGGCACACTGCACTGTACTCTGCTGTTTAGGCTGTGCTGTGTTCATCCAGAGACTCCAGACTAATTGTAGTTGTGCAGTATAGTGACTGTATATAGGGGCACACTGCACTATACTCTGCTGTGTCCATCCAGTCAAGAAACGCCAGACTAATTGTGGCTATGCAGTACAGTGACTATATATGTAACACCCTTGGGGTTGGCAGGGTATTTCTGAGTGGTTGAGAGAGGTATAGTATCACAGGGGTCTAGTGTGGCTATGTGACAGACATTTCCCCTGAAGGGTTGTTCCCTATACCTTGTCTCGTAGAACCATGCTCAGAGAGGTATGATAGATTGATATGAATCAGAAGTGAGTCAGCAATACCAACAGGAAGTCTTTTTATTGAATTTGAAAGGATTGGTTGATTAAGGAACATTGCTTTGATTGAAAATCACAGAAAAGAAGACTTTGGCATACAGGAAGAGCAGGAAAACACAATTCATTACAGTTCACACCACAAAAGGTCATCCAATATGAAAAAGCCAAACATTTTGAATCACAGAAGAATAATAAATAGAATCAGGATGAGAAACAATTGGAATCACAAAATTAACACAAAATCAGTGGAATCATGAAATAATATCAGACACTGTACATTCCATTCTACAGGGTGATTCAAAAGTCGCAGTACACCCTTTTGTTTCAAAAACTGTGCAGGAAATGGGAAAACTGAATACTCCAGTAAGGTATGGGTGAGGTGGGCTATCTTTTAGATTATGTACCGAACATGGGTGCCATCTTTAAATCAGCCATCTTGAATCTAAATCAGTTTCAAGACCACTCCATGACTTGTCAACCACAGTCCCAGTTTCTCGGAATTTGGAAATTAGGCACCTGACTATGTGAAATTGGAGGTCTTTCTGGGTGCCGGATGTTAAAATCTGCAGCTATGACATGGAAACTGTAATTTCCTGGACATCAAAATTACTTCCATTCTTAATATTTATTTATAAATACATAAAGAGACTCTACAAGGATTCATCAGACAATCTGTTTATAAAAAAAAAACACTACACAGGACATGGAGTCACCCCCTGAGGTTAGAAGAAAAAAAATGTCATACACAACGGAGAAACAATGAGATCTGTAAGGATTTGGTATTCTCTGCCACAGAAGGTAGTAATGGTGGACTCAATCAATAAGTGTAAAAATGGACTAGATAAATTCCTAATTGAAAGAAATATCCAAGAATATAACATTTAAATTATATATAATTTTTTAATTCAGGTTGAACTCAATGGACATTTGTCTTTTTTCAACCTCAACAACTATGTAACTACAGTATGTAATTCTCTTCTCTGTTGTCAAAGCCATCTTTAGTTACTGTACCTACAACAACAAAAAACTGCTATTTCATATCTGTTTGCAGCAATAAACTTTTCAGCAAATTCTGTTGTATTCAGTTTTCCCATTTCCTGCACAGTTTTTGAAACAAAAGGGTGTACTGCAACTTTTTACTCACCCTGTACAATGTAATGACAGGAAGAAAAATGGCAATAAGTTCAGTAATTCTAAATGGTAACTTTGTAGCTCTCTCTAACCAAGGTAACAAATATCTTCACCAGCAAATAACGTTAGAACTCTGGTTGACGTCTGTAGTGCCACAGCGTGTTAATGGGGAATGGGCACACAGTTACTAAGGGGATCCTTGGATGGAAAATGTCAGTGTTACTCAGTTCTTTATTTCAAAGGTATAGTACAGGAGGTACAGTAACTAGCGAAGGAATAGTAGGGTCTCCTGACGACAACAAGGGTGCTTTTGTGTAGAACAAACTCAGTCTCTTTTAGTTGCAGGGCTTAATTAACACTTGTATAATTAGTTAAGTCCTTCCAGCAATAACTATCTGTCTGCATTGTACAAGGGAGGTCATTCCGAGTTGGTAGCTCGTTATTTTTGTGTCGCAACGGAGCGAATAGTCGCTAATGCGCATGTGCAATGTCCGCAGTGCGACTGCGCCAAGTAAATTTGCTATGCAGTTAGGAATTTTACTCACGGCATTACGAGGTTTTTTCTTCGTTCTGGTGCTCGTAATGTGATTGACAGGAAGTGGGTGTTTCTGGGCGGAAACTGGCCGTTTTATGGGAGTGTGTGAAAAAACACTACCGTTTCAGGGAAAAATGCGGGAGTGGCTGGAGAAACGGAGGAGTGTCTGGCCAAACGCTGGGTGTGTTTGTGACGTCAAACCAGGAACGAAACTGACTGAACTGATCGCAGATGCCGAGTAAGTCTGGAGCTACTCAGAAACTGCTAAGAAGTGTCTATTCGCAATTCTGCTAATCTTTCGTTCGCAATTTTAATATGCTAAGATTCACTCCCAGTAGGCGGCGGCTTAGCGTGTGCAAAGCTGCTAAAAGCAGCTTGCGAGCGAACAACTCTGAATGACCCCCAAAACTCAGTCCTTTATCACAAATATTTCTCCTCTGCATTAAAACTCAGTCCTTAAGCATAAATATATCTCTTGAACTTGTAATAAACACAGTCTTTGTATCATCTCTCTTTCTATGGGGCATAACTGGCACAAACTGGCACTGCTGGCTGCGCCCTTCTTAAACACTTACTGGTTTGTAACACAAAGGTGGCGGAGGCTTAAGGGCACACTTGCCTCTGTCTGGCTGTCCATTTCAAACAGTTCTCACACAGACCCAGGGAACAGAGTTTCAAGCTGGCTGCTTCTGCTGTAATGGCTCCTCATTCTCATGATGGGCATGGTGTACGCGCCTCTCAACAGGCTTGGCGGTGTCCTGTCCTCAGGCCATTCTGTCTCAACACCCGCACTTCAGCAACACTACCCAGTGACACTCCGCTGCTCTTCCATAGCAGCGCTGCTCTCACCGCTCAGCGTCCTGCGGCTATCCCTAACACACAGCCCCTACTCTGATCCGCGTTCCTCTGTCTCCAGCTCACTCCACGCTCTCCCTTCTTCTTCCCAGCAGTCTTTCCTTCTCTCTGCAGCCTCTGTCCAATTAGCTCTCTGTTCTGAGGCTATGTGACCTGACCCAGCCAATGTTCTTAAAGGGGCACACACATCAAGTTCCGGGGTGCCTCACTTATAGGGGCATGCTGCGCTATACTCTGCTGTTTTGGCTGGCTGTGTCCATCCAGAGACTCCAGACTAATTGTGGCTGTGCAGTATAGTGACTGTGTATATAGGGGCATACTGCACACTGCTGTGTGTTGCGCTATACTCTGCTGTTTTGGATGTGTTGTGTCCAGAGACTCCAGACTCACAAGTAGCTGTGCACTGTATAGTGACTGTGTATAGGGGGCATGCTGCTGTATGCTGTGCTACATGGCAGCAATCAGGGGGGTCTGCGGGGACTGGAGTCCCAGGCCCTTACAGAGAGGGGAGCTTAGCCCTGGCTTCTACTGCCAATAACTGGAGAACTGTACCAGGCTGCACAACAACAGCAGGCTGATGCCCAGGAAGGACTTCTTAAAACAAGCCTTCCTTGTGCATCAGCTCTCTGTGAATCATTCCTGCAGGGCCGCAGGTCTATGACATCACATATGGGTGGAGTGGTGTGGTACAAACTTTTTTTTGCTTTGTTGGGAGGTGGGTAGGGCCCTGTCTGCTTTGGTATTCCCGAGCCCCACAATTTCTAATGGCCACCCTGCTGTGCTGTATTCTGCTATAAATTTTACTGTTTGGTGTGCTTTACCCTAGTGCACTTCATTCACATGCATCTATAAGCCCTGTGATCCATGCAGTTTGAACCGAGCTGCAAGTAAAAAAATAAAAATAAAATAATAATAATAATAATTATATATATATATATATATATATATAAGCAAAAGAAAGAGGCGGCACTCCCAGCACTTTTCAATGGTGAAAAAAATACTTTATAGTACACTATTTTTTTCACCATTGAAAAGTGCTGGGAGTGCCGCCTCTTTCTTTTGCTTACATTGGAGATTCTTTGTCTCATGGAGGGCACCCCAGCCAGTTATCCCAAGGTGTTGCTGTCCCTCTGAGTGCCGGGTTGCACAGTGGTATATATATATATATATATATATATATATATATAGTTTGTACTGGTTGGTGCACTTCACTCAAGTGCACTTTGGTTATGTGCATCTATAAGCTTGGTGATCCAGGCAAGTCAAACTGAGCTGCAGGTTTAAAAATAGAAGATAAAATTATTTCTATTGTTTGTACTGGTTGGTACGCTTTACCCTGGTGCATTTTGTTCACATGCATCTATAAGCCCTGTGATCCACGCAGTGTGTGGCAATGTTTCATAGATGTGCTATAAACCGCTGCAGCCATTGGCCAATGTTGGTGAAAACAATATTGTGAGCTGTGAGGTAGTCACAATTGACTGGAAATGACTGGAAAATAATGTTATTGAAGTTAATAATAAAAAAAAACAAATTTTGAGATTTTAGCTTTTTTTGTCAATTTTTGAAAACAAAACTCCAAATTTAAAGCCAGACGACGAATCAGAGCCAAATCCACATCCAGCAAAACTAGTCCGATGCACATCTCTAATTGCACATTACCTTTCAATATATGAAACATTGTAAAGACTGTAGTGATGTGCACCGGACATTTTTCGGGTTTTGTGTTTTGGTTTTGGATTCGGTTCCGCGGCCGTGTTTTGGATTCGGACGCGTTTTGGCAAAACCTCACCGAAATTTTTTTGTCAGATTCGGGTGTGTTTTGGATTCGGGTGTTTTTTTCAAAAAACCCTAAAAAACAGCTTAAATCATAGAATTTGGGGGTCATTTTGATCCCATAGTATTATTAACCTCATTAACCATAATTTCCACTCATTTTCAGTCTATTCTGAACACTTTACACCTCACAATATTATTTTTAGTCCTAAAATTTGCACGAGGTCGCTGTGTGACTAAGCTAAGCGACCCAAGTGGCCGACACAAACACCTGGCCCATCTAGGTGTGGCACTGCAGTGTCAATCAAGACAGGATGGCACTTCAAAAAAATAGTCCCCAAACAGCACATGATGCAAAGAAAAAAAGAGGCGCACCAAGGTCGCTGTGTGACTAAGCTAAGCGACACAAGTGGCCGACACAAACACCTGGCCCATCTAGGAGTGGCACTGCAGTGTCAATCAAGACAGGATGGCACTTCAAAAAAATTGTCCCCAAACAGCACATGATGCAAAGAAAAAAAGAGGCGCACCACAGGTATAGAATGTAGATGGATAGTATACTTAATGAATGACGACACAGAGGTAGGTACAGCAGTGGCCTACCGTACTGCTATATATAGTATACTGGTGGTCACTGTGTCAGCAAACTGCAAAACTAAAATGCACCACAGGTATAGAATGTAGATGAATAGTATACTTAATGAATGACGACACAGAGGTAGGTACAGCAGTGGCCTACCGTACTGCTATATATAGTATACTGTCGGTCACTGTGTCAGCAAACTGCAAAACTAAAATGCACCACAGGTATAGAATGTAGATGGATAGTATACTTAATGGATGACGACACAGAGGTAGGTACAGCAGTGGCCTACCGTACTGCTATATATAGTATACTGGTGGTCACTGTGTCAGCAAACTGCAAAACTAAAATGCACCACAGGTATAGAATGTAGATGGATAGTATACTTAATGAATGATGACACAGAGGTAGGTACAGCAGTGGCCTACCATACGGCTATATATAGTATACTGGTGGTCACTGTGTCAGCAAACTGCAAAACTAAAATGCACCACAGGTATAGAATGTAGATGGATAGTATACTTAATGAATGACGACACAGAGGTAGGTACAGCAGTGGCCTACCGTACTGCTATATATAGTATACTGGTGGTCACTGTGTCAGCAAAACTCTGCACTGTACTCCTCCTATATAATATTAATTATACTGGTGGTCCCCAGTCCCCACAATAAAGCAGCACACTGAGCACAGATATGGAGTGTTTTTCAGGCAGACAACGTATACTGGTGGTCACTGTCAGCAAAACTCTGCACTGTACTCCTGCTATATAATACAGCTGCTCCCCAGTCCCCACCATTAAGCAGTGTGAGCACAGATATATTATGCAGCACACTGAGCACAGATATGGTATGGAGCGTTTTTTTCAGGCAGAGAACGGATAAAAACTGGTGGTCACTTATCAGCAAAACTCTGCACTGTACTCCTCCTAACAGCTGCTCCCCAGTCTTCCCCACAATTAAGCAATAAAGCAATCAAGTTCAACAATAAACGGAGAGGACGCCAGCCACGTCCTCTCCCTATCATCTCCAATGCACGAGTGAAAATGGCGGCGACGCGCGGCTGCTTATATAGAATCCGAATCTCGCGAGAATCCGACAGCGGGATGATGACGTTCGGGCGCGCTCGGGTTAGCCGAGCAAGGCGGGAAGGTTCGAACCTGCCTCGGACCCGTGTAAAAAGGGTGAAGTTCGGGGGGGTTCGGTTTCCGAGAAACAGAACCCGCTCATCTCTAGTAAAGAGACACGTCAAGAGGACATATTGTAGGAGGCACAGAGCACCCTAGCACCAACCCTGATCCTGACAAATCATATATACCCGGAAACCATTTACAATGAATACTGAAGTTCATTCATGCCTATCAAGAACTGTTTATTCCAGGTCTCATTTCAATGCATTCGCCTGGAACAACAAACCTGACAACCTGTTTACTCCTCAATCTTCTGTTTTTTTTTTAAACTGATCAAGAGAAGAAATTGTGTGTCTAATTAAGGGAGAGAAATGGACAAATTGTCACTAATGAAACACAGCTGAAAGTACTGTCTAAAAGTTTTATCTGCTTTGACATAATCAAATGTTCCTCTAGTGACCACTTGTCTTCTTCGTTTGAATTAATTGCCTGTATTAATTGTTTCTCCTCTAATTTTGTTGAAAACATGAAAAGTTAAAGTTACAATACATAAATAAATAAATATATAAATGTATATATATATATATATATATATATATAAAAACATTTTCATTTTAATACTGTACCAAACTAAACGAACACCAACTGAATGTATGTAATTATGAAGGAAATAAAAAGTTATAGAAACAATATAAAAGTATACCTTGGACTTTTGAGCTTTCTTTAGCAAATCTGTATAGATGACATTTTCTTTTCTCTCCTGGACAATCAAAAAACATTGAACAACCACAGAGGTGATGTCAATTAGGCAGTTTATTCTCATTATGATGATGAAGCACTTCGTATATCACCTGGTGTGACTGTTCACAGCAAGAAGACAGCAATCAATACTCTATGGATGTTCTTATTTAAAGTAATCAATAGGTTAAGAAAAGCTCCCCAGAGAACTAGGATGAAAGTAGAATATCTCACTTCTGAAAAAGTTTTACAGAGGCGAGGGAGGCTTTTGTCAGAGTTGTTTTTGTTCAGCGACTGCAAAATACGATTACGTTATCTATTGTGTCACTTATCATTTATGGAAAAGAGACTTTAGCAAGAAATGTTTGTTACACGATATATCTCCCCTTTTCTTTGGAGTATTCACTGGTTTATTCTATTGCACAAAGAGCTTGCTGTGAAATCCAGTATCTTCCCTTCATTTCATCTGCGGAAGTATACAATACCTCAGCTGATAGCTCCACAGCAAGTGTGCAGGCTTGAAAACAGCCTCCGATTCAACCATATTTGGATGTATGAAATGTGTTTCATGTAGAGATGTGTTTGACATTACAATCTGCCATCACTAGCAGCATCACATAACTACCGTAGCTTAGGATACATAATATTAAGCGGTGGACGGAATGCCAGCTGTCAAGATCCCGACAGCGGCATCCCATCCGTCAGAATGCTGGCAGAGTGGCAAATGCTAGGAGTCCCCTTGTGGACTCGCTGCACTCGTCATGCTGCAGGATTGCTGCACTAGCCACGCTGCGCTGGCCACAGGATCTATTACCACTCTATGGGTGTTGTGTACACCCACGAGTGGGAATAGTCCTGTTTTGCCGGGATCCCGATAGCTGGAAAATTAAACAGATCCCCTTAGCTTACCTCTGTTTGTGAATGTACCTCTTATGGTATCTATAGATGGCGTAAGCAGTAAGGTCACCACTTCCGGCAATAGGGACCCAGTAAAGTATCTCCAGTTTCAGCAAAGGGTCCTAGGCTTTGCTGAGTCCCTGACAGGTTGAAGCACCATGGGCATGAGCAGACTGGTGAAGCGCATTAATCAGTAGCCTGTCTCCGGCAACGTTAGGCTACTAGCATCACAGCAAAGAACGCAGCGGAGGACGGGAAACTCGATATGACAGGTAAATGATCTTAAATACCATCAGCATTTTCACTCTCATGCTAAACAAAATATACTGCCATCAACTAGTATTGTTGATAAATATGCCAGGTACTCTCTAAAGTGCTGTATGTTTAGTCAAAGTATGCCAACATTTGCATTACATTTCTTTCTGGTTTGCTTTGAATATGTGTTATGCACTACCTATATAAGAAATTGATATTTTGAGTATCATTTTAGATTACAAGTCTAGATTAACTGCTGGAAATACCCTCTGAATTTGATGTACCTCGAGGTACAGTACATGAACCAGAGGTTAGGAACCATGCTTTAGAGTTACTGATGATGGTCCCCTGCACTACAGGATCTGCATCTCTTGCAGTACTGTTTGCTGTAAAATAACTTTGTGTCATGTACTATACACAGTAGATATAGCTACAGACAACATTGGATGACAGCACATGTGTAAGTCCTGCAAGACACTGAGGACAGCATCTTTACCCCACATACGTATAGAGCTCTACAGAGAAGATAGCGGTGGAGGAGCTTCCTTGTTCCATGTTTACATTAGGTATTGTCATGGCACTAGGAGGCAGCTTACAGAACATCCGGGATGCTGAAACACATGGAAAAGTTGTATAATTGTACAGTATATGACCTTTTTAAAGGTATAGTATAGGTAATTTTTAGGAAATTATAAATAAAAAAATATCATTGTTAGTCTTAAAAAAATGTTCCACAAAGTTTTTGTACTACAGCTTTTACTGCATGTCCTATATGCAGTACACTTATATACATTTGCGTCAGGTATTTTCATTGTTTTTCCAAAATCCATTCCAGAGAGCTCGAGAGACAAAAACCGTTGACCACTTTGGCAATATATATGTTTATTTCCCATTTAGACATTCAATAATGTTTCAAACACTAAAAAATGTAAATGGAAAGAGGAATTTGCTTAAATGATCAACACACTTGGATATTGCTCTATTTTATGGGGTTAATGAGCTGTGGGAAAATTAAGTTATAATAGCATAGGGCCTAATATAGAGATAATAATAATAATAATAATAATAATAATTATTATTATTATTATTATTATTATTATTTTATTTATATAGCGCTTATTCTTCAATAGGACTCAATGCGCTTAACAGATAGAATGAACATAATACAATACAGAATTAATTAACTACAGAAAAGCTTTTCATAAAATTCAGAGAGCATGTAGATACTAAAGGGACATTACAGAAATGCTTGAGTAAACAGGTGAGTCTTAAGTCTGTTTTTGAAGGATTCTAGAGTCGGAGCTTCTCAAACTGTGCGGGGAAGTGAGTTCCATACAGTCAGAGCCACATGGCTAAAAGTTTGATCATCAGATGATATCCAGGATGTTCTAGGTACTGCTAAAAGTCCTTCATCTACAGATCGCAGTAATCAAGTGGGACAGTATGGAATCAGAAGCTGCTTCAGGTACCTTGGGCCCTGGTGATATAGAGCTTTAAAAGTCAGTAAATCAATCTTGAAGATGATTTGCGATCTTACAGGCAATCAGTGGAGGGAAAACAAGAAAATGAAGAGGCAGCGCTACCTAAAAATGTATTGTCCAAAATAAAATCACAAATTTATTCTAAGAATGAATAGAGAAGTAATTTATAAAACCACATCAATCATAAAAACTTTAGATTGCTCCTAGTCACCATGGATGAATGTTTTTACTATGACTTGCCTGTTCCTATTGATTGCACTGGACAAATAGTGCTTTACACATGGACAATGGTTCTTCTTAAGATTGACAGCACAGTCCCAGGAAATGATTGATGATACATTTTCACCGTTGGAGGAGACAAAGTCCCATAAACAAATGATGTTCAAGTTGTGGGGTTCTCACCAGAGTTATGGTGTCCTTTAGATGTACAGTAGTCTGATCCTTTAATAGAGGAAAGTCCAATGATAGTTGGAAAACACTCTTATGCGTGCCAGAGTCTGCAATTTCTTGTAGACATATCTTTCCACCTTGGGTTGGAGGGGGGGCGGGGGGGGTAAATGAGAAGTATTCTGAAACCTAATCATGTCAAACTCCGGGCAGCGATGAACTCAAATGAGCGAGTAATTTTCAAAGGGTGGACCCTAACTTTAAGTTCTTTTTTGAAGCAGAGATGTATCCAAACCCAATGGTTTACATACATCTCCGATGATGTGAGATCTGCACATGTGGAGATGCCCCATAAGACATGGATAGAGCAGAAATAGCCATCATTTTTAAATATCAGAACATGTTGACCTCATATTAGAAGCATGCTGAGGCTAGTGTTTGCATATTTTGACCCAGCATCACTGGCTCCAGCAGCATGAAAACACCAGTCATCCTGAGACGCCTGAGGGCTACTCAGATGATTGATGACCATGCAGTGGGATCCGATGCTGTGTCTTCAGATGCAGCAGTGGATCATAAGGAATTTGGTTGATAGATCTACAGGAAAAATATAGAAAGTCAATTGGTCAACCCCAAATGGTCGACATGCAAAAGTTTGACAGGATCAAAAGGTCAACAGTTTAAAGGTAGTCAGTACTTAAGGTTGACAGGTTCAGAAGGTCAACATGACAATGGTCAACACACATATGGTCGGAATAAGTTTTGTTTTGTTTTTTCAACTGTTTGATCATTTATCATCCACATGAATGGGAATAGTAGCCTTGCCTGAAGTGTGGCAAATGAAGCAAGCCCGCAAGGGTACACATTTCCACTAATCAGATATTGTGAAACATAGAAAATGACACAAAAAACTTGTGTTGACCATTTTCATGTCGACCTTTTGACCCTGTCAAACTTTTGTACTGCTTGACCTCTTCTACTGTCTGCCTTTCTCATGTCAACCTTTTGATCTTGTCGATCTTTTGACCCTGTCGACCATTTAGGGTTGACCAATTGACTGCCTCTCTTTTTACTGTAAATCTATTGAACAACACCCAGATCACAAAAGCCTGCAGTGGGCATGTTTCTACTCAATACGCCTTCTGCTAGTTTTACATAATTTAGCATAGCCGCTGCATACAAAGGCATAGAGACTTTGCTACTGCGCCTAGCGGCGCCTCCTAACTTTGTGGAGAAGGGGGCTGCCGCTGATCGTGCTACCCGGTCCAGGGGAGAGGAGAGAGAGCCCCTGTAGTCCTGGCACCTGCACAATGGAGATGGCAGATTCCGGGACCGATGCATGCACACAAGCAGCAGCTTCTATACACTGTATCCTCTGCAGCTCATAGAAGCCAGCTAGGACTGATGTTCAGGCAGGGAGTGGCTTCCTATAGGAAGCCAGCTCGCTGCTAATCGCAGCCAAGTCTGGCAGTCCCAGAGGGAGGTAACACCTCCCAATGGGACTGCCTCTTCTGCGGGTGACTGGCAGGTAGGACTTGCAAAAGGAAGTCTCTGCCAGTTCGCAGTCGTGGGTTTTACTAGGGGAGAGGCCTGCAGTTCATAGGTAAAATCAACCCCTGGACTGCATCCATCTCTTAATCTCCCCATAAACTGAGGCTACACTTGTTTGCATGTATATTTGTACACGCGCGCGTGCTTGTGTTTGTGTGTGTGTGTGTGTGTGTGTGTATTGATAAAGCTAAATATTTATCTTACTTAAAACCCTTTAAGAGGTCTAAGAACACTGTACGCTATTAGCGTATGGAATACCGTAAGGGTACGCACGTTGCGTAACAATCGCTTAGCCGTAGTCGAGACGCTCAAGCGTTACGTTCGCTCACGGCCAAGAGATCACAGGCAGGCCCGCTATTGGCTGCCGACTAACGTAATGATTCGCTATAGCGTAGCGGACGCTCGGGACCACGAGGAGATCACCAGCGGCGCAGACGCTCACAATGTTAAACCTTTGTAACTATACCATAAAACAGTGTATTATGCAGTAAACCTTGGTGTAGTGATAAGATGAGAATTCAACACTTTGTAAGCGGGATTACACTAAAGCTATTTGAGCGATAGACGCTCCTATTACCCACAAAAATATAATGAACACACAATACCGGTCTAAGGGTCTAACGCCTTTTAAGGAAATGAATGAACGTTCATAAAGAATAATACAATACAAGTCATACACTACCAATATAACATAGACTCCCTAACCAGATAACCACACATGAAATACAATATCAGTACAATAACTATATAAGAGAAACGAGAGAGAAAGAGAAGAGAGAGAGAGAAAAGATATGGCTCAGAACAACAAGAAAGACAATATGATTGCGGAGAAAAACTTACGCACAAAGGGGAACGATCGCATGCGCCTCTGGATATCCAGCTCCCGATTATCAGCAATGAGAACCGTTGAAGAGTGAGAGCTGGATAAGATCGGCTTGTCTATTTATGCCCCACACACAATACAATTCAATGGTCCCTACAATCTCATTGTTCATTGGACACAGGAATTCGTCTTCGCACTAAAACAAAAGGTCATAGGTTGATTCATACAGGTGGGCTGAGTCTACTTCCAACTGCTCAGGTGGGTGGAAAACTAGGTTTCCCGCCGCATGGATAAGTAAGTGCAAATAATAGTAAATGGACATAAACTTCTTATGTCCATAACTATTCGCACGAGCGATTAATCTGCTCCAAACCAACACCGGAATATTGCTAATTAAATACTCTTCCGATGGATACTAAACACCACTGTATAATCCTTGTCTGACCCTTTGTATCAGACAAAGAGGGATCTCTCTGTCCATGAACATGCTACATTAACTAAACTTTCAGAATCTATCAAAGGGACCATAATCTACAAAATACATTATATGGTTAAAATATATATCGATTGAGTCGCCCGCTAGACGCATACAAACTCTACCGTAAATCCGCATATCGTGCGCCTGCGGGTGCACGCGAAGGCGAGTATGCGCACGCACGGGAGAGCTCTTGCACGCGCAGCGGGAGCTCGCATGAGGTGCAAATATGGCAGTGTGCATAGTGATATTTCTCTGACTTTGACAGTCCACCCTTTGGCAGTCAACAATAACTGCCACTTCCTAAAACATTTCAAAACGAGAAAAATATATGTCAAGTGTAAATACATTTCCATGATTGGGTAGGGGAGGAGAGGAGAAGGTAGGAAAAGGGTATGACCTAGTGAGATAGCAGAAGCATGTGTGTATGAATCCATGTTTGGGGGGTCATGTATCATCGTGCCGTACGTGTTTTAAATCAAGCTTCGAGGTATTGCGAAGTATACATTCGAATTCCTTCTTATCCCGTGGTACGGGTCTTTGGATGGGCTGTCAAACTTTACCGAGCTCTCTTCGGCTTTTGGTTGCAATAAAATGGGGGAGCACATTTTAGTTGATGATACATGAATGGGGGAATATGTGAATGCTGGTATCTGTGCCGCCGGTATTCCCTATCGCCTATGTGTGTGCTTTACCTGAAGGTTGTAGAGATGAAGATAAGACACAATTATGGTAAATGCAGTGGTATTCTATGTCAGGTTAATGAACATTTGTCGGTTGAAGTCTTGTCTGGTGTCTGTTGAATGCAGTCTTCTTTGGGCTTTTGCCAATAGGTGTGGGCAAAAGCTTTGTCAATGTCCATAGACTTACAAAAGTGTTGGGCTAGCGTAATTTTAAAATTTCTAGGGAAACTGGGGGTCTATGGCATAGTTCATCAAATATCTGTGTATAAGGTTGTCAAAACTTCTTCTTTAATCCATCAGTTGTCTGTATACAGGCTCGTCAAATTCCTCGTCCAAGTGGGTCTTTTTACCTTGGAGAAAACGGAAAAACAGGTGAAAGAAACGGACCGTATAATCGCATTTTCATCACATCATTGTCTCTACCGTTGGGTCATAAATCAAATCCATTGGAATTACAATTTCCTCACTCCTTAGACTCATCACCCTGGTACTACGTTTGCACTTCATTAAAGCCTGACCGCATCTAAATATCAAGCCAATTGATATGACAACACCTAAGGTACATAGGAGAAACTTCCCTACATCCATTATGACTCCTTGAGCCCATTCTCCTAAACCAGAGAACCAATTTCGCGGGTTCAACCATGACACCCAACCAGTCAGCTCATTACCCACAGCAGCAAGGGTGAGATTGTGTCTCCTGCGAAATTCCCACTTTAATTGGAGAATATCGTCCATCTTTTGGTCTATGACCTCGACCGGGTCCTCGGTACTATTCGTTATATATGTGCAGCATTTCACACCGTACTGCATTGTCAGTGTGACACAATATCCACCTGTCACTGCCGTGAGATAATTGAGAACCATTCTATGCTGAACCAGTTCTGTTTTATAAGCTTGAAGCTCCCTTCCAGTATACCTAAAAGTGTCATCATACATTTCTGTGATATTGTCTAACAAATTTGCGAGCGCAGATATGTATTTATAATTCAACACTCCTCTGGCGGTGCGAGTGATGTCTAACGCAAGTAGAAACTGAATCCCGGTGGATTCATGGATCATGTCAGAGGCCGGATGCTCTGTGCTTTCTATCAGGTGCCGTTTAACTACGTGCTCGTAGTGGGTGTGAGTATAAGGAGCTTGGGCACCACGGTGTATATCTTTCATTTTGGCATGTGATACAGTCATTACTTCAGGCAGTACTTTTCCAATATAACACAATCCTTCAGAGTTTGGGGCAAGCCACTTATACGCCTTCCTCCCGCATATGAAATACGCATCATCGGGGAGAACATATGGGACGGAGTAGGACATAACCATATTACACATCTTCCATGTGAAATCTCCTAACCCTAATTCTCCCATCTGTCTAGTACACGTATCAGCTTGTACGATATGTGCACAGTATCCTGGTGATACCGCTCCAACTCTCGTAATCCTACTTCCTAGGGTATACCTATATCGGAAAGATTTTCCTCTACTGGCTATGTGGCGTATAAGCTCTGTATCTGTCGGCATTCTATCTGCTCTATATGAAAAGGTCATGGTTTGGTTACTCCATGACACTTCCCAATTTCCCGGCTTTCGGGGATTGGAAATGTTAAAACATATTAGCGATCTATCCACATGATATTGGTGGAGCTTCAAACTAGGAGGACTGGAGATATTAAACCTCCTGTCCACCGGTCTCCCACCACTTAGCTCAAGTACCTCCCCTATCGTTAAAGGAAATGGTACTAGTCCTGATTTGCTATGACCTTGAGGTACTTGAGAGCATACCCAACAATCTGTTTGATTTAACACACTACCCACTAAGGAGTGATAGTCACTCAAGGGATGCCGGTCCATGTGGATATTAAAACTGGATTGGCATTTCTTGATGCACCCATCCTCAACTACATTGTCACAGAGCCTACAGATACAGTTTTCTTCAGCTAACAATCCTTCACAATTCCTTCTATGGTCTATGTTATCGGATCGTTTTCTGATACTCGCCTTTGCTTGTTGATTATGTTGTTCTCGGAAAACTACGCCTCCATCTCTGTCACCAGAACCCATTCCAGAACCTCTCTCGACCTCCATGGTACTCTCGCCGGAACAGACTGCTCTGGTCAACATCATGGTCAACAGGAAAATCCGGATCACAGTCTCTTGGGGCAAGTCCATCTTATAGGAGGAAACGAAGAAGAATGAGAAGGTGGAAAAAATAATTTGAGGGAGAAGGGATGGGAAGTGGAGAAAAACAATAAAAGGGAACAGGGAATCGACAACTGCTTTTGATCTTGTGATTTTCAATGCTCAGGTGCCGCTTCAGTCCTCCTGGAACAGACACTCCAGTGATACAACTTCCTCTACCGTCTGTTCCTTATCACGGGACCTCTCTGGATCAGCAACCTTCTTACAATGGGACGAATGAACCCAAGTCTCTCTCTCGGCAACCTTCAATGCTGTAGTGCTAGTCAATAAGACTTGGTATGGTCCTTCCCATCTGTCAATAAGGCAACCTGAGCGTAGAAAATTCCGTATCATTACATAATCCCCAGGTTCAATGTCATGACAATTACTATCTGGTAAATCAGGAATCACCAACTTCAAATTATCATTTTGATTCCTTAGCTGTTTACTCATGTTAATCAGGTACTTTACAGTCACTTCATTGTTACACTTCAAATCATCCTGAGGGTTAATCATAACATGCGGTTGTCGACCAAACAAGATTTCAAAGGGAGACAGATTAAGAGGGGACCTGGGAGTGGTTCTGATGCTGTATAGTACAATGGGTAAAGCTTCTGGCCATGTCAATCCTGTTTCTGCCATGACTTTGCTCAGTTTATTTTTAATAGTGCTGTTCATTCTTTCCACCTTCGCACTCGCCTGTGGACGGTATGGAGTGTGCAGCTTGCTATCAATTCCCATCAACTTACACATTCCTTGAAAGACATCACCTGTAAAATGGGTACCCCTATCACTTTCAATTATTCTAGGGATACCATATCTACATACAAATTCCTGCACAATTTTCTTAGCAGTAAACATAGCGGTATTTGTGGCCGCAGGAAATGCTTCGACCCAATTTGAGAATACATCTATACAAACAAGTACATATTTCAAATTTCGACAAAGGGGTAATTGAATAAAGTCAATCTGTATTACCTGAAAAGGTCCGCCTGTAGGTGGGATATGCGATGGTTCTGTTGGTATTGCCTTTCCGATATTCTTTCTCAAGCAGGTAAGGCATGACATTGCTCTCTTACCTGCATGAGATGAAAATCCTGGGGCGCACCAATATGCTCTTACCAACTTACACATTCCTTCCTTGCCCAGATGAGTCAGCCCGTGTGCTGCCTCAGCTAGACATGGAAGATATGCTCTGGGGGCCACTGGTTTACCTTGTCCATCCGTCCAGAGTCCTGAGGACTCCTGGCCATATCCCTTTGCCTTCCAGACTGCCTTTTCCTGTGTGGAACACAAATTTTGCATTTCACACAGCTTCTGTGTGTTGATGGTATTAAATACCATCAATTGTGTGGTGTCTGTCTGTCTGGGGGTACCAGCTGCTAACTTAGCAGCTTCGTCTGCTCGGCTGTTACCAAGTGATACTGGGTCCTGGCTATATGTGTGTGCTTTACACTTGATAACAGCCACTCTGTCGGGTTCCTGTATCGCTGTTAGAAGCCTTTTGATGTGAGCTGCATGCGCTACCGGTGTACCAGCTGCTGTCATGAAATTTCTGAGGCGCCATAGGGCTCCGAAATCATGAACTACCCCGAATGCGTATCTAGAGTCGGTGTAGATATTGGCTGATTTGCCCTTAGCCAATTCACATGCTCTGGTTAGGGCGACCAGTTCAGCAACCTGGGCTGAGTGAGGTGGGCCTAGCGGTTCTGCTTCTATGGTGCCTTGGTCATCTACGACTGCGTATCCAGTACACAAGTCTCCCGAGTCCGACTGTCTGTGACAACTACCATCCGTGTAGAAGGTCAGATCTACTTCTTCCAGTGGGTTGTCACTGATGTCAGGCCTTGCGGTAAAATTTTTGGTCAAATATTCCATACAATCATGTGTGTCATCCTTTGTATTAAATCCTCCTTCCCCACCACTCTCATCCTCCACCCTTTGTGCCTGTCCAGGCACACCTGGGAGATATGTTGCAGGATTTAATGCACTGCATCTCCTTATGGTGATGTTTACGGGGGCCATTAGTGCCAATTCCCATCTTGTAAACCGCGCTGATGAGACGTGCCTGGTTTGGGCAGAATTTAGCAAGGCTGACACTGCATGTGGTGTATGAATTGTGAGGTTGTGACCTAGCACTACATCTTCGCTTTTCGTTACTAGCAATGCTATCGCAGCAACGCTTCGCAAGCATGTGGGGAGGGATCGCGCTACCGTATCTAGCTGAGCGCTGTAGTATGCTACTGGCCTGCTGGCATCACCGTGCTTTTGGGTTAGGACGCCTGCCGCGCAACCAGCACTTTCTGTTCCGTACAGCTCAAAGGGTTTCCCATAGTCTGGCATACCTAATGGTGGTGCCTGCGTTAGGCACTGTTTAAGTCTCTCAAATGCCATCTCGGACTCGTCTGTATGCGAAATCCGATCAGGCTTGTTTGAGGAAACCATCTCCTGCAAAGGTAATGCTAGAATGGAAAATCCTGGGATCCAGTTAGGGCAATACCCACACATTCCTAAAAATGTTCTGATCTGTTGCTGGGTTTGTGGCAGAGTCATGTCTCTAATTGCTTGAATTCTATCAGCGGTCAGGTGTCTCAGTCCTTGTGTTAGACAGTGTCCCAAATATTTTACTTTAGTTTGGCATAATTGCAACTTGTCTTTGGAAACCTTGTGTCCTGTGTCTGAAAGATGAAACAGGAGCTGTTTCGTATCCTTCAGGGATGCTTCCACTGAATCAGAACACAGTAGTAAATCATCCACGTACTGTATCAATACTGATCCACTCTCTGGTTGGAAAGACTGTAAACAATCATGCAAAGCCTGGGAAAATATACTTGGACTGTCTATGAAACCTTGTGGTAATCGAGTCCATGTGTATTGGACTCCTCTGTATGTAAATGCAAACAAATATTGGCTGTCAGGGTGCAGAGGTACCGAGAAGAAAGCGGAGCAGAGGTCAATAACAGTGAAAAATTTCGCAGTGGGAGGGATTTGCATAAGGATGACAGCTGGATTTGGCACTACGGGGAACTGACTCTCAACTATTTTGTTAATCCCCCTTAGATCCTGCACTAGCCTGTAACCCCTCCCCCCACTCTTTTTCACAGGGAAGATGGTACTATTGGCTGTGCTGGATGTTCTTACCAGAATGCCCTGTTGTAGCAAGCGCTCTATTACTGGGTATACTCCTTACTCCACCTCTGGCTTCAGAGGGTATTGTGGGATTTTTGGAGCTATCCTACCATCTTTTACTTGCACAACTACTGGAGCTACGTTTGCCATCAATCCAGTGTCTTGTCCGTCTTTAGTCTACAGTGACTCTGGTATCTGGGATGTCATTTCTTCTACTTGGGATGGAGTCCTATTTGTCATAATGGTATGTGACAGTAATTTTGATGGGGAGTCTAACATGTCTCGTACTTCCTGAGCGTGATTCTCAGGTATGTCCAAGAATACACCTTCAGGAGTACAATAAATGACGCACCCCATTTTACACAATAAGTCTCTTCCCAGGAGATTAGTCGGTGCCGATGCAGCCAGCAAAAAGGAATGCTTGGTATGTAAAGGCCCTATTGTAATCTCGGCTGGTTTGCTAACAGGGTAATGCTGGACTACTCCCGTTACTCCTACGGCTGGAACTGTCTTACCAGTGGTTCTCATGCCCACTGTCGAATTTATCACTGATTTGGCCGCCCCCGTATCTACAAGAAAGTTTAATGATTTACCAGCTACATTAATTGCCATTTCGGGTTCACTACCAAGACTTGCAATCAATTTTACTGGCTGCAGATTACAGGTATGGCCACACCCCTATTGGGTATGGTGACCTCCCTGAATCCCGCTGGCAGCAACTACTTGTGAAGGGGTTAAATGGGAACTACCAGAGGCTTGCCAGTCTCTGTTCGGGGGGTATCTTTTTGTTTCCCCTGCATGTGGCTCATAACTCCGTTTCTGCGGACCCTGCTCCCAATGTCGTGTGTCGTGTCGTTGTCTAGGAGGTTGATAAGACTTTTGTATGTTTCTCGATTTACAGTCTCGTGCAAAGTGTCCATCTCTATGACAGTAATAACAGGTTACCACATTTGACTTACCCACAGGGTTTGGTGATCTATACAAAGGCTGCCTTGTGGTCAGGGCCTGTATACTTATGGCCATTAACTTATCACCTTGTAATTCCCTGTGTCTGGTGATATTCCGATCGTGATCCACAGCTGCCTCTCTCAAAGTAGCCACCGACAGACCTCGCCAACATGGTTGCGTGGTCTGTACCCTTGTCTTTAATGCCTCTTTTAAACCATCCATTAGTACAGATACTGCTACTTCTCGATGGTTTATGCTTGTTTTAATGTCCTCTATGCCTGTGTATTTTGCCATATCTAGTAATGCCCTGTGAAAATACTCTGCAGCTGTTTCTGACTCTTTTTGTTTAATGGAGAAAATCTTGTTCCATTTAACTACAGCTGGAAAATACTCCTTTAACTGTAAACTTATCCTTTTTACATTGTCTTTGTTGTACACATCTGTAAGAGGTACATCCTGATCCAATCCACAGTCAGCTAAAAATTGAGCCGAGTCGACATTGGAGGGTAAACAAGCCCTCAGCAATACCTGCCAGTC
Organism: Pseudophryne corroboree; assembly: GCF_028390025.1. Classification (NCBI taxonomy): domain Eukaryota; kingdom Metazoa; phylum Chordata; class Amphibia; order Anura; family Myobatrachidae; genus Pseudophryne; species Pseudophryne corroboree. Next base: position 324,807,752 of record NC_086444.1, on the reverse strand, counting down.
TTTGTTATTGGGCTCTAAAGTGTTCCCTAGGTCTCTGATGTATTTCTGGCTAGCAACTAAGTCTTTCCTAGGGTCAGGGAATTCAGACACTATGGTTCTTAATTCCATTCGGGAAAACGGGCTGTACATGGCAATGTTCCTGATAGGAGTGACTCCTGTAGTGTCCGTTTTCCCATTTGGAACTGCTATTACCCTAACGGGAGCAAGTTTAACAACATCATTCTGTGTAGATTCTACGGCCTGTGGTGAAATGGTTTCAGCATAGTGTATGGTGTCGTACTTACCTGTTGATACGACCTCACCTGTCCCTCCGCTAGGGGGCTTGGTTACTAATCTTAAGGGTTGGGCCGTGCCTACTGTTGTTTCTGATATGGTGGCTGCTAGAGAGAGCGCCGATATTGTTGCCGATTCGTCCTCTTGATCACACTCCTGGGGAAAGTTCAAAACAGGGTACAACTTGCACGGGTTAATACTTGCATTGGTTAACTTATTAACATTTACACAGTTGCTAAGTGTTTGTTTTTACACCCTAATGCGTCATTCTCCGCAACCAATTTCTCTCCTGATATGTATGGTGGCGGCGGGGCCGTGGCTATCAGTTTCTTGATAGGATTAGATCCCGCCGCCTGAGCCAATCCTCTCTGTATTTCACCCTCCTGTTGCCATAACTGCAAATAATCATAATGTTTGATTCGTCTATTTGTTGATTTAATGAGACATATCCTCCTCCTTAGATTTTGTAACACTTCTGGGCTAAAGCTGCCTACTCTTGGGAACTTCTCCCCGTCATGCACAGTCATTCTCTCCCATTCATCACATAAAACCTCTGTGTGTGAACCGTATTTTTCACACATTACGTACCTTGCCGACCCGATTGGTCGGTTTACTGAATCAACCCGAACCGAGGTTGATCGCCCCCTACCTGAACAATTGGCCCCCATGACTTGCAGGTGTTGCTTTCACCACCTCTGACCTTCAATCAGGGTCTTCAGCGAACCCTTACAAAAACCAAAATGTTCACGATAGGCTGACGGTGGCGGTTTACCGAGTACCCCACTCATTCGCCCACGCCGACCAATACGACCTACACACTGCCCTAGTGCTGGCGTACTCGACCCAGGGCCCCTATGAACCTTCGTTTACTGGAACATGTGAGTGTGATCCGCAGAGCATTAACCCTTTCCAGTAACTGTTGGTTGTTGGATAATTCCTGAGTGACCAGCGAACTTCCCTTTAGAAAATAAAAAATTACACAAATCACGTCAGAATGTACAAATAGTGTTTGTGACCCGTTTCGTACACAAATGGTACTGGTCAGATTAACTAATGCACACAATTACGTGCAGTACAATCGTTCAGCACATAAGCAACTAATCTTATGTGCGGAGCGACCAGTGGAATCGAAAATTGCGGCTGCGAATTCCTTCAGCATGAGCTTTATTGGCCTATATGGGTTCTGCACCAACCCCCTGGGTTGTGCTCTTTTCTCTATTTATAGCGGACTTCCTTGTCTGCTGTACCTGGACCTCCTGGTCAATTCCGGACCTCCTGGTCTGTGCTACAATAGACCTCCTGGTCTGCTATACTCTAATGCTCAGATTTTATGTTTAACAAAGGATGCCTCCCTTGCCACCATGCACGTCACTTACATGTATGTACCCTGCGAGAACTCGACTTCCTGTGGTTCAAACCTCAAAAATTGTATAAACTTATATATGCAAACACTCACTCACCACATGTACACTTTTGTTTCTATTTCTATTTCTGCGCAGAAATTTTCTTTCCTTTAGACCAGATGTGTTGTAAATTTGGAGAAGGATCTGTTAGTCTAAATTTCGGACACTAAAATAGATTTGCGCTATTTATCGCGTTGCCACCTTTTCGCCTGTTACAATAACACTAGCGTGTGATTTGAGTTACGTGGGCGTACCCGGACGCTCCGTTGCGTAATATACGCTGCGTGCGTCGGCCTTTGAGTTGCGTACGCGAGTCTCACCCTTTGTTAGAGACACGTGTACACAAAGCAACTATCCACCGTAACACAATATACACGTTTATCAATGTAGGTGATCCTCGATCATCTACCGAACACCACACCAATCTCTCCTTGTATCTTTAGGTAGAGCTGCGTGTGTGCTTTGCAATTTATTTCTTAATGTATTACTTTTATACTTTAACTATGAAATAGCGACAAATCTCTCTTAGCACGTTTATCAATTATAGAATGGCAAACAGAAGAGTGATTTATGAAAATACACGAATGAAAAGAAATGCAGATATGTGCGTGCGTGCGTACGCAAGACAGAAATAAACAGTTTTAAAAGACACTAGCGTGTTGTTCTTACCTCCGGTTCCGGATTCCCTCAGCACCCTTTACTAAGCGAAGCAGACGCTTATCCAGACAGCACTACGAGGAATATGACCTCCCGCCCTTTGCTGATGGATAATGTCTGCTGAAATTACCTAGTGCAGATATGTGAAGGACGGACGAGCCGCCAATTGATAAAGCTAAATATTTATCTTACTTAAAACCCTTTAAGAGGTCTAAGAACACTGTACGCTATTAGCGTATGGAATACCGTAAGGGTACGCACGTTGCGTAACAATCGCTTAGCCGTAGTCGAGACGCTCAAGCGTTACGTTCGCTCACGGCCAAGAGATCACAGGCAGGCCCGCTATTGGCTGCCGACTAACGTAATGATTCGCTATAGCGTAGCGGACACTCGGGACCACGAGGAGATCACCAGCGGCGCAGACGCTCACAATGTTAAACCTTTGTAACTATACCATAAAACAGTGTATTATGCAGTAAACCTTGGTGTAGTGATAAGATGAGAATGCAACACTTTGTAAGCGGGATTACACTAAAGCTATTTGATAGACGCTCCTATTACCCACAAAAATATAATGAACACACACTACCGGTCTAAGGGTCTAACGCCTTTTAAGGAAATTAATGAACGTTCATAAAGAATAATACAATACAAGTCATACACTACCAATATAACATAGACTCCCTAACCAGATAACCACACATGAAATACAATATCAGTACAATAACTATATAAGAGAAATGAGAGAGAAAGAGAAGAGAGAGAGAGAAAAGATATGGCTCAGAACAACAAGAAAGACAATATGATTGCGGAGAAAAACTTACGCACAAAGGGGAACGATCGCATGCGCCTCTGGATATCCAGCTCCCGATTATCAGCAATGAGAACCGTTGAAGAGTGAGAGCTGGATAAGATCGGCTTGTCTATTTATGCCCCACACACAATACAATTCAATGGTCCCTACAATCTCATTGTTCATTGGACACAGGAATTCGTCTTCGCACTAAAACAAAAGGTCATAGGTTGATTCATACAGGTGGGCTGAGTCTACTTCCAACTGCTCAGGTGGGTGGGAAACTAGGTTTCCCGCCGCATGGATAAGTAAGTGCAAATAATAGTAAATGGACATAAACTTCTTATGTCCATAACTATTCGCACGAGCGATTAATCTGCTCCAAACCAACACCGGAATATTGCTAATAAAATACTCTTCCGATGGATACTAAACACCACTGTATAATCCTTGTCTGACCCTTTGTATCAGACAAAGAGGGATCTCTCTGTCCATGAACATGCTACATTAACTAAACTTTCAGAATCTATCAAAGGGACCATAATCTACAAAATACATTATATGGTTAAAATATATATCGATTGAGTCGCCCGCTAGACGCATACAAACTCTACCGTAAATCCGCATATCGTGCGCCTGCGGGTGCACGCGAAGGCGAGTATGCGCACGCACGGGAGAGCTCTTGCACGCGCAGCAGGAGCTCGCATGAGGTGCAAATATGGCAGTGTGCATAGTGATATTTCTCTGACTTTGACAGTATGTATGTATGTCTTTATGCATGTGTGTGTGCATGTATGTCTTCATGCATGTGTGTTTGCTTATGTTTTATTTTTTTCCTGTAATGAAAATCAGACCAAACTTTGCAATCCATGCAATTGTGTCAATTCTGTATGTGACAAACTATGCTGCATTCTTAAAATGAAATGTAAGTATAGAAAATAGAAATATTCTATAGACTCTTTTACAAGCATTCAGAAATAAAGTCAAAATCATAACCAATTTACTAACGTCAGCCAGAAATATCAGTGTTTCATATATTGTACATAGAGCATCTCTTTGCTGTAAGTGAGGTAGTCTAATGCATCCCAAAATGGACTGACTACTGCATACTGTATATCTGGTGTTCATCGATCTCCTTCATTGCATATCTGTAAATAATGGTTAATAGTCCTACCTTCAGCTTCTACATTCATTAAGTTTAGACATGAAAAATCACCTGATCTTTACAATGTAGGTGGGCAGCAGTATGAAACAAGGAGAAATGTAATACTGTTTTATTCATAGTTTTATAAGGTAAACACAAATAAGACATTTTAGATTCTCTAGCGTCCTTCCTCCTGGGGATAGTAATCCAGTAAAAGTCTCAGTGTAGTCAATATTTATAAAAGCAATTACAACAGCATGCTTGTGAGGATATTGAAAGAGGCAAACTGCCACTTTAAGTTTCCTTAGTTAGGCTTTTATCAAGTGATATGTGTAAATTCCAATATTCTCCCCAAGCTGAAGGTCGCAGTCTAGCAACTCCACTGTATATCTGCTGGTCGCAAATTAGCATTTGTGTTGCTGTGTGGTAGAAAAATAAGCTGTAAAAAATACCTTAATTATTTCACTATTTTATTAAAAACAACCCCGACCTGCCAATCTGGCTCCTAGTCATACTTCCTACACTCCCGGAATGTCCAGAATTTTGGGGGGCTCTCTCAGACTCTGGAGAGACTAGGCCACTCTCCTTCGCTGAGTGAAGTGGACGGTATAAGCGCCTGATGAACCGGGCCGAATTTAGGGGTCAGGCCACCCCTAGGCACATTATTGGCCGCCGCCCCCCCTTCATCACATTATTGCCCTCATCATTTCGGGTGCCAGTCCAGATGCCTCTGGGCCACCAAAGCAGCCCCAACCTCACCCTACTACCAACTTCTGGACCACAATTTGCTGCTCATTGACTTACCCCCATCATCTGGTCAATGGCAAGAGATTACACTTATACAGTTGGGCCAGAATTCACAGTTACACCTAACATGCAGTTTTGGCCCCCTACACATGAGGATGGTCAGTGGCCTGCAAGTACAAGTATTGTAAAGTAGAGGGATGAAATCATACATGTAATATGACCCCTAGATAGGCAACCTAGTAGGAGTTAGAGATGTGCACTGGAAATTTTTCGGGTTTTGTGTTTTGGTTTTGGATTTGGTTCCGCGGCCGTGTTTTGGATTCGGACGCGTTTTGGCAAAACCTCCCTGAAATTTTTTTTATCAGATTCGGGTGTGTTTTGGATTCGGGTGTTTTTTTTCCAAAACCCTCAAAAACAGCTTAAATCATAGAATTTGGGGGTAATTTTGATCCTATACTATTATTAACCTCAATAACCACAATTTTCACTAATTTCCAGTCTATTCTGAACACCTCACAATACTATTTTTAGTCCTAAAATTTGCACAGAGGTCGCTGGATGACTAAGCTAAGCGACCCAAGAGGGTGGCACAAACACCTGGCCCATCTAGGAGTGGCACTGCAGTGTCAGACAGGATGGCACTTAAAAAAATTGTCCCAAACAGCACATGATGCAAAGAAAAGAGAAAAAGAGGTGCACTGTGGTTGCTGGACGGCTAAGCTAAGTGACACAAACACCTCAATATCACAGGATTTATGCGTTCTAATCAATGGTATTATTGGTCCAAATCACTGGAAGAAAATAACAAAATCACTGGAATTATTCGTTCTAATCAATGGTATTATTGGTCCAAATCACTGGAAGAAAACGCACAAAATCACTGGAATTAAATGGCAGTAATGTCGGGAATTATATCAAATGGCAGTACCACTGGACATATACGGAAGTGTCAGACAGGATGGCACTTAAAAATATTGGCCCCAAACAGCACATGATGCAAAGAAAAGAGAAAAAGAGGTGCACTGTGGTCGCTGCACGGCTAAGCTAAGCAACACAAACACCTCGATATCACAGGAATTATTTGTTCTAATCAATGGTATTATTGGTCCAAATCACTGGAAGAAAATGACAAAATCACTGGAATTATTCGTTCTAATCAATGGTATTATTGGACCAAATCACTGGAATAAAATGACAAAATTACTGGAATTATTCGTAAACATTTGTATAAAGTCGCTGCTTTCTGATTACAGAAATGCTCAGATATTCCTGCGAATCCACAATCCCTTCCCAGAGGAAAAAGAAATTGAGAAACCATTGTTTGAGAACGTTTGTTCTCTTTCCCTTACAAAGGAACAAACCACTTTCCAAGAAGACTGACGTTTTTGGGATTATGGAGACATAATGTTTTTGAATATAAATCCTAAAGCAGGTGGTGTATTAGAGCAAAAGAGTGCAAGAGACCAGCCATGCAGTTTCTGAAATATTATGACAAAATGTTACTGTATTTTATAAGCACTCATTCCTAACTCTGCTAAGTACTGTTTGGTATACTGTATCTGGCTTCCATGAGGTAGTTGTCCATTATTTCAGTTTCCATTGACCTTTTTTGAAAGCGGTAGAAGTTATCGATTCTTTTTTTTATTTTTATTTTCCCCTATTTTTAATTTTCTCCTGCATAGCCCAGTAAAATGTTGCAATGTTAAGTATTGACTTGTGCCTTCTGGGGGTCAACTTCTTCACCAAACCCAGCCAAATCTCATCCTAACCCTCTGTTCCACGTTCTCTATGTACCCCATCTGTGTCACCCATGTCTGTCTACTCCTCCCCTTTAGATTGTAAGCTCTCACGAGCAGGGCCCTCTTCCCTCATGTGCTTATCCTTTGTATTACTTTAATAATCTTCAACTGTACCACATCCAACAGTATTCTGCCACCTGATATTTATTCCAGTGTCATCTGCTGATATAACTATGTGTATTTACCCTGTACTTGTCCTATACTGTCATCAACTGTAAGTTGCTGTTTTCCTGTTTGATTATTTATGTACTCTGTAATTGGGCACTGCAGAACCCTTGTGGCACCATATAAATAATAAAGGATAATAATAATAATAATAATAATAATAATATAGGGTGTATAATCCCCAGGTGTATCTCACACATCACACAGTAAAGTATATAGGGTGTATAATCCCAAGGTGTATCTCACACATCGCTCAGTACAGATTACAGGATGTATAATCACCAGGTGTATAACACACGTCGCACAGTACAGTATACATACTGGTCACAACAATGCAGCAGATATTGAGCACTGATCAGGATACTAGAAGTGACACAGAGCTGCAAGATACAGCAATGGCTTACTGTACTGTACTATATATGTATACTGCTGGTCACCAAAATGCTGCACTGTTCTACTATATACTGCTCACAATAATGCAGCACAGATATGGAATGGATACTTGCAGTGACACAGAGCTGCAAGATACAGCAATGGCCTACTGTACTGTACAACTAAATACTGTTGGTCACCAAAATGCTGCACTGTAATACTATATATACTGCTTACAAAAATACAGCACAGATATGGAATGGATACTTGCAGTGACACAGAGCTGCAAGATACTACAGCAATGGCCTAATGTACTGTACAACTATATACTGTTGGTCACCAAAATGCTGCACTGTAATACTATATATACTGCTCAGAAAAATGCAGCACAGATATGGAATGGATACTTGCAGTGACACAGAGCTGTGGTATACTACAGCAATGGCCTAATGTACTGTACAACTATAAACTGTTGGTCACCAAAATGCTGCACTGTAATACTATATATACTGCTCACAAAAATACAGCACAGATATGGAATGGATACTTTCAGTGATACAGAGCTGCAAGATACTACAGCAATGGCCTAATGTACTGTACAACTATATACTGTTGGTCACCAAAATGCTGCACTGTAATAATTATAATACTATATTATAGTGATTACTCCCATTTAAAAAAAACAAAATTCTGACCCTAATTCTCTCTCAAACTACCGCCCTATCTCTCAGCTCCCTTGTCTCTCTAAGCTACTTGAGAGACTTGCCTACACTCGACTCACACACTTTCTTAACTCATACACTTTGTTGGACCCACTTCAGTCAGGCTTCCGTTCCCAACATTCCACAGAGACGGCACTGACTAAAGTGGTTAATGATTTGGTCACTACGAAGTCTAAAGGCCACTACTCACTACTTATTCTTCTAGATCTATCTGCTGCATTTGACACTGTAGACCACTCTCTTCTCATACAGACACTACAATCCCTAGGTCTTAAAGACACAGCCCTTTCTTGGTTCCTATCGTACCTATCTAATCGCTCCTTCAGTGTTCGCTTCTCTGAATCTACCTCCTCTTCGCTACCTCTTTCAGTTGGAGTACCGCAAGGCTCAGTCTTGGGTCCTCTGATTTTCTCTATCTATACCTCATCTCTTGGTAAACTAATCAGCTCTTTTGGTTTTCAGTATCATCTGTACGCAGATGATACTCAAATCTACCTATCCTCCCCTGACTTGTCCCTATCTGTACTGGACCGTGTCACTGAATGCCTTTCTGCCATCTCATCCTGGATGACATCTCGCCACCTCAAACTTAATATTTCAAAGACAGAGTTAATTATATTTCCACCGGCCAATAGTAGGTACCAACCTGATATCTCTATCACTGTTGAAAACTCGACTATCTACCCTAGCCCACAAGCTCGCTGCCTAGGTGTCATCCTTGACTCTGATCTGTCCTTTGTTCCCCACATTCAATCTGTCTCAAGATCATGTTACATGCATCTAAAAAACATATCCAAAATACGACCATACCTTACACAAGACACTGCTAAAACTCTAATCCACGCTCTCATTATCTCCCGCATTGATTATTGCAATAGTCTCCTAACTGGTCTTCCCAAAACAAGACTCTCACCACTACAATCCATTCTGAATGCAGCGGCGAGGCTTATCTTCCTCGCTAGACGTTCATCGTCTGCAGATCCACTCTGTCAGTCCCTCCATTGGTTACCTGTACTCTACCGCATTCAATATAAAATACTTTTACTCACACACAAGGCCATTAACCAAACTACACCAATGTACATCACTTCGCTTATCACAAAATATCTCCCAACCCGACCTCTTCGCTCTTCACAAGACCTGCGTCTCTCATCCACACTCATTACTCGCTCCCACTCACGACTGCAGGACTTTCATCGGGCTGCACCCACCCTGTGGAATGCCCTACCACGCACAATAAGACTCTCCTCTAGTCTCCAAACCTTCAAGCGTTCCCTCAAAACTCACCTCTTTAGGCAAGCGTATCAAATTCCTGAACCGCCCACATAACTTTCATAAACCTTCCTATCAAATTACATCCACTCTTTACAGTCCACACATATCCTCACATGTCTTCTCATTCTATGCAATAGATAGCACCTTTCCTTGTGTACATATGCCTATTTCCCTATAGATTGTAAGCTTACGAGCAGGGCCTTCCTACCTCCTATGACTGTTATCACCCAGTTTGTTATTGTTATTTCAAATTGTAAAGTGCAACGGAATTTGCTGCGCTATATAAGAAACTGTTAATAAATAAATAAATAAATATATATACTGCTCACAAAATGCAGCACAGATATGGAATGGATACTTGCAGTGACACTGACACGCAAGATACTACAGCAATGGCCTAATCATGTACTGTACAACTATATACTGTTGGTCACCAAAATGAAGCACACTGAGCACAGATATTTGCAGCACACTGAGCACAGATATGGAGCTTTTCATGCAGAGAATGTAGATATTTTCAGCACACTGAGCACAGATATTTGCAGCACACTGAGCACAGATATTTGCAGCATACTGAGCACAGATTACGGAGCTTTTCAGGGAGAGAATGCAGCCACGTGCTCTCCGTTCAATCTCCAATGCACGAGTGAAAATGGCGGCGACGTGCGGCTCTTTATATAGAATACGAATCTCGCGAGAATCCGACAGCGGGATGATGACGTTCGGGCGCGTTCGGGTTAACCAAGCAAGGCGGGAAGATCCGAGGCTACTTTGGAACCGTGTAAAATAGGTAAAGTTCGGGGGAGTTCGGATCTCGAGGAATCGAACCCGCTCATCCCTAGTTAGAGTACACCAAATATCCAGATCCTCCTCCACTTTTGCTGGAAATAAGCATATATCTTTAATCTAATTAAAAAATAATAAATACATTTTATAAAAGTTTGCCCCCATCTTAAATAAGCAACCAGTACCAGTGTTATAGCCTGGACTTGTTGCCTCTAAATCAGGGAAACAAACATAGGGTCTATCTGCAAATGCAGTGACCAGCAGAAATTTATACCAGGCGGGTCTGGTTCACCTGTCATATAGTGAAGCAAACCCCAACCTAGTCACGGCTACTGTATGAAGCATGAGGCTTGTATCTGCTGAGAGGCTCATGTGTCTTAAGAGCCCTACACATTGAGCGATCTGCCGCCGAGCTGCCCGACGGCGGATACGGACGATTGGCGAACCGGCGGAGGGGGGGCAGTGACGGGGGGAGTGAAGTTTCTTCACTCCCCCCATCACCCGGCTCCATAAAAGTGCAGGCAAATATGGACGACATTGTCCATATTGGCCTGCATGCAAAGGCGACGGGGCACCAGCGATGAACGAGCGCGGGGCCACGCATCGTTCATCGCTGGTGCCCTCACACTCAAAGATATGAACGGTATCTCGTTCATTAATGAATTAGATCGTTCATATCTTTGAGTATTATCGCCCAGTGTGTAGGGCCTATTACTCCGAGTCTCTAGGAAATTCATGCAGAACAGGGTGGTGCTGCTTTCACATTATGACAATGGAAAATCACACTGCAGGTCTCACTGCATGGGATAGCATGCTTGCTCTTATTTCTGCTTTAGTAATAAATGAATCAGCCCATTCTACAGCAGTGGTGCAGGTTACTTAATACAGTGCATCCAGAAAGTATTCACAGCGCTTCACTTTTTCCACATTTTATTATGTTACAGCCTTATTCCAAACTGGAATAAATAAATTTTTCCCTCAAAATTCTGCACACTATACCCCATAATGACAACATGAAAAAAATTGAGTTAATGTGCATCCTATTTCCACTGATTATCCTTGAGATGTTCCTACAGCTTAATTGGAGTCCACCTGTGGTAAAATCTGTTGATTGGACACGATTTGGAAAGGCACACACCTGTCTATATAAGGTCCCACACTTGACAGTGCATGTCTGAGGACAAACCAAGCAAGAAGTCAAAGGAATTGTCTGTACACCTCCGAGAGTGGATTGTTTTGAGGCACAAATCTGGGGAAGGGTACAGAAAAATATCAGCTGCTTTGAAGGTCCCAATGAGCTCAGTGGCCTCCATCATCCGTAAACGGAAGAAGTTCAGAACCACCAGGACTCTTCCTAGAGCTGGCACTCCTTCTAAACTGAGCGATCGGGGGAGAATGGCCCTAGTCAGGGAGGTGACCAAGAACCCAGCTACAGCATTCCTCTGTGGAGAGAGGAAAACCTTCCAGAAGGACAACCATCTCTGCAGCAATCCACCAACCAGGCCTATATGGTAGAGTGGTAGATTTGCCAGACGGAAGGCACTCCTTAGTAAAAAGCATTTGGCAGCCTGCCTGAAGTTTTCCAAAATGCACCTGAAGGACTCTCAGAAACAATTCTCTGGTCTGATGAGACAAAGATTGAACTCTTTGGCATGAATGCCAGGCATCATGTTTGGGGGAAACCAGGCACTGCTCATCACCAGGCCAATACCATCCCTACAGTGAAGCATGGTGGTGGCAGCATCATGCTGTTGGGATGTTTTTCAGTGGCAGGAACTTGGAGACTAGTCCAGATAGAGGGAAATATGAATGTAGCAATGTACAGAGACATCCTGGATGAAAACCTGCTCCAGAGCACTCTTGACCTCAGACTGGGGAGACAGTTCATTTTTCAGCAGGACAACGACCCTAAGCACACAGCCAAGATATCAAAGAAGTGGCTTCAGGAAAAATCTGTGATTGTCCTTGAGTGGCCCAGCTAAAGCCCAGACTTAAATCTGACGGAACATCTCTGGAGAGATCTGAAAATGGCTGTGCACCGACGCTTCCCATCCAACCTGATGGAACTTGAGAGGTGCTGCAAAGAGGAATGGGCAAAACTGCCCAAAGATAGGTGTGCCAAGCTTGTGGCATCATATTCAAAAAGAATTGAGGCTGTAATTGCTGCCAATGGTGCATCAACAAAGTATTGATCAAAGGCTGTGAATACTTATGTACATGTGATTTCTTAATTTTTTATTTTTAATAAATTTGCAAAAATCTCAAAAAAACGTTTTTCATGTTGTCATTATGGGGTAATGTGTGTAGAATTTTGAGGGGAAAAAATTAATTTATTCCAGGTTGGAATAAGGCTGTAACATAACAAAATGTGGAAATAGTGAAGTGCTGTGAATACTTTCCGGATGTACTGTAGTTAAGGGAAGGCGGCAGCACACTTTTTTTTACATCTATTTATATAATTATTATATTTTTAAGTTCTTATAATACAAAATTGGTATAATTATGCCTACATGGCTGCTTAATTGTGACCTACTCTAAATTAGGCCTTATGGAGGGAATTCAACTGTTTTCAGGGGTGGGATAATTAAAGGGTGCCTGATGGAGCAATTCAATTGTTTCTGGGTGTCCATTAATTATTGTGATTGCCGTGCCCAAATAGACCAAGTTTAGCTGCTTAAAACGCTAAACTTGTCTAAAGTCCTGGTTATGGCGCCCAAACTCCCGTTTGAGTGCCCAAACCATGAACTTTTTGTACATCTCTGCATGCTTCCTCAGGAAACTGCGAACAGTAATGTATCCACCCATGGCATTCGCGCCCGAATGGACCAACAATTGAATTGCTCTGTCGGGTACCCATTAATTATCACACTGATGAAAACACTTGATCCCCCCATGTGTCCAATATGATGAATTGAGACACTTAAATAATATAACTTATCACGCCTCGAGTATTATTTTATGTATGTTGTATGCACTTATTATGTGCAAGCTCCACCTAGTGGTCAGCCTGATATCAGCTTCCTCATATGCTTTCAACGAAGTTCCACAATTCATCCTAAGTATATAACATAGGTCCACAATTTTAGTAGCCCCATGTTCATATCAAGAGGGGGAGCTACAGATGCGTTCTCAAACTTCTAGCCTCAATACTCCGTGCAGAGGGAGATGCCTGGCATGAGTGAGCCTCCAGGTCTCGTGCAACTCTACTAACGTTAGGCATCTTTTCTTTTGGCAAAAATGCATCTATGCACAATGCAATTTGAAAAGGATGCACCAGCAGACTGTGCTGACTTCTTTTATAAATGACACTTGTATTTTTTGTTACTGAATCTGTATAAGGAGCAGAAAAGAACTTGTATTGGAAAAAAGCTACGGCTGCTACATTGTAGCACTTCATACACAGATTCAGAATCTTAGACCACACAGATATACAAGTGTCATATCAAATTAATCAACAGTCTCCTTGAGTATCGCATTGCATTGCGACAAAGACACATTTTCTGCAAACAATGACGCAAAAGACCCTGGCACTAGAAGATTCTCACGTGACCTGGCATGCCAAAAAGGGCGGTTTGGCGCGAATGCAGCAAAGATGTATGAGGACACATCTGTATATTCTCCCCTTTGTAGCAGTACCAATGGTAAGAATTTTGACTTACATTTGCTGCAGTTATATCTGCTGACAGTTCAGAACTTAGTTATGTTTGTCAGTCACTGGGTTGTCTCAGATTTGGCAGTCATTGGGTTGTCTTATATAGTTTTAATGGGACGAGAGGCAGAACCACAGCTCTTTCCTGTGGTCTCTGCATGCAATGTTGGGGCCATTCATTAAATGTAGCAGAAAATGGGTGCTATTAATTTAGTATGTGACTTCTTTTTATTAAATGTGGCCCTATTAATGTAATGTTGGGTTGATGGGGACTACTAAAATTTTGTAGGGGCTAAAAATGCAATCTGAGTTCTCTGCATTAAATATATATATCCCAGAGTGCCCAGTACCCTGGGATACCTCTGATTGGCTAGTGTCAGTGAAGGAATTGGAAGGGATGGGATGATGCAGGAAGACAGCAGTCACTGCTTTTCTCATTTCAGGAGGCTCAGTATGTCATCCACAGTTGGCAATATATTTTTTCTTTTTTGAGAAGCAGAGCTTTCCGTTCTTCTGTAAACCGCTCTCCCCATAATACTATATGGGGAAGTGATTCTTTCATTAATCAGGGAAAATCTTAGACTTCTCCATATACCATTTTGAATATGAGGAAGCAGTGAAAATCCATGATTTCGAGTTTAAAGAGGAGTGCCCTACGGTACAAACTTCAATCTTCATGTAATCTACAGTAGGTGTAGTTTTATTCATTTATTAAGGCACCCATTGTATATAAATGAAAAATCTATATATATTTGAGGTAAAAATGTATTAAATCATATTTATTATCTATCCACATACTGTATATATATACAGCAATGAAATGAATGTGATATATTGTATATGTTGTAATACATATTTTGTGAAAACAAGGAGTACTTGTGGTTTATGAGGGTGTACACTGCAGCTGCTGTGCTGGGTCACTGGGGAAGCTTCTAAAGCTCAATGGCGGCAGTTGGTCAGTTTCTAGCTTCCCCTTTGAGAGCTCACTGTATGTAAGGGGCTCCCTCATTGCAGTTGGTCAGTTTCCAGCTCCCCCTGAGAGAGCTCACTGTATATAAGGGGCTCCCTGGTGGCAGTTGGTCAGTTTCCAGCTCCCCCTGAGAGAGCTCACTGTATGTAAGGGGCTCCCTTATGGCAAATGGTCAGTTTCCAGCTTCCCCTGAGAGAGCTCACTGTATGTAAGGGGCTCCCTTATTGCAGTTGGTCAGTTTCCAGCTCCCCCTGAGAGAGCTCACTGTATATAAGGGGCTCCCTGGTGGCAGTTGGTCAGTTTCCAGCTCCCCCTGAGAGAGCTCACTGTATGTAAGGGGCTCCCTTATGGCAAATGGTCAGTTTCCAGCTTCCCCTGAGAGAGCTCACTGTATATAAGGGGCTCCCTGGTGGCAGTTGGTCAGTTTCCAGCTCCCCCTGAGAGAGCTCACTGTATATAATAGGCTCCCTTATGGCAGTTGGTCAGTTTCCAGCTCCCCCTGAGAGAGCTCACTGTATATAAGGGGCTCCCTTATGGCAGTTGGTCAGTTACCAGCTCCCCCTGAGAGAGCTCACTGTATATAAGGGGCTCCCTGGTGGCAGTTGGTCAGTTTCCAGCTCCCCCTGAGAGAGCTCACTGTATATAAGGGGCTCCCTTATGGCAAATGGTCAGTTTCCAGCTTCCCCTGAGAGAGCTCACTGTATATAATGGGCTCCCTGGTGGCAGTTGGTCAGTTTCCAGCTCCCCCTGAGAGAGCTCACTGTATATAAGGGGCTCCCTGG